>NC_056036.1:0-319020 GCF_004379255.2 Salvia splendens | reverse complement strand
ATTTGAATAAAGTTAATATTCCATAGTATATGGAGTGTATAAATTTTGGTCTAGTTTGATATTGAAAATAAACTCAAATACAAACTGATTTGGATAACTGAAATTCCAAACTAAATTTAATATTTTGCATCGATTCCATTCATTTTTTACTGCTAATATTTACAATGAGTCTGATTTGTAAAGGTTGTGGGGAAAATAAAAGTAAGAAATTGTCAAATAAATTTTTTTTAATGCAAATCATATTTTAATTGAGGTTATATCTTTTGCAAATTAGTGAACATAATGGCATAGGTGATCCTTTATGGGATTGTAGTAGTTGCAAAGGATTGCTATTTATTTCTACTCAATGCTTATTAGTGATCCTTTATGGGATTGTAGTAGTTCCAAAGGATTGCTATTTATTTCTACTCAATGCTTATTATAGGAGTATACATTAATTATTTTTTTAAAACTATCTCTGTAAATCAATAATCCTCCTACTTAGAGGTGCCCCACCGTTCCGGAACCAGCGGTTCCGGCCGGTTCCGATTTTGGAAATTGTTGAACCGGAACCGAACCGCAAGGGTGTTTCGCGGTTACGGTTCCGGTTCCAAAACCGCCGGTTTCGGTTTCGGTTCCGAACCAGAGGTTTTTTACGGTTTTTCACGGTTCCAAACCGTCGGTTTTTTTGCAGTTCCGGCTTGATTTCACGGTTTTCCGACAGTTTCATGGTTCCAGCACGGTTTCGGTTAGAAAATTTTTTAACCTGAACCGAACCACGGTTCAAAAATCGACGGTTTCGGTTCGAGTAAATTCTCACGGTTTCAGTTCGGAACCGTAACCGGCGGTTACAGTTCCGATTTTAACCGCCGGTTCGGTAAACCTTGGGCAGGTGTACTCCTACTTATCCACAGTCATAGAAAGTTATTTTTAAAAAAAAAAAAGAAAAAAGAAAACATTTTTCCATAGAGGGATAACTGATAAGTAATGTACAAGAAATGTTGATGACATACAACACCAGACCTATATGTACAGATTACAAGGCAATTGCAGCACATTCCAAATGCCTATAATATCAGAACATTAGCAGCTCAAACTGTTAATGCCATTGCTTCTCATCATTATTCAAACAAGAGGCTAAAACAAGGGATCCCAAATGATCACACCATCACTGTTCTTATGCTTAAAACACTTACAACGACAATGACGCTCTAAGCTTCAAATGGCGATTTCGGAGGTTGCAGGAGCAGGTTCCGGGTGGTAGTGCAGTATCTCCTCCCACATCATTTCTCTAATCATCCCTTCCTCTAGATCCTCATCTATGTCGAGGTTGATTGGGACCTGCGCTGGAGGATCACATCTCGGGTCGTACAGGGGAGACATGTATGGGTGCTGGAGGGCGTCAGTTACACTTATTCTCTTTGAAGGGTCGAAGACGAGCATCTTCTGTAATAGATCAATTGCCAAAGGGTGAGCGTGGGGGTAGAGACGGGTGAAGGGGGTCCCAAGGGAGTAAGGGAGAGTTCTGATGTATTTCTTCGCCTTTGGATTGTCGATGAAATCAATATCGTCTTCTTTCTGGCTGCCAAGGATGTTGATGATTAACTTTAGCTGGTTGAGACACTCTGTCCCGGGAAATATAGGCTTTCGACCAAGGAGTTCTGCAAAGATGCAACCAACAGACCATACATCTATAGACGTGCCATAGATGTCACAGCAGAGAAGGAGCTCTGGGGCCCGATACCAGCGAGTAACCACATACTCGGTCATGAACTGACCTTTACTGCTGCTGGTACGAGCAAGCCCGAAATCACATATTTTAAGATCACAGTTGGAGTTGATGAGCAAGTTCCCAGGCTTTAAATCACGATGAAGAATATTTGCTGAGTGAACATACTTGAGACCTCTCAGTAGCTGCAACAGTTTATAGAAATAGTAGCATAAAAGGTGAAGCAGCCGACTGAGCAAGACCCGTGTATCATAATTGTATATATGAATATAATCATGCAATGAAAGAACAGTAGCAAGAAAAAGAAATTATATCAGATCTTCATGGAATGCTCAAAATACTCATCTGAAGAACAATGTTAGCCAGTATGCTGATTCTTAGCATCACGAATATGCCAAAGAATGGTATATGCACAATCCCTTCGGCACAAGCAAAAGAAAAATCACTATCATTTCTACAAATTAACTAGAACAATTACAACCGCCATGATTTGTCCTCATGTTCAACAGCCACAGTAGAGTACAAGTAAGAAATGGACATTGATTAATGCATTACCAAAATTTAAAGACAAAAGTCCTAGGATCTCAAACAAACTCTAGCGCCAAAATAAAGAAAACTAATGAATAACCTTTTTAGAAGTATTTGGGAACTACCCCTGGAAAATACCTGGAAAAGGAAGTACTGGCAATGGTCGTTTGTAAGTGCTTGAGAAGACTTGACGATCTGATGCAAATCCGTATCCATAAGCTCGTAAACCAAGTACACATTTTTGAAGTTTCCCTTTTGTACAGGGAGCATGACATCTTTAAGAGCTATCACATTTTCATGTCTGAGATGCCGGAGAAGCTTCAGTTCGCGTAAAGTTCTTAGTGCATCAACACGATTTTCAAAGGCATTATGAATTTTCTTGATAGCAACCTTTTCATTAGTTTCTCTGTTCACTGAAGAACACACTATGCCATAGGCACCTCGACCTATGGGCTTGATCGGGACATATTTAGTATCAATCTCAAAAAGCGTCTGCCACATGGAGTAGTAATGTTTCCCTTCAGACCCAACCCCGTTTGGAGGTTCCACTGGCGTTGCCATACTAAAATAGCCATTGCCAAAATTTTAGAGAAGGAAATAGGCATTTCTACAAAGAATACTTCCCAAAAATAGCGTCATAACAAGTAATTTGACAAACAGTTCTCATCTGCCTAAACCATTACTTAGATGTAGACGTAAATAAGCAGAACACAATACCACTACTTAAATAAACAGAACAATGCGTCATTTCCTTTAAAAGCTTATCCAACTTTACCAGAGAACATAATCTCTCCACTTTTCAGCAAGATAATCTGCAGTCTATCCGAACGATAGAAGCAATAAAGTATCAATATAAACTAATATAACTGCAGCAATGTCTGACTAGTTGGGCAAATGGTAGTAAATGGTATTCTCACAACTAATGTACAACTACAATCATTCACCATTTCCTTATCTAAATAAAAATGCATCTATACAGGCATTGGAGGCTGACAACTCTAAATTCAGCGGTATATCATTCAATTAGTAACTCATACCATAACAAACACAACATAACTGGTAAGGGCTAAACAGTAAGCAAAAATATGAAAAGGGAAACAATATTAGGGGAGGAAATTCAAACACAAAAAGACTTGTGAATTATAAGGAATAATCAGAAGTCCACTATAAAGATCAAAGGTTTTTTTTTTGTTTTTTGAAGGAGATAGCCAAGTACAATCTAAACAAAGAATCGATTTTTGTACATAAAATAAACAACAGGTAAACATAATTAAGTACTTCGACAACGGAAAACAGAAGTACAATGAATTCACAAAATAACAAAAAAAGAGGAGAAAGAAAAAAGCACTCTCTTTTACCTCGATATTGCCCTGAAATATCTTCAATTCGCACCTCAGACATCAGAATCTTTCATTCTACCGTCGAATTCCGACTTGTTGCTCAAATTAGCCCTAAACCATGCCGTAGATCCCCATTTTAAGCTCTGATTCTGCGCTAATTTCACTCAATTTGCGATCTTTTTGGAGGAATTTTCACTCAGTCAAAATGTGAATTCACCTGGAACTTGCTTCAAATTCACAGAATTGTAGCAGATGGATATGCAGCAATAATTTACCTCACATTCCTGTTGAAGTTTTCCCTGCAACAGATAATTTGTGGATAGAAAAAAATAATGGAAAGTAAATGTTTAGATTCGAAATTCGGCGATGAGTGAGGGGATCAGTGATGAATTAAACACGCGCCCAATCAATATTTTTCGTTAATATTTTATTATTTGTTTCTAAGACTACTTTTTTAATACTCCTAGTAGATAAATTTATGCTTTCATTTTTAAATAAAGTAAAAATTTTAAATGCTAACCAAAAAAAGCCTTGTCAAAAAGTCACAGTTGTTCAGCCTCTTCTTTTTTTTCCATTACATTTGGTGTGAGGGAGAAAAGTTTAGATAAAATACTTATTATGTTAAGGAAATATTTATATAACCCATAACTTTTTTGTAGGACCATAAATATACATGTGCCCAAAGAATACTGTTTATTTTCAATGCTCTGTAAAAGCACTTTCATTCATGAAGCACTTTTCTAGATTAAGATGTAAGGGGCGCCCTAAAGCCCGTCCTATACACCGCCACGTCAGGATTTTATCCTCCTACCCTTCCATCTGCAGTGAGGTGCCACTAAGGCGCGCCCTATTGGTTTTGCTATTGTTTTATTAATTAATTTAAATATTTTTAAATATATAAATGCAAACCAATTTAAAAACACAACGATTAAATGAAAAATAGTAAATACTACATTCATTAAAAAAAATAACACGGGTTAGAAATTAAAAAAAAAAAAGTTCTACTCTACAAAATTTCCAACTTCCGTCGCAGCTCATCGATCAACCCCTGGAGGTATTCGGCTCCGTACACTTATGAGGGCGTTGTGCGTGTCCAACAACGTCCGCGCCATCGAGGCCGTTGCCAACTCCGAGTAGGCAAGTGCCGTCAGGGTCGGGGTCGGGATCGGCGATGGGGAGGCGGCTTGCGAGGAGGATGTAGCCTTCGCCTTCCCCTTGTTCTTTGCAGCTTTAACGCTTATGGGATGCCAGGAGGACATCGGTGTGTCGGAACTCTCTTCCGCCGTGTACGTCCGGTTGGGGTCCACCGGACTAGTTCCGCTTTCGCTGCTAGTGTAACCACCAGCGTCGATGGTCTTCGTCCTCTTCGTCGCACCGGTGTGCAGAATCCCGCCTTGGAACTTCTGCTTGTCCCTCAAGAGCGCCCAGATACTTGAAGTCGTCATACAGGGACTGGTACGACAACAACGCTCTATCGCGCACATCGCTCAAGCTCTCGCCGCTTCCCTGCTCCCTCAAGCACTTCTCGTACTCCGCCGCGAATAGGTTGACTTGCTTCTTCACCTGATCCCAGTGCTTGCGGAGCTGCTCCCAATGGCGCTTATACGCGGTCGGCGGCTTCGCCTCATTGTAGCGCTCGGCGATGCGCTCCCAGTACACGAGCTGCTTTTGATTGTTCGCGAATATCGGATCCTCCAATATATCCACCCAACACCTCGCCAAGACGAGGGTTTCATCCGGTTGGTAGTTCGTACGTTCGGGGGCGTACTCTTCATTCGTTGCCGGAGGTGGCAACTTGTACGCCCTGTACTTTGTCCGCTTCTTTCTGGCGGCAGCGGCGGAGGGGGCGGCGGCGGCGCGACTGGAAGGGGCGACAGGGCGAGTTGGAGACGGCTCCATGTCAGAGAGACCGTACGAATCCGTACTGAAATCGGGATCGTACTGCGTGTTGGGGTCAAACGACCGATATTCGTCAGGTTGTGTACCCGACCAACATGCACCGTCTCCAAACATCGGACTATTGGGACTTGAGTATTTACCGGAATCCATTTTATAGCGTAACTTGAGAGTGGAAAATTCAATCGAAAGGTTACAAATGAAATGTGGGGTAGGGGTATTTATATAAACACAATTTTAGAATTTAAAAAAAAATTAAAAACGCGTTGCATCGTCTGTGTCGCCCACAGTGGGCGGCCGATAGCGCGGAGGATGCCCTATCGTCCGCGGACTAAGCTTAGGGCGAGGACGACGCATCGTCCATCATCCGTGCACCCACAGTGGCGGACGATGGGGCCCCCGAGGCATCAGGCGGCCTATCGTCCGCCCCACTGTGGATGCCCTAATAGAAACTCCATTTAAGTAAAAGTTTTCAAGAACTAAATCAGAATGCAGCAAGAGAATACATACATACAATACAAAAGAATATAGTATCAAATAAATCATTCCTTGGTTCTGCTAATGATTGAAAGAAGCATAAGCTATGATTTCCCATCTCCAACTTGTGTAACTGCTCTTTCACCCTCACCATTCTCTTCAATACATTGCATTTCAAGTAGCTTCTGTTGTTCCTCATCAGCCTGCTGAGCCCCTTCTCGAGACGCGGGTTTAGGTTTCCCGCTAGTCGAGCGCTGGTACATTATGCCGCCACCCATGCAAATCAAGAGACCAATGGTTCCCACAACGGTCGAGTGCTTATCCCAGATAACGAGATTTATCACCACTGTCAGCAGTTTGTTGACAATGCCAAGAACAGTGAATCCCGTAGCTGAGATTGCTTTGCGACAGGAAAAGCCAAAGAAGGATATGGAACAGGATTCGTATTCACAGACGGACTAAAATGAAAAGGCGAGACTCCTATTCGCGGATGGAGGGAGTTTTTGTTTAAAAACCATCGACCATTCCATCATAATTAAATTTGTGAACTACAATTCAACTATCATGAAATTATAATAATTCATGCCGAGTTGCTTGTTATTAAGTGAAACCAAAAAGAATTAGATTTGAATATGATTATGATTATGAAGCCAATAAGTATATTAGTAGGCAAATAGTAGGTAAAGAGTAAAGCACCCTAAATTTCCACACTGCATAACGATGGTCTAAGTCCAAATATGACAACCGTAAACTATAATCATAGAAAAGAAATGAAAAAAAGGGAATACGGATTGCAGAAGAAAACAAGCATAGCCGCTTATTGTACAATGGAATCATCTCATCTGAGAAGGAGAACAAAACAAGGCAGATGCATTTGCTCCTACTGCCGCAAGACCACAAACAGTGCACAGCTGCCCTCGCAGTAGGGGCAGGATACATATCTCTGCCTTGTATACATTGGAATGTACGTTGCTCCGCATATAACGGAATGATATTTGGAATCATAGTTGAGATGACACTGCATGGCATCTGTCATATTCCTCTAGCTATTAGCAGCCTTCATAATATGGCGAACTTGTATTCCATCAGTGGGATTATTGCAAAGATAATGCATACCATAGTTGGCTGCCGCGCTCAGATTTTTTGCATTGTAGCATACAAACATTGCACTAGCCAGTGCCACTCTCAAGTGACTTACCTCCAGCTTGCAATGAGTGAATAATGCTGCAAGTTCCTGCTCACGAACCGGATCATCCTTCACTTCCCTTCTCTTAAGATCTATTCGCAACCCAAGAATGTATTCCTTTGCTCGGATTAACATTTCCTTCACTTCATCCACATCCCTTCTTCTTTCAACCGCAGGTAGAGGAATTGTGTGAATAATTGACACGAAATGTTCAATAGCTATCTGTGTCACCTCTGCTGTAGCTATCTTTAGGTATAACATAAAGCTCATATGAACCACCATCCACGTCTGAGCAAACCAAAATTGCATTCTCAGTGGGACTATAAGAAAGAGTCTGTGGCGCTTGGTTCAAACTATTGGAACCAGGACGACGGATTGGCATCAGCTGTGTATCTTTCTGAGTGGAATACTCAAAAGTGGGTAGAAACCAATCCTTGACATACAACACAGAGTCACCACTGACAGAAAAGGCAGGGCGTTCTCTCTCTAGCTTAAAGACAATCATACCACTATCATGACCAGCAGCAAGTAGATTTCTATCCGGGTGGGCAGAAAGGATTCAGAACCTGTCATGATGTCTGCAAGCCAGTTCTTTTAGTAGCATCCCAAACTCTGACGCTCTTGTCTTCTGAATTTGATACAATGATCTCCTGCCTTGGATGAAACAGAACACAAGAAACACTGTCCATGTGCCCTCCACCTCCCAAGCTTTTGTGCCTGAAAAATATATCATATTGACGTATCAAAGAAATATATATGACTTAGCAAAATCTATTACCAACAAAAAATGTGTGCAACAAAGCAAGGTCTATTACTCAATTCCCACACTCAAGTAAGCTAATTGCTTCTTCAATAGGAGGTAATTAGCAACAAACCATAGCAAATACCACAAAAGAAGTCATCAACTCAAATTGAGAACATAAATCATCTCATGAGATATTTATGATCTCCCTTTTAGCATTAGGGAAGTGACTTTCCTAATACCATAGCTTATAGCAGTTGAGATATGAGTGATGAAGGTGACATACCATTCATGCGCCAGACTTTGAGTTGGCAATCATCAGCTCCAGAAACAATCAGAGGGAGAGTTGGATGAAAAGAAACCCACTTAACCCCTCGACCGTGGCCATCCAGGACATACTTCACAACAGCATCAAATCCACCAAAGAAGTCCGCAATCATTCGATACAATCGCAGAATTCCATCAGCAGGAGACTCTGTTTTCTTCCTCAAGGCACCAATATCCCAAACACTAACAGTCTGATCCAAAGAGGCCGAAACAAGCAAGTCTTGTTTGGGGTGAAATGAAGCACACGTGACATAGTGGTTGTGCCCCGCTTACACAGAAATGCAACTACGTGATTGCCAGTTCCATATTCTGATTGTCAGATCATCACTTGCACTTACTATCCATGGATACTCATGGTGGAATTGGATCTCCGGATATAGTCAAGATGGCCAAGGAGAGTAAATACACATTACGCAATTCATAATTCCACACCTTAATTTTGCAATCGTCACCTGCACAAACAAAATATTGGGGCATAAATCAGAAAACGCATCTAGTATCAATCTAAGAATCAAACACGCCAGAAGCTTTGGCCGCGAACAGGAGAAGAGCTGCCGAAGCCATCAGCTACGATTAGTGTTGTGTATACAAAAAAATAGAAATGGGATTTTCTTTGCCAAAAAAAAAACCATTCTTTAAACTATTGTGAAATTACATTCAGATCCCTAAAATCCAGTGAATATACAATTACGCCCCTCAGGTTTTGAAAATGTTCAATTATGCCCTTGAAATTTCAAAAGGGCTGATTCGTATCCTATAATTTTGATTTCAAGCTGTTAATGTTGTGTCTATTGCTTGCAATGCTCAAGTAGTGTGTGACACTAAGGATAGCAAGTGCAATCTTGATTCTAGGGCTACTGATTCTATGACATTTGATCCCTCTGATTTACTTATACTCTTTTAAACTTTGACAATCCAATGTTTACACAGGTAATGGTGAATTAACGCATCTTCAATATGGATCTTATGACATGTTACAATTACCTTATCATTAATAGTTAATAGTTCTTTATATTTATTATCTCATGATTTAAACTCAATTTCAAACCACAATCAAGGTTTTCCGATCTAATAAAAGGGAAGATCGATTTTGTTAATTCTTCGATGACTCGATTCTTTCAAGAAAAGGGTCTCATCCACCAAAATAATTGCCCCCAGACCGAACAAAATCGAGTAGCCGAAAGAAAAAAAATGTCTCCTTCTAAAAATTACCCGATCTCTTCTCATAAGCCCCCAACATTATGTACTACAACAGAAGAATAATTATGAAAAGAATTATGTAAAACTCAGACACGTTTACAAAGGCCTTTTTATTCATACAAGGCACCATGCACAATCAAATCAGTTAGCAGTAATGACTTCAAATTGTTTTGCTCAAAGGAAAACACCACGGAAATAAGATGATCAAGCAAGTAGAGAGCCTAGCCTAGGCATGCCACCTGCCTTTGACACTACTATGGGTTAGAGATTGAAACTCACTACACCAACACTAATGTCTGTCTAAAGTCTAAACAATGAAAAAGATGATACTACTATATATAGTATGTATACAAAATTTAAAAATGGCAGAAATTGGACCTCCGGAGACGAAAAGCGGGTGTGCGATTTATGGAAATGGAGGCCGCGGACGGGTCCATTGTGCTCATGGAATAGGTGGATGAGGGTGGCCATGCGGTAATCCCAGAGATGGATGAAGCCGCTGCGGAGACTTGCGAGGATCCATGGCCGCTTGCTGTGAAAGCTCAAGCCTTTCACCCCATTGCTCTCGGTCTCCGATTTCGTCACCATTCTCGTCTCTCCGCCTACCATTATACCCTAAATTAAACCAATTCTATTTTTTGGCTTTTGTCTTGCCATTTCTGTCCTAAACGACTTTTATACTACTATTACTGAAAAAAATGACCAACTTTGTTCATCACTTTTTTATGCAATTTTTGGATTTTTCGGATCGAATTTCATGGTTCGTATTGGATTTTCAGACAATTCGTATAGGATTTCATAGTTCGATTTCATATTTTCAAAAAATCTGAATCCGGTTTAATTAATATATATTTCGGGATTTCATATACTATATTTTGTGTGCAAGTTTTTCATCAACTTTGAAATTGTTATGGCTCGTCTTTCCTGATCGGAGAATCTAAATATTTTTTGAAAATTTTCAATTGTCGTATATATATCTGTATGCAATGAGAGGATAAGATAATGCTGAGGAACGTCACGGAAATCGCGACACAGCTTGTTTTGCGTTGCTTTGTAGTAAAAGAATAGAGACTCATATTTTATTAATTATTTCTATCTATATATCTTCATATTGAGACTTATAGCACTCGCATCATCGGCGTCTCGATGCGGGCTCGGTCTCCTCCCGGCGAGACTTATAGCACCCGCATCGGCGTTCCGTCGCGTCTCGTAGCTCGGGGGAGGGATGGTTGGCCGGCTGTCTCCACACGCGCGTCTGCCACGTGGCGAGCAGCGGTTGGGGCGTGACGCCCACTCACCGTTTTTTTCGGCCGTTTTTTTTTTCGTTTTTTGCAGATTTTTTTTTGTTTTTGTTTTTTTCTTTTTTTCCACATTCATCTATAAATAACTCAATTCCCCCACCATTTTTTCCACACGCAAACACTACACTCTCACAAACACCATCATATCATCTCCTTCCTCTCCAATTTCTGCAAAAATGTCCGGTGACGAAAACTCCGGCGGCGAGGGTGGCAGCTACGACTTGAACGCGTTTGTCGACTGGGGGAGCATGTACAATGTTTTGGGTGCTTCCGGTTCCGGTTCGTCACCGTCTACCCAAGGCTCGGCTACGCCGGCGTACCAAACACCATCTTTTCCAGTTGATGCATACTATCATCCTGCCGGTCCGAAGAGCATGCAAACGCAGGGATTATCCCAAATTAGGGAGGATATTCCGGAGGAACACACTTCGGAGGCGGTGAGGACGGCGGCCGTCATCCATACACACTAGCGGAGATGATGGTTCTCTTCGACGCTTGGATCAGTACGTCGAACGATCCCATCCTCGGGAATCAACAAAACCGCAAGTATTTTTTGGGATAAGGTCACCCAAGTATACAACGCAAAAAAACCAAAGGTGGCCTTCAACCGCAACCTGAAGATGCTTCGCGATCATTTTGAGCGAGCCGACAGAGATGTCAAAAGATTTTGTGGTATCTACAAGAGGGAAGCGGAGCAATACCAAAGCGGAGCCAGTGGAGCCGACATTCTGAGAGCGGCTTTACGAGTCTTTAAATCCGTCACCAAAAAAGATTTCAAATTTCCCGATGTTTGGGAGGCGGTCAAACATCTTGATAGGTGGGCTGGCGGTGTCGATTCCTACACGGGCTCGAGCTCGAAACGCACGAAGCATACGGCGGGTGGCCAATACTCGTCTAGTGATGGCGGGGAAGGCAACGCCTCACAAGAGGTTGAGTTCCCGACATCCGATGTAGGGGGCTCCTCCGGTACACGACGTCGGCCGCAAGGAAACAAGGCGGCGAAGGCGGCTGGAGGGGGAGGGGCCGAGGCGAATCAAGCCAGGCGGGCTCCCAATGGCCGCCGTCCTCCCTAATGTCCATGTACTTCACCGCCACGATGGCTGACACTTCCCGCATGACGTTTGCCCAATATCAAGCCCATCTTGACGGCATTGAGTATTTGGCAAGTCAACTTGGTATTCCGCCTCCATGTAGCTTGGGTGTACCGCCTTCGGGGGATGATTCGCCGGCGGAGTAGTTTTTATAACTTAAGTGTGCAATTTTTTATTTCTAGTATTTTAAATTATGTCTTTTTTTCTTTTTTTAGATTTTAATTATGTGTTTTTTTATTTTTTTAGGATTTTAAATTGTAATTTTCTTTTATTTAATGAAGTGTATTTTTATTAATTGAATTTGTTGAAAATAAAAATAAAAAATGAAATTGAATGAATAGTTAAGGGATAAGATGGTTAAGAGATGGAGGGATGCATGTGCTATCTGTTAGTTAAGAGATGGGGTAAAAAGTGCAGTGTGGCCATGGATAGTGAAGGGATAGGATGGTTAAGAGACGGTATTGAGACATGGAAGCGGATGTCCTAAATCACGACAGATATAACTAGTGTCGAACATATAAAATGTTGCATACGGGTCAAAACTGATTACAAGTCATTGAATCGAGTAATACTTTTCTCCAACCGGAGTAGTATTTTTCTGTTGTAACATTTATTTATTGAATTCACTATTTGGTAGTACTCATATAGATGGGAAGCCAGACTTGCTGATAAACTTTGAGCGTCGTGTAACAAATAACAATAAATATGTAACAATATTAGAGCACTTCCATGAAATTTATTAGTTATTAGTACATTAAAGTTTCTTTCAATTTTCAGACCATAATATGCGCCATATCAATTCATACATTAGACACAATCAATGTTCCTAATGAATTGAGTTGTCAAAATATATTTTTATAAATATTGATTAATATTGCATAAAATAGAATTTATTTTACTTCGACTACAATTTTTTCTCATAATCTTATATAGAAATATGAGTATGCAATCTAAAAGGGTGAGTTACAAGCTTCTTTTTCTATCAGAATTTTCGAATCTCGCCCATCCATTCTTTGATACCACTCTATTCATCACACATATACTCGTATTGTGTTTCTGATATTAAGAAGAGCCGGTTGTAAATAAAGAAAAATAGTGTGAACTGGGAACGAATGATCATCAACTAATCACTTTTGTATCTAAAACTCTAAATAGACATTATTTTTTGTGTTTTAGGTGGCTATGGACTATAGTTTTTTATTTATATCCTAACACTCCATTTGACTTCAAAATGCAATGATTGTTGTACCACCAACAATTTAATCATAGCCTACTAATGAGAACGAGAATAATTATTTAATTATTCATTATTACTTTTTTATGATTAAAACTAATAAGTTACTATTTAATTAAAATTCTTGATGTGTCATCCAAAGCTAAAGAAGAACACTAAGCACAATCTAGAAACTGGCGCTTATCCATTGATGGCAATTTTTTTTATGCAAAAGTACTAAAGTTTACTTCGAGTTTATTACTACTTTATTATGTTACTCACTTTGGATATAAGCTCTTTTATACCTAATATTACACACACATAATTAAAATTAATATTTTTATGTTTGTTTTTATTTCCTTAATATTGAAACCCCGACCGATTAATTAAGTTGTTTGCTGTATCCAACAAAGTAAGTAATTGGCGTTTGCAATTTTTATTAGCATTTTTTTATAAGGTTTGGCTGGTGGGCGTGGAAGCATATCCATTATTACTACCTGAGTAATTTTAAATGACAATATTAATTTAATAAGTTGTCGTCACCAAACTTAAACACGACAATATAAATTGTGGTAATGTCTTAGGCCCTATTTCATAAGACAAAAAAAAAATTGTGTATATTGAGATGTACTGTACTACTACAATGCAATCGTACTAATTAATCGTTCTTATAATTTAATTTTTAATCATTAAACTTACTTTAATTAACAATTAAGAGATTGATAAAATAATATAAACAATGAATGAATATAATTAATTAATTAAATAAAAAGCAGACAATGTTAGGCCGCACGGTGAGAGTGATTGCATCCAAGCCATGATTACCACATTACTTATAAAAAGAATGAAAAATAAATCGTAATTTAATATTATTAAATGAAATTAAAAAATTGTCCATGGACAGAACTCATAAAGAATTGATTCAACTGTTAAAGTAGAGTTTTGATATTAAACTCTAATCTAATTTCCAATTATGGAACAAAAAACAGAGAATTTTCAATCCTGTGGTTGATCAAAAAACAGAGAATTGTCAATCCTGTAGTTGAACGATGCAAATAAACATTTTGCATTGATTCAATTCAATGATCCATCCAATTTCGGTGTCGTTTTGATCCAATGCTTATCGATGAATGCATCAACCTTCCGCTGGAATTCTTCGTTGCTCAGATTCTCAATCTCCGAACTCACTGTTTCCCGGCGATTCTCCGTCTCCGATCTCCGGAGCTCCGGCCGCACCTTAACCTCGCGTCTCTTCGAAATCTCCGATCGATTCCTCTGTAACCTCCTCATCTGCCTCGCCGCTTTCTCAATCGTCTCATCCGCAACAACAATCTGCTTGCCACAATCGCCTCCACCGATTTCCGCCGGCATCGCCTCCGGTTCCTCGGTCTGCTCCGGCGGAGGCAGAGCGCGAGCGATCTCGCTGTGCCTGACATAATCATCGTGGAGATCGTCTCCGCCGCTGCGGCTCTGGCGGCAGAGCACGAGCAGCAGCATGATGATCGCGTTACCGAAGAGGAAAGCGGCGTGTTGGTTGCAGAGGTGCGTCAAACACGCCGCAGCAGTCCTCGCAACCGCCGGGAAGCACCACGAGATGGCGGCGATCTGCAACAGCTTCATCACTCTGCGCACGCGATTGAAGCGCAGCATAGCGTTTTCCTTCTCGAACTTGAGGCTGTCAATCGTTTCGGAAGGGGAATCCATAGGGGGAGGCGCTTAGGGTTTGGCTGAATTGAATCGTTAAATCAGAGAGAAATCATGTGAATTTTGAAAAGAGCGAATGGAAGGAAACAAGATATCATATACTGGTTTTGTTTTATATATAGGGGAGCCACGACGGTGTGGTGGGTGTCTAATATTATTGCCTCCTACTACACCACCGTTATTAATTTTCTATTAAATAAATGGAATTATTGATATTATTTTTAAGAAATATAAATATAAAAAATTAATAACAAATGAATCTCACTCCCATATGGTACTAATAAATAAATTAAACATATAATAGTGGACAAATATTACATGACTCGAGTAATAGTAGTACGTATTATTTAGGTCTTATTCATTCACCTTCTTCTTTTCTTCTTGTTAATTTTAACACAATCACTTAAATTGAACAAGTAAGGATATTTATGGAGCAACTGCAAACGTGATTGTTGTGCGGGTTGGTTTTACTATGGGAGGCGAGGGATGACAGCGGTAGGAAGAATGCGCCATTGCGGCTGCCAGCGGAAACACATCTCTTTTCACCCTTTTTGCTAATTTTTATTAATTCCTCATCGATAACTACTCACGCTCACTTTATTCGTTCTCATCCCAAAATTAAGTTCTCATTCAAATTTTCAATTCCCTCCAATATAATTTTAGGCATTTAAACGATGTCATTTTTGATAATTTTAGGATTTTTTATTTAATTAATTTCTAAATTTTAGTTTTTTAAGTATTTTGATTTTAAAAATATCACAATTCAAATAAATAGATGAATTCAGAAAATAATTATTAAATAATAGATATAAAAATTTGTAACTGAATTTCTTACTGAATTTTATGAGTGAATTGTGCAGTGTTACTGCTTAAAAATAAAATGTAATTCATCTAAAGTATCGTGTAGAATTTAAGGAGTAATAAAATATACCATAATAAAAAAGAAGGTTAAAGTGAACTTTTTTTTAGGGAAGTTTTTAAAGCAAGCTACTTTATTGTGTACTAATATACACACTCACTAGTTCTTATTCATCTCCTTTTTATTTTACTTACTTGATTGACAAGTGTCAAGTATGAATTTTTCTGAACCAACTTTACCCCCCTATTTTTTGGGTTGGTTAACTTTGTAAATAATGTAGTTGAAGTTAGGTAACATGAAATGACAAAAACTTATACCAAAAGGAAAATTGAAAAAAAAAAAGAACTTAACTCTGCAAGCAAAAATTGAGTGACAGAATGCAATAATTTTGTACTGCTTGTCTGATCTGGTGGTGTCTTGAAATGGTCATGTCTTCTTCTTTGAAACTTTCTTATTTTCCCCAACAATACTTATAATGGGTCTGATTCACTCATGATTTCATTACATATAATGATTTTGCATTTGAAAATTTTGAAAACTAATTAAAAAGATTATTTTATAAAGAACACTATTTTGATAATAAATGTAACTAAATAGGGTCTCAATATATGTTTTTAGAGCATGTCCTATAATTAGATGATGTAGTAAACAGCTTGAAAATTATGGGGGTTTAAAGTTTTTGATCAAAAATAGAGAAATTAAACAAATTATACTTCTATGCCTAGTTAACTAGTCACTATACTGATTAATTAACATCAAATCCACATATATGTTGGATTGAGTTATTATGACAACTTGAATTTTTATGAGAACGTGACAACATTGCACTCGACATATAAAATTTACGAATTTACAATGAACTAAATAAACTCAGAAAAAAAAAGAACTTTGGACTAACTATTTATAAAACAGATATGTCTGCTCATGTTACTAATTTGTTTGGACTTTGGACTAAACTAACTCATCAAAAACTTTATTTTTTTAAAAATTTCGGTTGTCGGGGTTGGTATTGTACCTACTGCATGTACCAAATTACCAATTATTGTTTGGATTGAATTCGTGCATTCTAACTAATTATTTAATTTTTGACGAATTCAATTTTTTGGAGTCATGTATCTTTCTATATTATTAGACATTTGGTATGAAAATTTGAGAGAATTTTCATTGTGTCGTGGGTTATGATTCATATGCATACTCATATTCGATGATATATTCATAGATATCGTTATTTAATTAATAAAATTGGCTGTAGTTAATTGTTGTCGATCGATTGATCTTATACAAAATGTCATTCGAGGAATCGATGAGACTTTTCATAAACCGGTTCAAACACAATCATTCACTGACAAAATTATTAATTTGCCATCGAATGTGTGCTTCAATCCAAATACTATAAGTTTATGTATCAGCTCAAATTGATCTTATTAATCATAAATGATCATCTACGATACATGTTACCATCATAAATGATTGATGGGTAAAACTAACATATACTTTACTACTATTCTTTGTTAATTGATTTTAATTTTAATTTTAAGCTTGTTCGATTATTGTATTTTTAATATATATTCAATCATAGTATATTTTTACTATTAGTCATAAATATTATAAATTGCAAGTTAATATTACCCATACAATATCGTTCACTACTAAGAAACCGAACTACCATTTTTGTTTCTAATATAAAGTCGTGTATAATATAATAATATTCTGTTTGGTGGTAGGCTGGTAGTTGAAAAAACACTTTCCACAATATTCCATTTGAATTTATAGCTCCAACATTTCTACTAGTGTCAGTGTCACTCTCGGGTCCCAAAATTTTGCACAAAAGGTTATTTTACGCAAACTTCTACAGATAAAATAAATAAAGAATATCACGTAGATATAATAAAATTTGACTATGTGAATACATACTTCTATGATAACGAAAAAATAAATTTTGACTATGTGAATACATACTTTTCTAATGTTCGCTCGATGACATTCTTCTGTAGTTGGTTTGGAATTTTGGATAGTGTATTTACTAGTACTATATTGATTTGTTATTTGTTTTATGATTATTTTTTATTTTAACTGTTTCTTACAACTATTTTACCTGCTATCTTTATGGCCCAAGCATTTGTACCCAATAGAAAAATGGATCGTATGCCGTGGGCCTTAATAGTGTAGAGGGCCCAGTTTGCTAATGTATTTGTTTCTATTAAATCGTTTGCTAATAATATATTAAATATAGACATCATTTAGATCAGTGACCTATAATACATTTTTTATATTAGCAAATTAATTATATCAATATAATCGTTTCATTTGATGTGAAAATTTTAAGCCATGTCTCGTTGATTACGGTTTATGTTTCAGTGTTTGATTAATTGCTTGAAAGAAGTTTATTGTTATATGCATTATGATTTATGCATGAAGTATTTGAGCAATACGTGTTCATCAAAATTTATGTTATGATGCGCTTTGGAATTTTCAACAATTTGCGTCATTTATTGTGAAATTCCTAACAAAATTAAGAAGGAAACCAACGATTTTGGTTTGATTTTGAGTTTATAGTTATGTGAGCACTGGTTGTTTGATAAAATGTCAATTAGAAGACTTTCTATTTTGGTTTGAATATTGCTTCTTTTTTGTTTTTTCTTTCCCTTTTAATTGTTTTAACCAATTCAAGGTGCTTGCTTTCACTGTATCGATTCAGTATTTTTTGAAGGAAAACTCGTAGTTATATATGCATTTGTATTCAGTTTTTGTTTATTGCACATTGTTTTATAAAACTATAAACCCCCTTTTAAAGTATTGAATTTTATCCTTCGGTTTTCAATATTTTTTTGAAATAAAAAACTTTGTGTAATTATTTCCCGGTTCTAGGTGACTTAATCAAGATATCTATACTTTGGGTTGAAGTGCAACATTGTTCCTTACAAATATTCAAATGTTATTTATATTCCTATATGAGATAACGAAAAAAAAACTGTCACCGACAGTGACTCGAACGCACCTAACAGTCGCAATAGCGGTTATTCTTAACCGGAAATGATATATAAAAGTATGCTACCTGCAAACTTCATCCAGCTTCTTTCCTACTCAACTTCGCAAATCAAAATTACTTTTCCCGCAACTAAAATTCCACCCTTTCCTATCAAATTCCATCCGCCGTCCTCTTTTCTGATCGCAGCTATGTGGAGCTTGATCGTCAGCGCGAGGGAAAGTATGTGGTGGTTAGTCTTATTCTTGTGATTTACGCACTCTTCCAGTTTGGATGGGTTTTGGAGAAAAATCATAACATGAATCTTTTTTCTTATTCGAATGCAATGGTATATATAATATTTATAAGCAATGGTATTATACTATACTTAATCACAACCTTTTATACATATATGTATAATCAATAAATACCATAAAAATCTCATGATCATTATTACTCAAATAAACGACCTTTCTAAATTTAATTATAAAAGATGAGAATTGTACACTATCAAATACGATAAAAAGTGAAATGAGACAAACTATGTGGGACGAACGAAATGAAAAAATGGAACAAACTATCTGGAAAAGAGGGATTATTTATTAAGATGTCCAATTCTCTAGAATATTCTTTATTTCGCTTTTTAATGCATTAAAATATGTTTATTTATGTTTATCTCCATACTTCCAGAATATTCCTATTGAAAAAAATTTATCTCACGTTTACCGACCTTTCATTTCTCTAAACTTTCTAGAAGATTATTTTTGTTTTGATCACAATGAAAACACACGATATTCTATCTTTAGTTTAATCCATTTCCTAATTTTGAGTTTGTAACTACTTTATTTAAATACTTCCATATCCTACATATATCGTACGTATATATTTATGCTTATGGGTATTAAATTAATTTTAATATTATACCTCCATGCACATCATTAGTTATTTAAATATGACACCTACGTACACACAGATATTATATTCCTATTATATTTTCAATACTGATTTTTCATTTATAATATAATAATAGTTTAGTATAATATGTTGACTTTTACTAAAAAAAAATGACTGACCTATTATGGAACTTACCAAAATGAAATAATGACTCAACTACTATGGAACGGATGGAGTACATGCATGCAGGGACGAAGCCAGGAATTCTATATGGGTGGAGCTAAAATATACATAAGGATATTTTAATACATTAAGAAAGGGCAAAAATAAGGTTATTTAAAAAAATTAAAAATTAACTATTAAAAATAGAGTGAACTATATAAATGGTACCTGATCTTTCGCTTTCGCACATAAATGGTACCCGATCTTTATTTTATATCGTTTTTGGTACCTATAAATCACATTTTTGGTACCTGATGCAATTTTCACCCCAAAATACCCTCTAAACAAATTCATTTTTCCATTTGTGTCATAAAAGATATTTTGGGCATTGACAAAACTAGTGTCAAAAGTGATATTATAATATCTTCTCTCATTCTCCTCACTCTTTTTACTGTTATTATTAATCAATATTAATATTATTATTTTGATGTTATAAATTAATAATTAATTTATTTTATAATATCATTTAAATATATTTAATCATAATTATAGTTATAATTATATTTAATTATTATAATAATATTATTGTTATAATAGTAAAAACTAGTAGTAATTAATAAATAATAATTATTATTTTATATTAAATTAATAATAAATCAATATAGTCTTAATCAAAATTTATAATTGTGAATTGTATTCATAATGATAAAGAGTTGAATATTTTTAGTTAGGTCTTTCAACCCTAAAATGATTATAAATCATTTAATTAAATATATTCAACTGATTTTATTACTTTAAATAATTAATTTAATTAGGCATTTTGTTATTGATTTATATTATGAATGCAATTAGATGTATGTCTAAAACACTAAAAAGAAAGAAGAATATAAATAATTTAATTAAAAATATTCAATTGATTTAATTATTTTAAATAATTAATTTAATTAGGTGTTTTGTTATTGATTTATATTATGAATGCAATTAGATGTATGTATAAAACACTAAAAAGAAAGAAGAAAAAGAAGAGAAAAGAAAAAAGAGGAAACATAAACTAAGGAGAGAAAAGATAGAAGAAAGGAAGATGAAATACTAAAAAGAAAGAAGAAAATGAAGAAAAAGAAAGAAGAATAAACCAAAGAAGAAAAAAAGAAATAAGAAAGGAATAAAAAAAATCACATATTTGATTCTATTTAGTTGAAATTTCCAAAAATATCCTTCATAACAAAAAAATCACATATTTGGTACCTATAGTTATTTTTATCATGGGGTACAAAAAACGATATAAAATAAATATCAGGTATATTTATGTGCGAAAGTGAAAGATCATGTACTATTTACGTAATTCACTCTTAAAAATAACATACATGAATGATTCCTACGTGCATGTTTTCTTGAATGATTCTTTTATGTGACGTTCTTTTTTAGTGACTAAAATTTTACTATATGTCAATCTATTCATTAAATATTATTGTGTGATACTGTAGCATTTAAGTGTTGAGGAAATAAAAGAAATTTAATATTATTGAAATACTTGCCCAATATTTTAAAAATGTACGATGAAAAATGTGATGAATCCATCTTTTTAGTTTTGATCTGTCTTGCTATAATTAGCTATAGTTATGTAGGTTTAAGATAGAATGAATTATACTTTCTTTATATCCATAAGTATTTAATTAAGAAACTTAATCTTTTCCTAAATAGTTATTAAAGGGTAAATATGTGATATTTCGTCATCATTAATATATTATATATATAAAATACCTAAAATTTCCAATGTTGTGTATACAAGTTTTGTTAATTTATTACCTCTCTTCGCAAAATTGCCATCAAAATCAATTGTAATTAATTACAAAATGGAAATACAAATAATTTCTTACACACTACAAAATAATAATAATAAAAAATAATAGTGGCAAGCAGCAAACATCATGATGCGCTGGCGATAGTTGTAGATATTCATCAACCTCTGTCTGACGTGGCACTCAGAGGCGACTATTGACACGTGTAAAAGCGTCTCCATGTGGAGCTGTATTCAAAATTTTGGCAGAGGGTTCTTTTCCTTTTTCCTTCCCTTTGAATTTTTTCTTCTGCTTGATCTCTACATACAGTTTCCGACCGCCGCTTGATTGTGACGCTGGTAACTCCTCTTTTTCTTCTCTCGATTTCCGTAACTTTCTGCGCTCTCTTTCTCTCGATTATGAGGCTGCTAGATGAAGTAATTATTGAGGCTTAATTGCAGAATCCTGTGTTCAGTGGATTGGTGTGGGTGTTATATATGTAAATGTTAGATTTTCGTTTGCGAGGCAAGCTCGATTGTTGATTTAATTCATAAACGGAAAGAAATAATATCGGCTCTGTAATAATTGTGCTGTATGGAGTACGAAGGAAGAAATTATTTTCAGTGTTGAATTATGTTACAAGACTGTTACAGAACAATGTTCATGTATCTTAAACATAAGCTGTTATAGAAGCCTTTTAGTTTCTCTTATCATGCGTATATCATTTCTGGCTAGTGAAAATCTGAATTTGATTTGGTGATTATGATATTTGGATCATAAGCTTAAATTTGATGGAGTATATAGTAGTGATTAGCATACCGTCTCTTTTCAAATTACATGTCACGTTCGAGCCAGTTCGTGGGAAGAAAGGGTCGACAGTTTGGTGGCTTCATATGCCACCAATTGGTTTTAGGATGGAACCCGTGAATTTCTATTAGTATTTAATATGCTCACAGGTGTTGTTCTTTTGAGTCCATAAGGCCATCCACAACGCTGTTCCTATACCGTTCCTATACCGTTCCTTAAACCACTATTTGAGGGCCCCACTGTACTTTTTTACTCCATTCCTTAACTAAGGAACGGAACCTGCAACCCTCCGTTCCTTAACCGTTCCTTAAATTACTATTCATTCAATTTCATATTTTATTTTTATTTCCAACCCAATTCAATTAAAACAAACACACTTCATTAAAATTAAAATAACATTACAACTTAAAATTCAAAAAAAAGAAAAAGACATAATGAAAATCCTAAAAAAATAAAAAATGACATAATTTAAAATACAATTTTATAGAGACAACCAAGAATGAGTTTGTCCCACATCGAAAGTGGAACATAAAACATTCAAGGATGTCTCTATAAAATAGAGACAACCAAGAATGAGTTTGTCCCACATCGAAAGTGGAATATAAAACATTCAAGGATGTCTCTATAAAATAGAGATAATCAAGAATGAGTTTGTCCCACATCGAAAGTGGAACATAAAACATTCAAGGATGTCTCTATAAAATAGAGATAACCAAGAATGAGTTTGTCCCACATCGAAAGTGGAACATAAAACATTCAAGGAAGTCTCTATAAAATAGAGATAACCAAGAATGAGTTTGTCCCACATCGAAAGTGGAACATAAAACATTCAAGGATGTCTCTATAAAATAGAGATAACCAAGAATGAGTTTCATAAATTCGCAAGCCCATCAAATATATATGGGCTAATACGAATTTCTAGTATTCATTTATTTGTAAAAATTGTTTTTAAATATAAAAAACAATTTTTATAAATAAAAAATATTTTTTTAAAAATTCATTTAAAAAAAATGAATTTATTGCGTCAGCGTGACGACGCCCACTCGCGGGCCGGCGAGTGGGCGTCACGCACGACGCAGGGCGAGCCACGTCGCCGAAGCGCGTGGCGGCACGGACCGTGCCGCGTCTCGTGCCGACGGCACCCGGGACGGCATGGGAACGGAGCCGCGACGAAACGCGTTCCGCTACGGTTTCGTTCCGAAGGAACGAAACGCGGAATGCCCACGGCCCGCGTTGCGGGTGCTCTAACTGTCTCTCAATTTCGCTGACTGCAGGATGAATGCACAGCATGGACAAATGAGAAACACAATTCATATCTCTATCATTTGGAAATGTCGTTTGTTGAACAGCTGTATGTTACGGACGTTCTCCGTAACGAGGCCGGATGGCTAACTTCTCGGAGAGATAAGGTGATCAAACCTTCGACGTGCTCGAAGGAAAGCTCACGAATTGCTGATTTTCGGACGTTCTCCGATGAACAACAATTTGGAAACGAAATATGATATTCTTGTTACTCAAGACAAGTTTGTGGAAAATAATATATATTCATTGAATGATTAGAATGATAACAAGTTCTCCTATTTATAATACTAGAATACTACTACTCTAACTTAATGAACAAGAAACAAATATCTAAACAAATATGGGAAAGATATGGTGAATAAGGGAAAACTAAATAATTAGAAGATCCTAAGAGATATGATAGATATGATCGTATCAACTCCCCCACGGTTGAAATCCACCTTGTCCTCAAGGTGGAAACCACAAAGCAACGACGAGAGTTGAAAGCAAAAGCTTTGGCGAGGCGTCTCCTCCTGGATCAAACACATATCGAACAACTGAATATCTCCCTTTATCACCTCCATCAAAAATCAACAAAGGAGACCCACTGTGGTTAGAAAAATTCCATGCCAAAACAAAAAGCTTGTCAACGCTTCCAAGAATGCTCAAACATGACGTGTCATTGCGCGGAGGGATCAACCTCGCATCGGTGTCGAGCGATGTTGATCGAGGATTCAGACGTGTAGCATCCCTAACATGCAAATCCCCATAGATAAAGGCAATCTCTTTCAAATGTATTGGAAAGGACGGTGCAACTTTATTTCCAACTAATGCACACAGATAAGCACCACCATTTTCACTAAAACAATTCCCAACAACATCGGGAGATGTCATTCGAGCAGCATCGAGAGATGCGACGACCTTCTTCACTTCCTCAATGGAATCAACCTCCTCGTCGCCATCTAACAATGTTTCTTCCTCTCCACTGATATAGGGGCTGCACGGCGGAGAGATCATAGCTGGTGGAGGCAGTTCATCTAACAATCCGCCTTCCCCTCCGCTGTCGTCGTCGGGGCTGCAAGACGGAACTGTTGGGGGCAGATTCGAAGATGGGACAGCAGCTACAGCGGGCAGTGACGCTGCTGCACGGCAGTGGCTTGTCATGCTCAAGCAAGATGACGAGCGTTGTGGTGGTGGTGGCGGGACAACAATGACAGTTAGTTGTGAGTTGCTCGATCGGTCGTGGTGGACATCAGCGTCCTCACCGTATCCAACAGAGTCACAATCATAATCAGGGTAATATATGGATGCGATCTCTTCATAATCCAGGTTACCCATCGACACCCCAGCGCCCGGCGGGTCCCAACAGGATGGTTGGCGAGAAGGCTCGTTCTGCAGCTGCAGAAATTGACGAAGCGGGAACCCCCTGTACGTTGGTGGCGGTCCATAGTCGAAGGGATGATAGTGCTCGGGCAGTTGATAACGAGTTTGGTGGAGGTGGTACGGGCGGCGTCTATCCGGCTGATATGGAGGCGACGGTGTGTACCTGTCCGACTGGTGGTGTTGTGGCCGCCGGTACGTAGGCTGGGTGTAACGCCGATGCCGCTTGTCCCAATCAGCGCGTCGTTCCAAGTTTGCGACCCGGCGATCCATCTTATCGAAGCGCGCGTTCAATTGCTCAAACCCTAGCGTGATCGGGTCCGTCGATTGAGGCCTACCTCCAATCTCGCCGATATTCCGCTGACGCATCGGCCCCAATTGCAGTGTTTCAGTCACCGGCACTTCGGACTCCATTAGATTTCGTTTTCACAGATAATGATGAGTTTCGGGATGAAAGAATATGGAGGATTAGGTGTGGCCGTGGTGGTGGAGCTGCGGCTGATTGTTTTTCTTTCTTTTTTTTTTCTTTTTTTTTTCGACGGGGGCTGGGAAATAATTTGGGGATACGGATGAACGAAGACGGAGGATGAGCACGGGATGAAAGCACCAGTTGTTACGGACGTTCTCCGTAACGAGGCCGGATGGCTAACTTCTCGGAGAGATAAGGTGATCAAACCTTCGACGTGCTCGAAGGAAAGCTCACGAATTGCTGATTTTCGGAAGTTCTCCGATGAACAACAATTTGGAAACGAAATATGATATTCTTGTTACTCAAGACAAGTTTGTGGAAAATAATATATATTCATTGAATGATTAGAATGATAACAAGTTCTCCTATTTATAATACTAGAATACTACTACTCTAACTTAATGAACAAGAAACAAATATCTAAACAAATATGGGAAAGATATGGTGAATAAGGGAAAACTAAATAATTAGAAGATCCTAAGAGATATGATAGATATGATCGTATCACTGTACCAATCAAAATCTGTGGTTGCACGATGCTCTGTGCACAATCTGAGAGGCATAAATCAGTTCATCAATGTTAACAATGCTTCGTATCAGGTTCATGAAACTTAATGCATTGAATATAATAATCATGGGTCCTGGCTAACTGTACAAAACTAAACATAGTTGTTACTTTTGTCTTATGCCAGTATGATGTTTTGCATAATAGATGTTGGCAAAAAAGTAGGTGTGCAGCGGGTGAGCATATTCACGGTAGTACTTCACGCCATTCCAAGCATGGAGGTGTGCACTGTCATCCATCACTAAGTAAAGTGCCCATATCCTTGAAGCTTATTAGGACAAGGAAACAAGGGGAAGGGGTGATATCTCATGGAACACGAACATGTTCAGAGGACATAATGACTTCAGTAGAGGTAATCCAAAACCATCATTGCCATAACTTGGCCTCTCTTGAGTTTTTCGAATTGTTAAAAAAGAGATAATTACAGTTTTCTCCCTTTGTATTTGAATTGAGGTTTGATTCGTGACCAAAAACAAATTCATAAGTTTAATGCATTACCCTTTTTGCTCCACAGCCACTGTAAAGTAATAACCAGTGTCCACCACCGCCCCCCAATTCAGTTAACTGTTTGCGGTTTGTGTGTGTGCATGTGTAGATGTGTGTGCGCAAATTCAAGAAATAGTTGGAAAGAGCACGTATCAGTCTGTATAGATCACCCTTTGCCTTTATCACATCATCATTTTCATTCACATTATTATGTTTTCCTACAGAGGGGACAGGTCAGAATTTTTTGGATGAAGATAATCAAAATACGCTAAAATTCCAAGTCTCAAGCAAAAAGGTTGAAGATAGCTTTAGATGGATCACATCAGGATCAAGTAATGTGTAGAATTGAATTCTGCTTTGCAAGTCTATTTACAAAAAGAATCTTGGTTCACTTCTTGACCCCAGTGCCTGTTTTTGCAGATTGTGCCTTTAAAGGAATGGCATCAAGCAGATTACACATAATGTCAAAGGATTTCTCATTATGAATCTGTCTTGAAACTTTGAGGCTTGTGTTTCACATGGGAGCCGCTACAGACGGTACTATTAAAGAGGATCGTGAAGATTCAAAAGAGGTGCAAGATTTCAAGTTTCCCCTAGCATTGCATAATCGAGGTAACATATAAAGCTGAGTCCATGTCAACTGATAGTGAAGGATGGGATCCTGTGGCATTTTGATACCCCAAAACTAAGACCTATACCGTTTCTCGCAGTAGACTAATAGGAACTGAACCTTTGTGCCTTCGCAAACTCATCTACTTAGATGTAGATGCAGATGTATAATGATCTGTATAGTTACCTGTGTAAAGAAGTTGCTTTCTCCCTCTGATGAACTATAGGTTACGTGGTTGGAGACATAAAATGGCACGTAGATGTCTAGGTGAACATCCGTCTCCTGCTTTCGATTTTGTGAGCTATGTAGTTTAGTGTTGGAGTCTTGTGTATTTGCTTACTCCATGAATGTATGCGATACAAGCTTTTAGATTTTTCATTGGAATGATTACTGGATTTAAATTCTGCTCATAAATTGTGTAATTGTATACATGGAGGAGGTTCTCAGCTTTTGTTTTAGTTGGGAATTCTTGCCTCTGAAGTCAAGTCTATTATTTGCTTCTGAATTATTTGGTCATTTCATATAATATCGTGGCAAGTATGCTGATTTATCAATGCAATATTAGTTTAAACGACTGAAGCACTATTTTTTAGAGATTTCAATTTTTTTTTCAAACTCCACAATTCTATATTAAATCAGAGGCATAATTCACGTAAATAGTAGTAGTAGTAATTTGGGTTCACTCACTCATTTCTGGCCATGAAATTTTCGTGTTTTTAGTCATATGATTTCATATGTTAGTAGTTAGGTTTAATTTGATAAGAATATTTTAGTAGTTGGGTTTAATTTGATAAGAATATTTTTGACACAAGAAAAATGACAAAACATTTAATCCCTCTCCCTCTCCTTCTCCTCCTCCTCCTCCTCCTCCTCCTCCTATATTTCATTTCGTGAAAGATCAAAATTTCCCCCTTAACGATTCAAGTTTATGGCTACTGCTAACTTGATTCAACATCCGAAGCCCAATCTGGACATCCCATCGTCGTATTCATCGCCATCGTCTGCGTCTCTAAAGAAGAATAAATGGTCGAATTTTCTCCCCGTTTTGGTGGGTCTTGTGGTGATAGGGGAGATTACGTTTCTGGGCCGTCTCGATGTGGTGAAGAATGCCGACTCGTGGGCTGTGAAGCATGGTTGGAGAAGGACTCCGTGCCTTATTCTAGGGATTTCGATAAAGACCCAATTTTGGTAAATGGGGCTGAAGAGGTGATTTTTCTTTTATTTTTTTTTTATTTTTAAATGGGTAGGTGTTATGCGTAATCTAGAATGTGTGCTCATGTTTGTTGATCATTTATTGTAAGGATCAGAATTGTATTGCAGACAGGTTTTGAGATTATTGATTTTACTATATTGGATAAACTGGAATGTGAATTAGCTATGAGCAATTCAGAGTGGAAATCTTTGATTTGCCTTAAATCTTGTGTGTAGTTTCTTTAGCTTTAGATTGTTTTTTAAATTCTAGTGCAACAAATTCTGTTTCTCGACTTAAATAGTACGGTGTGTAGGGAATTATGACCTGTGGCTTTGGATGTAAGTTTGGGGATGAATCCAGTAAGAAACCTGATGCTGGATTTGGAACTCCTCAGTCATCTGGCACTGCTGCCGTGCTTAGGTCAATGGAAGCCGCCACATATTATCCTGAGAATAATATTGGCGGCACGACGGTGGGTAAGCACAAAAGTGGTTGCTTTTGCCTCTTATTCATTTCCTTTACTATCAACAACAATTTCCAATATTCCATCGATTTTCAGACATTGAAATTTCTTTTTTTTTGCTGCCATAAATTTAGTTATTCTAGATACATAATTATGCAAAAAAAAGTCAGTTCTGTTGTTTCATTCATGAGATATACACACAAGTAGATCACCGACATCCGTATTTGTCCGTGCACTAATTTGGTTGTGGTGTGTGTTTCCTATGTTACAGTCGGGGATATGACATTGTAATGACAACCAGTCTTTCATCGGATGTGCCAGTGGGATACTTTTCCTAGGCTGTATACGATATAATGGCTCCGGTTCAACCAAAAATTGCAAGTGCTGTTGCTGCTGCTTTCATTTCTAACTGTGGTGCTATGAACTTCCGGCTGCAAGCGTTGATCGAACTTGAGAAAGAAAACGTCAAAATTGATTCTTATGGAGCTTGCCGTCGAAATCGTGATGGAAAAGGTGATACATCACCTCAGTTCCGCCCTATGTGTGAAATTAAATTTTGTTTTTTTAAGTGCCAACTGCCAAGTTATGTATGAAAATCTTTCTTTTCTCATATTTTCAGTTGATAAAGTGGAAGCATTGAAGCATTATAAGTTTAGCTTGGCTTTTGAGAACTCGAACGAGGAGGATTATGTTACTGAAAAGTTCTTCCAATCTCTTGTTGCAGGTTAAATATTACATTTACTGATGAATTTTTTGTTTGTAAATAGGCCTTTGCTGTTATACCTTTTAAGAACTTATAAATCCCCCACATACCAACAAAATATAATAGACACACACAGTTGGATTTATGATACATACAGCAGTATGTTTATGTGCAATTCTGTAAGTTAAGACGGTTTAATGTGCCATGAAAGACACTGAATTGAGAGGTTGATACATGCATGTTTTACACTACTATAAGCTTAAGCCTTTTGAACAAGCTTAATCCTTGCTTAAGATTCTATTGGATTGGCTTTGATTTTGGATTTGACGATGCAATTGTCTGATAAAGGGAACTGCTAGTACATGGCAGGCGCTATCCCTGTGGTGATTGGCGCCCCTAATATCCAACATTTCTCCCCTGGTCCTGGTTCATTGCTGCTTATCAAGGGGCTCACAGATGTAGATTCCATTGCCAAGAGAATGAAATACCTCGCTGGCAATGAGGGTGCATTTAATGAATCATTGAGGTCTGTATCTTATTCCTAACAAGTTTAATATTTGCTTCCTCTTGGCATAGCTTTCGACATGCTTAGGGACCCTTTTCTCCTATTGGTTATTTTTGTTTAGGTGGAAATATGAGGGACCATCCGATTCCTTCAAGGCCCTTGTTGATATGGCTGCAGTACACTCATCATGCCGTCTATGCATTTTCCTGGCTACCAAAATCCAAGAAAAAGAAGAAAACCGTCCAGAATTTCAAAACCGTCCCTGCAAGTGTACTCGTGGCTCAAGAACTACATACCACATATACGTCAGGGAAAGAGGGAGGTTTCATATGGAATCCATTTTCCTAAGGTGTGTATTGTTCGTGTGCGATTGGGAGTTTGTTTTCTCATTATTTCTGCATTTTGCGTATCCTAGTGATAGTCATATCATTCAGCTCGACTCGTTGGTATATATCTTAATACAGGTCGGACAAATTGACTATCGAAGCCCTATCCTCTGCCATTGTGCAAAAGTTTACATCGCTTAAACACGTTCCTATCTGGAAAAGTGAGAGGCCAGAGAGCATAAGAGGTGGGAATGATCTTAAACTCTACAAGATTTACCCGGTCGGGCTGACAGCGAGGCAAGGATTGTACACCTTCAAACTCAACCACAGTTCGGATCTGAGGAAGCACATAGAGAGTCATCCGTGCGCCAAGTTTGAGGTGATATTTGTATAGGTTGTGACACGGAGCATCCAGAAACGCAATCTTAGGTAGGGCAACTACTCTCTTCTCCTCTCTCCCTGCCCTTGAAGTTTTGTAGGATGGCTGACTATAGGGTTTATTGCTCCAAGCCTCCACTTTTCGTTCCCGGCGGGTGTCGTGTTCGTTTTTGAGTTTAGAGGGGGCGAAAGATGGGGATTGTACATGATGTTTGAACCTTGAAATTAGGTCTTGATAAATGGTGTATATACTAATTTTGTGTGTTCACTATAGAAAAATGATTGAATTTGGGGAAACTAAGATGGTCTTTTGACATGTTTTGGCGTGTTGATGGTTAAATCATTAATCATGGCTGGATCCTAAACATGGCTAAACGAAATTGAAAAAGAAAATGATTGAAATATATAGATAATAGAAATTCTGGTTTTGAAAATGAAATGAACTGTATGTTGCTTTTAGTTTTAGATACTGAAATGAGAATGAAATAGCCGTACAACTGCCATCCACTTAGTCATTTTGATCCATTTAAAAAATATCATCTGTTCTATTTTCAAAATAATTACTATATAATGTACAATCTACTTAATTATAACTCAAAAAATGTTTTATGTACATGACCTCATTTTTGCAAGAACTTTAGTTTTCCGAATCACGATCAACCCCATGTCCAATAGCTCCGATCACATGAGTCATCTTCCTTGACAACAATATCTTACTTCCTCCATTTCATTCAAAATATTCACATTTTCTTTTAATTTGTCACATTTAAGATGTTCACTTTCTATATGTGGAAATAAATCATCTCTCCATTAAAATATTCAACTATTATTTTTTTTTTCAACTCTACTTATTCCAGCTAAAAACTCTTAAAAATCTGTACGATAAAAAAATATTGACATTTTGAATGGAAGAGTTGATAGAGAGGGAAAACATACATACCAAACATAGCGCCAAAAGACCTTTATTTCCAAATCAAAGGCTTACATTAAACTCCTTATCTAAAACTATCCATTACTTCCCAAAACACCCCCATCACCACACGCTACACAGCCGCGGGCCAAAGGGCATTTCCGTAACATGACACCAACTGTCACTAAAGAAACGACCTTTAGCAATGTTCAAGAGTCCAAAAACAGTTGATCAATTCATCCACACGCCTCTTATAATCCACTCACCACCATCTCCTCCGCCGCTGCCATAATGTCATCACTTCACGTCAAGTTCCCGGCGCCATCGGCACTGCCGATTGGTGGCAATAGGTTCAAGAATGTGAGGGCTCAAGCCACTCCGGCGGCTCCCCCAGCGGCGGAGGCGGATGCCGCGAGGCTGGAGCCGAGGGTGGAGGAGAAAGATGGGTACTTCGTGCTGAAGGAGAAGTTCAGGCAGGGGATAAATCCTCAGGAGAAGGTGAAGATCGAGAAGGAGCCAATGAAATTGTTCATGGAAAACGGAATCGAAGAGCTCTCTAAAATCTCCATTGAAGAGCTCGACAAGTCCAAGCTTACTAAGGATGATGTTGATGTCAGACTCAAATGGCTCGGCCTTTTCCACAGGAGGAAGCATACCTGTAAATCTCCCATTCTCACTTTTAGCTGAAATTTCTCGTTTTTTTTTATGTCGAGCTAGGGAGATTTTGGGTTTTTTTTGGTTTACTGTATCTATTCATTATAAAATGTATATACATCAGATGGTAGATTCATGATGAGGCTGAAGCTGCCGAATGGGGTGACAACGAGTGCTCAGACGAGGTATCTGGCGAGTGTGATAAGGAAGTATGGGGAGGATGGCTGTGCTGATATTACCACTAGGCAGAACTGGCAAATCCGGGGCGTTGTTCTAGCCGATGTCCCTGAGATCTTGAGAGGCCTTGAGGAAGTCGGGTTGACTAGCCTGCAGAGCGGGATGGACAACGTCAGGAACCCTGTGGGGAACCCTCTTGCCGGGATTGATCCTCATGAGATCGTCGACACTAGGCCTTACAACAACCTTCTCTCTCAGTACATCACTGCTAATTCCCTCGGAAATCCCTCTTTCACCAACTTGTAAGCTATATATGTGCTCTTCACATTGTGTAATTGAAGTGGAATGTGTGTGTGTGTGTGTGTTTAGTTGGTTGGTGGTTTATGAAATGGTGATTGCAGGCCGAGGAAGTGGAACGTGTGTGTGATCGGATCGCACGACCTGTACGAGCATCCGCACATAAACGACCTTGCATACATGCCGGCGACAAAAGATGGGCGTTTCGGGTTTAATCTTCTCGTTGGAGGGTTCTTCAGCGCCAAGAGATGCGCTGAGGCCATCCCTCTTGATGCCTGGGTCCCTGGTGATGATGTCGTCCCCGTCTGCAGGGCGATCCTCGAGACCTTCAGGGACCTCGGCTTCAGAGGCAACCGGCAGAAGACAAGAATGATGTGGTTGATTGATGAACTTGTGAGTCATCCTCATTACTACAATTGTGATAATGCCTTTTAATAACTACAAATTTGTATGGATGCAGGGGATTGAAAAGTTCAGGGAGGAGGTGGTGAAGAGGATGCCCGAGGCGAGTTTGGAGAGGGCGTCGCCCGAAGATCTGGTCGACAGCGAATGGGAGCGAAGGGACTACTTCGGGGCGCATCCTCAGAAGCAAGAAGGGTACTGCTTCGTGGGCGTGCATATCCCCGTTGGGCGCCTTCTGGCTGATGACATGGATGAGCTCGCACGCTTGGCTGAAAAATACGGATCGGGCGAGCTGAGGCTCACGGTTGAGCAAAACATCATCATACCAAACATCCTCAACTCCAACCTAGAGGCTCTGCTTGGGGAGCCTCTCCTCGCCGAGAGGTTCTCCCCTGAGCCGCCGATCCTGATGAAGGGCCTGGTGGCCTGCACTGGCAGCCAGTTCTGTGGGCAGGCCATCATAGAGACCAAGGCACGTGCGTTGAAGGTGGCCGAGGAGGTGGGGAGCCTTGTCTCGGTCACGAGGCCCGTGAGGATGCACTGGACCGGGTGCCCCAACACGTGCGGGCAGGTGCAGGTGGCGGATATCGGGTTCATGGGGTGCATGACGAGGGATGCGAGCGGGAAGGTGGTCGAGGGGGCCGACGTGTTCCTTGGCGGCCGAATCGGGAGCGACTCGCATTTGGGAGATGTGTACAAAAAGGGTGTGCCATTTGATCAGTTGGTTCCATTGGTTGTGGACTTGTTGGTGCAGAATTTTGGTGCTGTGCTAAGAGAAAGAGAAGAAACTGAAGATTGATTCATCATTTGATAATACTAGTAAAAACAACCATTTCTTCAAAGGGTTGGAATTTGAAGTTGGATTTTTATTGTTAATTTTAAAAAGCTGTGGCTGAATTCTAATTTACATGTTACTGTGTTGTTTATGTTAAATCAAGATCGTTTGAGAGGAGTATGTAGCATACCATTATTATTATTTTTTACTATTTTGTTTGATACTTATAAATAGAGCTATGATTTTTATTCAGTTCCTCCTCCGTCCCATAATATATATTTTACTATTTGATTTGGTTACAGATTTTAGGAAAGGTAAAGAAAAATGGATTGAATAATTTAATAAAATGTAAGTTACATTTATATATATTAGATTTATAATAAAATATAAGTGAAATAAGTTGGTTGAATATGGCATATTATATAGTAGTAACTCTTATAATCGTGGGATGGAGAGAGTAATTAGTAAAAGTCATAGTGTCGATAACAAAAAGTTGACAGAATTGAACTTTATAAAAGGCCTCGTTTGGTTGTACTGATAGGCCTTGATAGGGCCGCCTATCGGACGTATATCAGGTATTTGGTTGTACTGATTTACTATCTCTATGACCCGGTAAACAAATCAAGATTCGAATGCATTTATGATGGGTAGTGTTCACATACGAGTACTATTTTTCCATTTTCTTAAAAGTGTACTTGAATATAAGGAGTATAATTTATCTAGAAAATGAAGTACTCCTACAGGGTCTTACCCATTATCATATGCAATTATGATCGGAAACACATATTATCAAGGTTTAATCAAATGTAGATTCACAAACTATTAGTGAATTTTAATGTTCTCAAGATCTATAAATTAAATTGATGTATAAATACATTAACTTTGAACTTCCGTACATTATATTGTTTTGGTAGTCAACTTGACAGATCGTCTATTTTCCAATGCAACATCAATTTTTTATTTGGTTGAAACTATCATGGCAAATTCCAATATACACGAAAGTTTATGTATTTTTGTTGCACATGAATGACTAATATTTATGGCCATGATGATGTTTTAAAGGACTTTTATGTCTAATAAATTTGATTCCAAAATTAATTGTGAAATTATCAACTCGTTGTATTATTAAAAGCACCTTATACCATAAAATAAATATATATTTGAAGTTTTGAATGAATTTCATATAAAATGTATCAATTTAATTTGCATAAAAGACAAAATAGGTCAACACCTAAAATATGCCGTGATTATACTTTTTCACATAGTGAGCCCAGTTTGAAATTATGATGACTATGGGAAGAGAATTATTTATGGTCTGGAAGAATTACTAGCCAGTACTCCATATTTTACATAATATGTCGACCAATACTAAAAAACAAAAATAAATAAAAATGTTCAGACTAATTCGCGTTTAATGAACAAACTTTATAATGTAAATGAGTTGGGAAGATTCTAAAAATATTAAGTTAAATCCGTTACGGTAATGGATGAGGTCATGTTGGGTCCCCCACCGTCCGCTCGATAAAAACTCAGCATCTCCAATGGGGGGGGGCCCACCTAGAATTGAATTCCGCACGTGCCATTGCCAACACCTGAGACCTGAAGATTCACTCCGTGTAAAATTAGTGTTTGGAGACTGTCAAGCTGGCAGAGTCTTCCATCCTTACATATATAGTACCCATTCTGAGTTTCCAGTCCACACATCCTCAAAACAAACAATCGTTTACTATTCTTACCAAAATTAAATTTTTTTTAAAAAAAAAAGTCAGACATGCAGAGGTCAAACAAGAGGATCAAGCAAGAGCAAATCAACACCATTGCCGCCGCATGCCTTTCCATGTCTGCGCCGCCGCCACCTCCTCCTCCTCTACCCCGCCTCTCTAATGACGATGAAGCGTCGGTGATGGTCTCAGCCTTGAAGAATATTATTACCGGAGAACCTTCGCTCGCCGCCGCCAATGACTTCAGATTCCTGTCTGAAGATGTTCTCTCTGTTTCCGCCGACATTGAAACGTGCAGATTCTGCAGGATTAAAGGGTGCTTGGGGTGTAATTTGTTCAACGAGGAGAAGAAGAATGCGGTGGCGCCGGCGAAGAAGAGGAAGAACAAGAATTACAGAGGCGTGCGGCAGCGGCCGTGGGGGAAGTGGGCGGCGGAGATACGCGACCCGAGGAAGGCGGCGCGCGTCTGGCTGGGGACGTTCGAGACGGCCGAGGACGCGGCGCGGGCCTACGACAGGGCGGCAATCGAGTTCCGCGGGCCTCGGGCCAAGCTCAATTTCGCCTTCTCGGACTACACCGAGGCGGCGTCCCCTGCCACTACTGCGAGCTCAACGAGCTCGCAGCAGCGCAAAAAAGGCGCAGTGGAAGCGCCTCCGAAGAAAATGAGCACAGAGGGGAACGGTGGAATGTGGGAAATTGGATCGAGCAGCAAAAAACAGAGTAATATTTGGGATCTGACGATTGGGGAAGAAGATATGGAGGAGTGGATGAGGATGATGGATTTCAACGCCGGAGATTCCTCGGATTCTGCTAATGGCGGGAATGTTCAAAGCTTGTAATACTATTCAATATAGAGATTTGTATTTTATTTTATTACTTAATTTAATCTTTTTTAGATAACAGGGGGTGCAGCTGATTGGATGCTTTTTAATTCAAATTTTTGGCTTCGACTCCAATATTTATCTTTTTACAATTCAATGGAAATCTACATATGCAGAGTTTTAAGATGTACTAGTTGGGTAAAATGACACTCATTTTTTAGAATAGATCAAAGTAACTAACATATTAATACGATTACTTATCTTATCTTTGCCGTGATTTTTAGAATTCCTGTGTATGCTAAAACAGAACTTCCTGAAAATATAAAAATTTCCCTAAATCCATGCAAATACGTATTACTCCCTCTATCCGTGAATATATGTCCCACTTTAACTTGGATTAAAGTTAAAGAAACATACTTGAAAAATGAATAGAAATAAAATTATTAGAATATAAGTAATTATATATATATTGAGGATGGACCATACAGAAAATATAGAATATGTATTACTTAGTAGAATTTGAGGTTTAGGATTAGAGTTTACCAAAAGAATAAGCCTATGTCAACTTTAATATTCATAGTTAAACTCTTTTATTATTACAAAATGACTGCACTTCAGATCAAATTCATGCAATATTTAACTAAATGTCTAGACCCATTCGATCTTGTCTATAAACACACTAATGATCACATTTACTAATGCAATTTTAAAATTTTTCTAATACAAACTTTTACATATGCTTATTCTGTTCAACACCCTATTAATATGTTTTCCACATAATCACTATAAATAAGAAAATTGAGAAAGATGTGAAACGAGTAGAACAAAACAGTATTGATCGAACAACGATGGATGGATACAGATACCACCTGCATGTCTTAGTATTTTATTGCAATTTCACACGTTGTCCAAAAAAAAGGCATTATTTTAACACACTAAATGGAGGCATGTGCTGAATTGAAGTGAACTTGATAGAAAAGGGAAACCATGTTTAACACGTGACCCAAAAGTAGTTGAATTTCCCATGTGTTGTTGTTGTAAGTGGCTTTATTAATAATTAATTAGTGGTGGGGATTGAATATGATGAAAACTCAATTATTATTTGAATTTTATACTAGTGGAGCCAACGATTACAATGCTAGTGAGGCGTCGACTGGGTTTCACTCCTCTTTTGTGAAGTAGTACTACTATTATTCTTTATTAGTATTATTGTAAATTACATACTCTCTTAATACCATAAAAATAATCCCTTTTGAAGCATCAATAATTTTAATGATTAATAGACAAAATAAAAGAGATTTATAAAAAAAAATTTATTGAAATGTATGATTATTAAGAATGAGCTCACTTAATTAAATAGAAAAAGTTACTAGAATTAAAAGTTAGTAGTAGTACTTATTTTTATAGCACATGCGAAAATAGAAACGTTGTCTATTTTTATGGGACAGAAAAAATGCTAAAACTATTAATGTGTTCTTATTTTGCAAGTAAATTAAATTTATTTTATTTTTACAACCAATCAAGATTTCAGCTATAACATAGTTTAATAACCTACTTACGTGGCATTATCGAGCTTAAACAAAAATGATATCACGTTTTAGGCAACAAAAACAACAATGTATTATACTACTGAATTAAATAATTTTATATGTTCAATCATAATTTATATTAAATCATGTTTAGACTGGTTGCAAAATCAGAACAAATTAATAATTTGATAATTTAATACGGGTTTTAAACAAAATTTGAAAAAAAGGAATTTAGAGGGCAAATATTCCTTAAATTAATGCGAAGGAAACTTCGACTAGCTTAATTATAATAACATGATAAATTCATATAAATTATATATTGCGTCCTAAAATGTAGATGGTATAAATCAAACCAACCAATATTTTCCACTATTAAATAAATACAATACAGGTGTCGTGATTTAAAGTAATTATTAACACGTCCGGATAATCGATTAGCCCATTTGGAATGCAAAACACATAAATTTAGTTGACTAAGAAGAAATTTCAGCATATGCGGTTAATTATTTGAATAATGCTATGTGACCACGTTATGGACAACCATAAATTGGTTTAATGGAAAGAAAACTGATTTATTTTTAAATTTTCGGTTCAATAAAAACTATATTTACTTTTCTATCCCTAAATAAAACTGCCGCCTAATTTTTTTCTCCACCCAAAATGACGCCTTTTTTCAGTTTTTCCCTCCCATTTTGCTACTCCATTTCCTTGATTACCTCACAAACTTTCCATATCTACCTATATTTTAGGATTCAATAAGCGACACGGCGTTGCAGGGATACGTCTCGGTCTCGTCTCGTCCCGGAGGGATGGCTGGCGCGCGGCGTGACGCCCACTCGCCGGCACGCGAGTGGGCGTCGTCACGCTGACGCAATAAATCATTTTTTAAATTCAATTTAAATTAAAATAATAATAAATAAATAAAAAAATTTAACGGTAATGTTACCGTTTTTTTACCGTTTTAAACGGTATTTTTTTATTATTTATTTTTTTTTCTTTTTTTACTCTATAAATACTCCTCTTTCATCCTCATTATACACACAAACACACATCTATTCTTCTCAAATCAACTCTCTTTCCTCTCTAATTTTCATCTCACCTCTCCAATTTTCATCTCAAAATGTCCGGCGACAGAAACGAGGGCGGCTCCGGCGGATATGACTTGAACACGTTTGGCGACTGGGGGGCATGTACAATGTCTTGGGTGCTGCCAGTTCCGGTTCGTCGACGCTGGGCACCCAAGGCTCGTCGACGCCAGCGGTGTACCAACCACCCTATTTTGATGTGGATGCATACTCTCGTCCCTCCGCCCCGAGTTATGGGCAATCGCAGGGATTATCCCAAATTAGGGAGGATTTTCCGAATAAACCCAATCCGGAAGGAGGACGAGGCGGTAGAAGCTCCAGGGGTCGCGCATTCAACGCCGTGGAGGAAGAGGAGGAGGCAGCCGAGGAGGAGAAGGATATAGGTCGTCATCCATACAGCCGCAAGGACACGATGACTCTGTTCAACGCTTGGGTCAGCGTCTCGTACGATCCCATCGTCGGGAATCAACAAACCCGCAAATGTTTTTGGGAAAAGGTCACCGACGCCTACAACGAGAACAAGCCGTCTCGGTCCCGCCGCCGCACCATGAAGATGCTCCGCAGTCATTTTGACCGAGTCGACAGAGATGTCAAAAAATTTTGCGGCATCTACAAGAATGAAGCGGCTCAATACCAAAGCGGAGCCAGTGGATCCGACATTATGAGAGCGGCTATGCGAGTCTTTTTTGACGACAACGACAAATAATTCAAACATGTCGATGTTTGGGAGGCCGTCAAAGATGTTGAAAGGTGGGCCGGCAGTGTCCAGTCCAGCACGGGCTAGAGCTCGAAACGCACGAAGCACACGGCAGGTGGCCAATACTCGTCTAGTGAGGGCGGGTCAGGCAACGCCTCACAAGAGGTTGAGGGCACGACCACCGAAGCAGGGGGCTGCTCTCGTGGGCATCGTCAGCCGCAAGGGATCAAGGCGGCGAAGGCGGCTAGAGGGAGGAGGGGCCGAGGCGAATCAAGCCAGGCGGGCTCGGTCTCGGGCTCGAACACCCTATTGTCCATGTACTTGACCGCCACGATGGCTGACACTTCCCGCATGACGTCTCCCCAATATCAAGTCCATCTTGCCGGAATTGAGTATATGGCAAGACAAATTGGTATTCCGCCTCCAGGTAGCTTGAGTGCACCGCCACCGCCTTCGGGGGATGATTCGCCGACGGAGTAGTTCTACTCAATTTCTATAAAACTGTATTTTAAATTATGTAATTTTTATTTTTTTTAGGATTTTAATTATGTGTTTTTTTTATTTTTTGAATTTTAAGTTGTAATTTTATTTTATTTAATGAAGTGTGTTTTTATTAATTGAATTTGTTGGAAATAAAAATAAAAAAATGAAATTGAATGAATAGTTAAGGGATGAGATGGTTAAGAGATGGTTAAGAGATGTAGGGTTGCAGGTGTTGTCTCTTAATGAATAGATGAGATGAAAAGTACAGTGGGGCCCATGAATAGTGAAGAGATGAGACGGTTAAGAGACAGCGTTGCGGATGACCTAAAAATATTGCGTGTCTTTTTATTTTTTTTATATGATATGTTTAGTTATCAAATCTTTAATTGGTTTTGTTATCTGACGTATTTCAGTATTTATAATATACGGAGTACCCACATGCAATGAAATTTTTTATTTTTCTTGTTTAATAAGTTTATATATAGTATTATGTAATATATTTTTTTATTAAAAAATTCAAATACTTTAAAATTTAGTTAGATTCATAAGTTGAAATACTTTCCAATTTTAATTATCATGTACTAATACACTATTATACTATATATTTATGTTATTGTTTAATATTTTTTTTACATAAACATGAAATCTAATGTGATCAAATATTAAATTAAAAATATTAAATATTAATATAAATATAAAACATATATAATAAAAAAGAAACATACTTATATATACAAGATAACAAGAATACGTAAGATAACAAAACTATGCTTATATAAAAAGGAAAAAAAAGATTGACTAAATTCATGCAACATTATTTGAATTTTAATATTATTTTTTTATCAACAAATGAAATCTTAAATGTATTGCAAAATTCAACTAATAATTTATTATCATCTTACATTGTTTGAGTTTTGATTTAATATAGAATTCTAATGAAATTATTGTTTGATTAAATATATAGTAGATATATTTTAATTTATTTGAGTCTATTATCATAAAAAACAAATAGATCAAACATCGAATTATTCTTATCAAATGATTTTGTCTGTAAATAAGATATCCTATGATCACATTAGTGTTTGATTAAATATTTTTTTATTATAGTTGATATTTAATAATGCAAAATGAATGAATTAATTAGTAAATTAAAAGCATGCAATACTAAGGACGTTAGTCTTGATTGAGATCTAATGTTGGAAAATGATAAATCAGTTAGTGATTTGATTATATATTTTGTTAATTTGTAAATTATTCTCATCCAACTATTTAGTTTATAAGAAAAATTACTTATGACATTAGTCTATATTTAGATTTAATGTTTCAAAATATATAGATTTAATGTTTCAAAATATAATATTTTAAAATTCAATTAATGATTTATTCTTATCCAATATTTTTGACTTATGGCACTATTATTTGATTAATTAATTTATTTAATTTACTTGAAGTTCTAATTAAAATATCATAAAAAATAAATAGATGAAATAATGAATTATTCTCATTTAACCATAATTTCTATAAAATAAATCCTTTGATATTATTATTAGTGATTGATTAAATAGTTCTTATAAAATGGTTAAGACTTGAGATCTAGTGTAGTACGTAGATCAATTAGTGAATTAGTCCTATCTAATCATTCGGTTTGTTATATAGTGCAAAACAGATAGGTCTAATAATTTGATTAAATGATTTTTCAATGTGTTCGAGATCTAATATTGTAAAATTCAATTAGTGATCTAATATCCTTTTCATTTTTTTTTACAATTTTTATATTCTTGTTTAATCACTCAAATAATACTCATTCCATTACAAATGAATATATACTTTGATTTCGTCACGAGTTTTAATGCAAAATTGGTAAAGTAAGAGGGATGTAGAAAAAAAGTCATAAAAGTATTGTTAGTGGAGAACGAGTCTCACCTCATTAGAGAGAAAATAGTTTCCAAATTTAGAAAGTACATATTATCGAGAGGCGGACTAAAAAAGAAAGAGTTCATATTCTTGTGGGACATAGGAAGTATAAGTTTAATTAAATCAGTAACTTAACATACTTTAAATAGGACATCACAAATTAATTTTAGAATAAGTTAATTAGACTTAAGTATTTAACGAAAATAAACGTTTTAAAAAATAATATTAAAATATTAAAAAAAGTAAAAAGTGTCAGATAAAATAAATTATAAACCAAAAAGAATATATACTTGATGATATTGTAATAGGATTGTATAAGTACTTTAGCTTATAAATCTAATTGAATTTTAAAATGTATTTGAGTGTTTGACCTTAAAAAGTGTTCCATAGTAAAAATAATTATATCATAAAAAATAAAATAAATATATAAAGTAATATTAAAAATGCAAAGAAATAAATATGCTGCATATTTGTTGGTATATTGAATTATTATTAAGCTTATAAATCTAATTGAATTTTAAAATATATTTGAGTGAGTTTAAACTAAAAAGTGTTCCATAATGATAATAATATCATTAAAAAATACATATACATAATACAAAAATTAAGATATCACTAAAAATGAAAAGAAATAAACACGTTGCAAATTTGCTGGCATATTAAACTTTTTGTTTAAAATTTGTCTATTGAAGATTTACTTTTTATTGGAACTATGAAGTGTAATTAATGCATAACTTTTATTCAAATTTCAATATCAAGAAGAGAGGGAATTCTTAGTTCTGATTAAATTAAACTAAAACAAAGAGGGGTTAGAAAAGTCTTTTTAATTTGTCCACTAACTACCATTAATATTTTAATATATAATTAATATGTTAATTTATTTATATAATCTAGTGTGATTGACCATAATGGTTGTTTAGCAATTACTCTAATTATTTTGTTGCTTCATTTCTTGACAACTTACTACTATTTCTTATCTTCCCACGTGATATTATTAATTGTCGTTTTCAGTAATTACGAAATCATAGCTTAGGTTCGACCTTCGGTGATTGATAACTGCAGTTGAAAGCATGATGTTAATTAATGTAACATATGAATCATGCATATGTTTAAATTCAATATAATAATTACTAGTATGTTATTGAAAATTTATCCCGTATTTCTATTTTTTACCGTCCTAAAAGAATTGTCATATTTCACTTTTAATATTGTTTGGTAGTGAATCTCACATTTCACAAACTCATTCTCATTCACATTTTATTATAAAACTAGTATATAAAAGTAGGACTCACATTCCATTTATTTTTTCAATCCACTTTTTATTACTCCTTTCGTCCCATAACAGATGTCACACTTGAGGATTGACACGAGATTTTAGGGAGTGTTGTTTTGTGTGTTAAGTGGAAAGAGAAAATAATATATTTATATTAATGTAAGAGAGAACTTTTTTTTCAAAAAAGTAAATGTGACATCTTTTGTGGGATAAACTAAAAAGGAAATTGTGACATCTAATATGGGACGGATGGAGTAATATTTTTAAAAATTGTGTCGGTCAAATGATGACAAATTATTAGAGACAGACGGAGTACTATCTTTGCAACAGATGTTTATTAAAATTCGTGCTTAGAGCATCCACAATGGGGCGCCCTATGCTCCGCCACATCAGCATTCTATCCTCCTACCCTTCCATCTGCAGTGGGACGCCCTAAAGTCCGCCCTATAGTTTTCACTACTATTTTGTTAATTAATTTTTTATGTTTTCAAATATGTCATGCAAAATTATAAAAAAAACATTACGATTAAAGGCAAATCCTACATTTCAAATTACATTTTTTTTACAAGAGTTAGAAATAAAAAACAAGTTCACTAAATCCTACATTACTAATCGTTCATTCCCAGCTTGTGGCGCAAATCATCGATCATCCACTTGAGGTATTCGGCTTTGCCCGGGTCCTCGTACTGCATGAGGGCGTGGTGCGTGTCCAACAACGTCCTTCGGTTGGCGGCCGCCACCAACTCCGCGTAGGCATGTCCCGCAGCCGAAGTCGAGGCCGGGGTTGGGGCCGGGTCCGTGGCCACGGCCTGTGAGGATGTCGCCTTCGCCTTGCCCTTGTTCTTGGCAGCCTTGACGCCAATGGGATGCCGGGAGGACATCGGTGTGCCGGAACTCTCATCCTCGTACATCGGTTGGTTGAGGTCCATCGGAGGTGCGCCGCTGTCGCTACTCGTATAATTACCGGCAACGGTGTTCTTCGTCCTCTTCGCCGCAGCCGATAGGGGCATAATCCCTCCTTAGAACTTCTGCTTATCCTTCAATAGTAGCCTGGAGTTGTAATGCTTGAAATCGCCGTACAATGAAATGTATGATGCAAGCGCTTTATCGCGCACATCAGTCAAACTCTCGCCGCTGCCCTGCTCCGCCGAGAACAAATTGACATGCTTCTTCTCCTGATCCCAGTGCTTGCGGAGCGCTCCCTATAGTGCTTGTAGGCGGCCGCCGGCTTGGCCTCGTTGTAGCGATCAACGATGCGCTCCCAGTACGTGATTTGCTTTTGGTTGTTGGCAAACACCGGGTCCTCCGAAATATCAATCCAACACCTAACCAAAACGATGGTTTCATCTGGGTTGTAGTTCGTCCTTCCTGGGGCGAACTCTTCATTTTTCTCCGGAGGCGACAACTTTTTGGCCCTTTGCCTGTTCCGCTTCTTCTTGGTGGCGGAGCCCGAGGCGGCGGCGGCGGGGTGGGGCGTGGCGTGGGTGGGAGACGGCTCCATGTCTGACAGCCCGTACGAATTCGTACTGAAATCGGGATCGTACTGGGTGTTGGAGTCAAAGAGCAGGTATTCATCAGGGTCTGTACCCGGCAACTATGCACGGACGAAGTATAGGGCGTGGACAATGGATGTGCTATCGTCCGCATGACTACAGTGGCGGACGATAGTCCGTTGTGGATGCCCTTAGAGTCTAGTGCATTTGTAGGTTACTAGTAATATTAACTGAGACTAGAAACCCCATGTTTTAATTATTTAATATTGCTGAAAAGGATATTACTATTACTATTACTATGGTGTCAATTAAGCTTGTGAAAAAGGTGCAAATATATAAAATGTGCAAATTAAGCTTGTAATAAAGGTGCAAATATATAAAATCTGAACATCGCATGTTTATTGCGCGCTAATTATTGTATATATTTTATACAGATTAATAGTTTAGACTTGAGAATGTGGTCTTCAGCACAAGACTATTTATTTTTTAATGGAGTATCATATTGGCATAAGAGTATTAGCAATGGAAGGGGCTTATCCCATATCCCATCTCGTTTCCACGTCATCACTTATAGTCGAGGGGATTGATTTGATTCTTCACCATTTGCTTCTCTGTATCTTCCATCATTCCAAATCTAAGTATTAGGAAAAGTATGATTTGTGTGTTTGAGTTTACAGAGTTTTTGCAAACATTTATGTATATATAACCACGTTCACAACTTTGACGAAAATCTTGTACAATTCTACACATTAGAATCTATTACAATCTCTTATTTTATATCTTCCTTTGTACATAAGAATCTTGATTGTGTGGTTTCTAAGTAGTCACAAAATAAAGTTATTCTTTGTTATCACTCTAGCATCAGAATAACTCCTACCATATCCTAACATAGATTTAATTGACAATGCATCTTATATATATATGACCACACAAGTCTCTTGGTTTCTGATATCTCATCCCTGTCTCAACGATGCCCAGTTTCAGTTTCCTCGACCTGCAGTACAATCTGTCAAAAAAGAAGTTGTTGAAGAAGCCTTGAGGATGTTCTTGTTGTCAATTGAAACATAAAAATGAATATAACAATATCTCATATCGGTGTACACAAAAAACTTAATCTATTATATAAGTTTCTTGGACCTCTACTCCTATCACCAATTGGTTTTAGGATGGAACCCATGAATTTCTATCGGTTCTCTCGGGACAGGCAGCCTGTCTACATGCCGACTGTAGACGAGCTGAAGCAAGTTTTCAACAAGTTCGATTCCAACAGAGATGGGAAGATATCTCCTGAGGAGTACCAGGCTATACTGAAGGCCTTGGGGAAGAGGAATCTGGTGAGGATCGAAGTGCAGAAGATATTCGAGGTTGCAGATTTGGACAGGGATGGTTTCATCGACTTCAACGAGTTTGTGGAGATGCAGAAAAAGGATGGTGGGGTGAAGACTGGGGATCTGCACCGTGCTTTCCAGGACTTTGACAAGGATAACAATGGGAAGATCACGGTGGAGGAGGTGTACGAGCTGCTGCGGAGGCTTGGGGAGAGATGCAGCCTACAAGACTGCCAGAAAATGGTCCGAGCTGTGGATGCCAATGGCGATGGTGCGATCGACTCGGATGAGTTCATCACTATGATGACTCGAACCATGATTAGATACTAGTAAGTAAATACGTAAATCAGTTCGGTGTGTGTTTTAGATGTGATTTCAAGTATTTGTGTGTTGCTTCCTCGTTTAGAAAAAACCATGTGCAATTATGTTTGTATATGTGCTTGCTTAGGTATGAATCCAAACGAACAATTCTTTAGTTAAACTAATGTCAAATGGCAGTTAATCCAGGGTTCAATATATATGCAAGACTAGTTACATAGTATTTATTCTATGTAGATCTAAGCATTAAAGCTAGTTAGCAGTGGTCGCTGCAAGACCATTTACCATCCTTGATTTTTTCTCTCTCAATCAAATCCCTCCCAACAATTCCGGACATGATCTTGATGGCATTGGGACACGAAGCTTCTTGATGATCCGCCGAGTCTGCCTCAGACCACTGCCTGCTCTTTCGCCTCCTGATCAATGTCGTGAAAAATGCATCTTGTGTCGAGCACGCATGCCTGAAGATGGTTCGCAGCTGCGTCATCCTGGTAGAGAGTAGGGCTACGGAACTCCAGTATCCGGTTTCTCCCCGCGAGTGTGTTGAGCCATGAATTCTTCTTTGGAGGAGGGGTCGGGATCTTGTTGCGACTGACCAACAACTCCTCACCGTGATCTTCAAGCTCGTAGGTTCGAATGGGAGCGACTGTATATACTCCCGAGCCTTGGCTAGATGGCCCGACTTACCAAGAACACCTAAAGCCCCACATAATGAGAGTCTTGATCGAATCAAGATATAAGAATCCCTCTTCAATATAGCATCACAAGCTTCCAACAATGGCAAAACCATCATCACCATGGCCATTAGATGCATAACCATTGATCATCAAGTGCCAAGAGTCCATATGATCAAAAACTTTTCTTGCATCCTTCATACTTGTAAAAACTCTTCTTGCCAAGAATCCACTGATTAACGTTATCTCTCACCAAATTTGGGATCAAATCTCCGGGAATGAAGGAGGTGGAGAGAGCTCTGATCGCCGGATTAGGATTTTGGAAATTGAAGTGAAATGGGGAGAAGTGGCAGAATGGGAGAATCGAGCTCGGAAAATGGATGGCAACGTCGACAGCATTTTTGGCGGTGGAAATGGAAGGGTTAAACCATAGTCCAGATTAGCAGGTGAGTGATAAACCCTACTGAAAAATCGTAGTGGTGAAATCGTATAATTCCAACTTTTTATTCGGGTCCTAAAATGGCCGCTTCGGGTAAGAATCTACAGGCCCAACTATAAATATTACTACGTATTATAGTTTAGGCCCAAATTTCTAGCTTTTACGATAATTTATATAGGGAGTTATTTTTTGTCCACTAACTAGGTTTGTGCAGGTAGGTGTTAGACCATCCGCAGCGGTGAGCAGCATGCTCAGCGCCGTCCTTGCCGCTGGCAAGGACGGAGCTCGTCCGTTGATGCGCCCTGCCGCTGGCAGGGTGGTGCTCTTAGCTAAGAGCACGTCCGTGCCAGCGGCAAGAGCACGAGGTGGCGACGTGGCAGCTTCTGATTGGCCCGTTGATTTATCATTTTTTATTATTATTTTTTTAATAAAATCGAAAAAATCTGAAAAATTTAAAATTAATAAAAAAAATATTTTCTCACTTCCTAATAAAATATATCCATTTTTTCCACACTTTTAATTTATTTTTTTTTCATTATTTTTACCCCAAAATTCATACTTTCATCTATAAATACTCTCATTTCAAACACAAAAAATGACACTATACTAAACAACTCTCTAAATCTCAATTTTTATGAGTTTAATTATGTAATTTTTAATTTTTAAGAATTTAATTATGTAATTTTTAATTTTTAGGATTTTAATTATGTAATTTTTAATTTTATTTGTAATTTGTAATATTTATTGTGGTTTTTAAATGAATTTTAATATTATGGAAATGTTTTTGTTTAATTGAATTTTATATTAATTGTGCTCGTCCTTGCGGAAGAGTACAGTTGTGGGTATTGTGCTCTTGCCAGAGAGCAGGCATGAATAGTACCGCCCGGGCCCACAACCGTGCCGCTGGCAAGAGCAAAATTATCCCCACAATCATTTCCTTTCCCCGTATATAAAAATAACAGGAATTTGGGTATTAGTATTATTTACATGAACAATAAAATTTAACAAAATTATTTATTTTAATCCACAACTCTTAAGGATTTTTATACATGCAATTAAAACATTTCAGGTTTCCAATTTCCTGGGTGATTTTCAAATTATAATCACATAACCAAATCACTGAAGTATGATTATTATCAAGACTACTATTTAAAACATTTCAGATTATTATCAAGAAAAATAGTGCTTCTGCATATTTTAATTAGGAGTATTACAGATAACATTACATTTATATGATTATATGTTTTTAATTAAAGTCCAACTAACAGATAGACTGTAAAAAACAAAGAAAATTGCAACTAATCCACTAATGCAATCTTAACTTTTACAACGAAACAATCTAGGGATCTAGGACAGAAAGAGGGTAAAAGAGAGCACAATCCAGTAACAAATCTACAATAAATTTACAAGACAGAATTCAAAGACAAAAAGGTTAGCAAAATCCAGCATATATAACAGAAACAAATCTTTGAATTCAACACTGAATCCAGCTGCACTTGATAAATAGCTAGGCACAAAACTACAACAAACAACCGAAAATGATATTTTGACTTTCACCTGCAACCAAAAATAGCAATCTGAAAATCTCCAAGAGTAGATTTCCTTAGATTCCATGCAAGAGGATCTAAAACCAAATTAAGCACCAAATCTAAAAATAAAAAGCCTTTACTTTGACAGAACAAATCTAAATAAAGAGCACAAATATGTAGAGCTCCCTTCAATCCAAACAAGGCTCAAACATGGGTAACAAAAGCTCCTGACATATGCAAATCCATAAACCAATCCATTTTCTTTTGGATTGGGCTGAGGAATCCATAAATCAGCAGCTTGTTTTTCCCAGTAAGATCCTTTTATTGGACTTAAAGGAGCTCCACTGATATATATAACCTCAAAATCAAAGTCAACCCTAGATCTATGTTGTTTCTGTTGCAAAACCTAGATTTGAGAGGGAGAAAAGAGAATCTAGTTTAGAAGAAACCCTAGTGAGAAGGGGAGGAGATGGATGGGTGAGGGTTTGGAAAGGTCAATATATAATGGGATGGAATATGGAGGGATGAGAGTTGATTGAGAAAATGGGAAGGTGGTGGGGTAGGTGGGTTGGGTGTTGGGGTACTGTTGTATTTCAGACAGTAGGGCAGTACTGCAAAGGCTGTAGTGAGACGTCCTGGGGTTAATTGATTAGATTCCATTGAAAATCACATGCGCTTGTCTTTTTAAACGGTAATGTCGATGCTGCATTCTCCTCTTCCGTTGGATCTTTGACACGTGTACTAACACGCATTTTGAGAAAATACCATTAATGACTTTATTGGAACACAGCTAATTACCGAAGAGTGACAAAAAAAAGAGTGACTATTATTATAGTACGGAAGGACTAATAGAATACAATTCGCATTTTTATATACTCCAATATAAGGGGAACGTAATAAGTTACGGTTAAGTGAAATTCATTTACCTTGGAAAAAAAAACAAATACGAATATTATTTGGTGGACTAGGAGAGTAAAATTTTGGTATCTTCCATGTATGAGAAATAGTCATATTCATTTTTCATTTTGACAACAATAATATTTTAATTATAATTTCATTAATTTTACATTAAAATTTATACGAAATATATTTTTATGAATTAAAACAGTAATACAAGATACTATATTGTTATCTTCATCTCATTAAAACTATCACATTTTTTTTAAATAATCCATACAAAATACACCTTTTAAAAAATAAAAGTACCACTGTATAAATTCTCATACTAAAGGTTCACCATAATATTGTAAAGTAAAAGTTAAATATAGTAATCTTGTAAGACTAAAATCACTTTAAATATAAACTATGAACATGAATTATGTGCTGAACATGTATAATTTTGTTGGGAAAACATATACTATGCATATATGTATTCAGAAATTTATTGTTTCATGTGCAATTTGAATTTAAAATCACAAATTTTAAATTTGTTGGGAAAACATATACTATATATATATATACATATATTCAGAAATTTATTGTTTCATGTGCAATTTGAATCTAAAATCACAAATTTGGTATAGACCTGTTAATACTAGTAAATATTTAATGATAAGATAGAACCGACTTGAATTATTTTTAGCAATTCATTATCTCACTCAAAATAAATGCCTAAGTAAGTAAGCTCATTGAATCCTCCCAATTTAATTTGACAGATGACTTATTGTTTCTTGTGTCCCTCTACAAACTTTCTAAATAAATTAATGATTGGTTTAATTTGGAGTTGGGCTTTTTTTAAAAAAAAAAAATAGAGAAGATACTAAAAAATGGGATGGATAAAAAAAGAACAATATTCTCAATCAATTTCTTACCTTCAATAAGTAAATAGATCAAAAGCAAGGCCAGGATTAAAAAAAAATTAGTATCTCTTCAAACAATACAAAATGAGATGTCATATTCTTAAAAAAAGTCCAACACAAAATTAAGATTATATCCAAAAAGATGATCTGAATTTAACAATTGGTCTATGCTTACGCATACAAATTAAAGGCGTAAAACAAACAAACAATCTGCAGAAGATTATTACGACTCAAATCCATGAATGAGCATTTTCCACGCAGCAATCGTAGCAAAAATGCATGTGGTCTGTCGATCGATTAGAAGTCAGTTGGTCGTTTCGATCATACAAGTCTCTTTGTCGGTGTTCTCCACCAGACTCTTCAGCAGAAGGAAAGTATGTTAGTTGCACCATTCATGAACTGTCCACTATGTGAAAGTTTGTAACACGAATCAAAGAATATACGAATAGAATAGAAAGGACCAAATGTTGTCATGTAACTCGAAAAGGGTATGATTGCCTCACCTTCCAGACAATCTCGTCCAGGCACAGACATATTTTGCCATATTTGTCGAGGAAAGGGCATTCGGTTGGAGGTTCCTCACATAAATCCTTCATGGCTGAGGTTATGACACTAGAAGAGGAAATATACGATGTCAAAATAGAACATTCGTTGTATATAACATTGCTTAGCTGAATGAACTACTTACAGGCAAGTTCATCGTATTCATCCTTGCCAACAACGAACATACTGACATCTCCAAGCACTCTCTGCATACAATATACACTGACCTGTATAACAGAACACTCACACCTACAAAATTTAGAACAACCAGAGATGATACAAATGACAAAATAGTTGTAATATATTCTTAATTGCACATTGTCTCTAAATTAAATTACAAAAGCAACCAACGTGCGCTAAACAGATACTTGATCAGCTGAGGGAACTAGGCCCAACTGTTCTTCAGTCATAAGATCAAATCCAAGATTAGTTCAAACAAGCATTCTTTCAATGATCATAGCTACAGCCTACAAAAGTAACTTCATTATAAATTTGGGTTCGTATCTAAGCCAACTAAAAAACATACCATTGGAAGCGCATGTCAAAAATCAATAGCATTTTTTAGCATTTGACAGTTTAGTTCTGATGCAAAGTTTAATAACAGCTCCTAGCAGAAAGGTTAGATTCACAAGAAAAACGATAAAGACTATAAATATCATCACATACTTGTAATTAGCAACAAGGAGCTCCTCATTCCGACTCCACTAAAGATTATCCGCTCGATCTCTAGTGTAAACGTTCCCCTGCTGTAACACCGTTAAAACTACAATATCCCACAAGTCCACAACCAAACAAACCAGAGCAAAAAACAAAAACTAAAAAATTTCTTCTTCTTAAAGCATACACTTACACATGAAAGTTTCATTGATTCTTAAAATGCCAAACTCAATCATTTAAAGATCAAGTCTGAAATAACATTTCACAAGTTTTAGCCGATTTCGGGATTATCTTTATTTTTCAACATTCTCAAGCAACTTGCTAAACTTAAATTCCAATTGTAAAGACACTTAATTCGACATTGTCATAGCTCATAGCTGTCAGTTCACATAAAGCAGAACCGAAAGAAGATGAATTTATAGAGAATCCATATCATCATACAGAAAATACGATGAAGACAAGTATACGATTATTGTACCGTTCAACTAGAACATTGCCTTCGAATTCGCGAATCAAACATTTCTTCTCCACCGGTAGACGATCAAACTGAATTCAGCTAGTCAGTGAACTTACGATAAGATTGCTGATAACATATACAAAAATTGAAATGGGAATTACCGTATCGTTTCGAAATTTGTGAAGATGGAGGCTTGAATACTGAGAAGATGAATCTGGTTCAGGTAGCATGATTAGGGATTACGATTATGGAGGGAATAATGGGCTTCGGAACAATCAATTCATTTACTATTTTCTTTTTCCATGGAGTATTTGTTGGAAAGAGGAAGATGACCGTCCAAATTAATCATAGTAGAGTTCCTAGAGCATTGAATAAGTATAGAGTCCTTAGAGTTGTATGTTTCCAATTATCATTTATTGTTGTAATTTACAAGACACTAATTTCCCTATAAATACTAGGAAATTAGCAAGATCATACACAAGAAACATTCACAACAATAAATACAATTTTCTCTACATTCTACCTCAACAAGTCAATCCAATCTTTCTATATCTCTCTTGATTACCATATTTAATATTGTATCAGAGCAGGAAACCAACAAAGAACCTCCAATGGAGGTCAACCACATACACACTCTCGAACTATTGATCGAGACAATCTCAAATCTAATTGATTCGTACAAATCCAACACAAATCAAAGCCAAAATTCCTACCAACCGAAGAACCTTGGCATAAAATCCAAGTGCACTCTGGCAGCAATAACTCCGGCGAACAGCCTAAGGAGTAGCGCCTCAAACATAAATCTAGCCCCCACTCTGACTCATGCTAATTTTGCATTAATGTAATAGCCGCGGTCTAAATTCTCAGAATTTAGACTAGAATTTAAATAAAGAGAATGTTTATTCTTGAGTAAATAAAAAGAAAACACAACATTTATTATTGAGCTAGGTCTTACATTACAAATGTTGACAGTGAAAATAAAAGAGGGCTTGATCCTAATACAAGGCAAGGGACGCTAACGTCGGGCCTTTTCCCTTAGGCCCGGACTTCGGCCGAACCTTGACATCAGTCGGCCTAGAACAGCGGGACCACTCCGGGAGGAGTACGAAAGGCTCACCAATTGGGACAGCCTGTAGTAGTGCAACTCCTGCACATCTCCCGCCCATGTCCAGCTGCTACGAGCCAAAAAAAGGGGCACAACTACAGTTGCTCTACAGAGCCTCAACTGCAGAGTTTCAGTTAACCATCTTGCAGAGCTTGGACAGCTTTTCCAAACGGCAGCAGCCGTGAAACTCAGTAATAAACTAGTATGGATCACGGGTTTCACCTAGGGGTCATGCTCATCTATTAGTTCTCATGTGTGGCTAGGAAGGTCGGGTTAATTGATTAGACCCCCTCTCGGGTGCATCTAACTCATGGATTAATCCCTAGTGTAGGAGTCTCCTCCATACAATTCAAGATTAACTCCCTAGAATAACGGACCCAAGTCCTCTCTCTAGCTCATGCATCTCTCGATTACATGTAACGCACGTAGTTGTTGATTACCTAACCATTCTAATCATGCATCTCTCAATGTCATTAATTAGAACAAGATATATCAAATTGTTAGCTAGACAATTGGATAATAAGAGCTCAATAATCAACAAAAACCAACACAAGAGATAGATAGCATAAATCAAGGATCAACTCATGGATTCCATACAAACATCGCCACATCCCTAAGGAAAATCTAGCTACTCATGTTCAAAGATGAAACAAAAAGGAAAACAAAGCAAATGGAAAAAGACATGGATAGAAAATGAAAACTAGAACTCCTTATGGTAGAAATGATGGTGGGGAGTCTTCTCCTTCAATCTCTTGAGAGGGGAAGCTCCTAAGCCTTCAAATCCTCTTCAAAACCTTGTTCTCTTGCTCAAAATCGTCGTGTGGGGGTTAGGGCTCAAATGTGTGAAGTCCCCTTTTATATCCGGAGCGAAAATCAGCAAAATAAAGAGTCTGTGTAAAACGCCCGACCAGGCATTTTCTCTGGAACCCGCAATCTCTGCAAAGCGGACGTTTCTTCGAATGAAAAACGTCCGGCCGGGCGAACTCTCTGGAATCACCCTGTTCGCTCCGTTTTGCCCGTTTTAACCTGTTTTTACTTCAGAACTACAACGAACTCATTACTTCATCTAATTGATGACTAAATGGGTGAAATCCTATAATAAACACCTTAATTCAACAAAAACATGCATTAATCACCTCTAAAACCATCCTAAACTATGAGTTTGTCAACTCCCCCAAACTTAAACACTTGGTTGTCATCAAACAAGAAGAAAGAAATATGAAAACAAACTCATGTAAGGATGTTGGAGTGTCATCATTGCCTCAATAGAAATAATGTAATCAACAAGTATCAATGGCCTCGTAGACAAGTAAAACATTATATAAAGTGTTGGTTCAAGTTACTATCATGTAGTCAACCTTGCCAAGTTGCCCCCACAAGGAGAAAATACAATGTGCATTTGAAAATTTCACTCACTCTCAAAGTGTATATAAGCTCATGACATTACTCTCAAATCATCAATGCATGCATAGTTTACCATAGGCTTGCTCGAAATCTACTACGGTGTGATTAAAGATCAAAGGTTCGAAAGATCTTCTCTATAGGTTGTAATGTAGGCTCTTTGGATAGGTGAGATAATTTTTGGCTAAAGTGATTTTAATCCTCAAGATCTAACTTGTTCAACTTTACCAACTTTCTTCCCCAATCTTAGCTAGTTCTAGGCTTTGCCTAGACTCTTCCCATCTATCAACATTCCACTTTTGTCTTTTCCAACCTTCAAAGCACCCTTTTTCACCAAATGCCAATTATTCACTTTCATTTTTTTTTCTTTTCTCCTTTTTTTTTCTCCATGCTTTGCATGGTATCATCACTATTCTTTCTTTCTTTTTCTTTTGATTTTCTACTTCAACAAGCTTGATTTTCAAAAGTGGCACACAAGAAATTCAACCTCTTGGTTTGTCAAAGGAAAGGTTTATCGGCTCAAAGTGGGCTAACAAGGATTATTAACATGATAACGGTTAAAAGTAAGATTTGGCTAACAAGGATGGCCTAACGTCCTCCTTTATCTCCATAACCACTATGTAGACTCAAGAAGATCGCGAACAAGTTCTAGAAACATATGACATGCCTGAGATAAAACACACATTTAGAAACAATATAGACCTAATTCTCACAAGGTCATTTTGGCAAAAGATAAGGCACCATGCAATTCACTTTAGGCACTTTGAAATGAAAAAAATACATGTTACTTAGCCATATCAACAAGGTTTTCAAAAAACTTTGCACATAATCATCATTGGCAACTCCTCCAACATGTCTCACACTCGTTCAAACTTCAATTTTCTCACCCTACTATCATCCTACCCAAGGGAGATTATTCAACACACAAAGAAACAAGAAAAACATTCCTAAAAAGAAACATAAACACAAAGAAATAGGGGTACATGCCGGAGGATCATCAATCAAATGCATAAATCAAGCACGAGAGAGAGAGGCAAGAGAGAATCCACTAGACACCACCCAAACTTATTCCAAGCAAAGGTAGGATAAGTTTGTAAGAGAGTAGATCTCCCATGGACCTTCAATGCGGCGGAGGAGGCAGATGTTGCCTCTCATCGAGCCGGGCGTTTAGGTTGACCCATTGCGCGTTGTTGAAATAAGTGAATTGATTCCAATTTATCTCGTGCTGCTCCCAACGGGCTTCATTCCGAGCCCAATACTCCTCCTGTCTAACCTCCATCTGGTCCACTCTCTCGGTGAGAGAACTCATATCCTCGTCCTCCCGCTCTTGTTGATATCTTCTCCTCGGATTGCTCGTGCCGACCTCATCATGGCAGGGGATCTCCTCCTCTTCATCATCATCATCGTAATCATCATTTTCTTCATTGTTCGCCTGCTCAACTCCAATCATGTACTCGGGGAGCTCCACATGAGGGTTGTCTTCCCCATACCACGGACTCGGGTCATATGACTGCCATGGGAGAACAGGTGGATTGGCTGCCTTGGCAGCTCTGTGGGAGTCGGCATTCATGCCCAATTCACCGTATACTCTGGACCATTCACATATGTGTTCGGCGTGTCTGGAAGAGGGTAGTGATTTTCATCCCTCTGACAAAGATAGGCCCGTCGGCGTCGGTCCACTACAATAAATCCCGTTCTCTTCAGATAATTGAGGTCCATCAGGGACTCTTCAATATCCCTAACGAGGTCATCAGTGTATACTCCTAAATGGAGTGCAATGGACCGTATGGCACCCCCACAACACAATGACCCCTTGTCTTTCTTGGAGGCCCGTTCAAGGTGCTTGATCATTTAGTGGGCAAGGTTAATCGGCCTCTTGTGAAGGAGACTCCATAAGAGAAAAAGCTCATCTCGCTGCACACTGCCTTGTTGTGATCGGGCAAACGGGTGGCCTACACATGCCTTCTGGATCATCCTCAAAACAGGGTTTCAGATCATTGAGGTCTTGGCCCTGTTGGCTTGAAAGTTCTCATTTAGCCCTGTGATCGCCCTCCAAAATACATATCTGTCGAACTCAGCCGGCTCTCTGTGATCATTCGCCGTGAACCCATGCATTCCCTTGAAGTCTTCCATAGTCAACTCATATGGGTTGTTCCTCATTCGGAACTTGATGGATCTAATGCTCCTTCGGTCCGCGATCACTTCCAAGGTGGAGAGGAACTCTAATGTAAGCACTTGGTAGGAGAAAACACTATCCCCATTGAAGAGCACCGTCAGTTGGCCCACTTCACAAAGCTCGTCGAAACACTGTGCCAAGCCCAATTGAGTGAGGGCCTCTTGGCAAGGAAATTTAGACACTCTATAATCGAGCCTCACGAGTGCCCGCCATCTTCTCCTCTCATTGCTGTTGCGCAACTGCGCCTCATAATCTTCGGCTCTTAGCACCATTTTCACCTACAAAGAAAAATGACAAAATTAGGTCTTATTTGTAACCAAAACATCTATACTTAATGCGTATTACCAAAGTGAAGGTACTCCCCCAAACTTGTTCTAAAACATAATCTATGCACAAAAGAGTATCCTTCACTATCCAATTCCACATCACCAACAAAAGATAGACAACAAGTGTAGGCATCATCCCCCAAAGTGTGCTTATACATCAACAATCAAGAAAAATACCAATATTCAAGCACAATCTTATACCATGAAACACATATAATGCATCAAATCAAGCTACAATTTGCTCTAACATGTATAGATCATATCTTTCACTCCAAAACATACCAATTCAACACTAATCTATATGCTAATTACCAAAACATCTCCCAAAAAGGGTATGCAGTGGTTTAACGCCACTAGTTATAGCAGCACCAGTCACCTATGCCGGAGAGAACAAGGATGGACGGATGGCTGCTGTAACAAGCAACCGGTCTGCAGCACCACCTGTCACAAACAGCAACGTCGGCGGCGACGCCAGCGACGGAAGCAACAGCAGGGAAGCAGCGTCGGCAGCAAAGAACGAAGCACCGTCGACGGCGGAGGTTGTGCAGCGGAGAAGAAAAAAGAAGTGGATGAGGCGCGGGATTTGGGGGGCGGGGAGGACCAAACAACCACCACCGACACCAGTACCAGCGTGGTGATGGACGACGCTGATCCACCGCCGCCTTCCAGCAGTCACAAATTCGAAGAGAAGATGAGAGAGACAGCGAAAATTATATTTGGGGGAACGACTGGAGATGGAGGATCATTTGTGGGGTTTCCCGTTCCACAAAACAATTCGTCCAAACCGCCAGTGGGGATTTAGCACAAGTACAAGGGGCGGGCACTATTACTATCTCACCAACCCTTCACCTCTCCAACTATCTTTATGTTCCATCATTGTCCCACAAACTTTTGTCTGTTAGCCATGTGACAAAGGATCTCAACTGCAAATTGCTAATGCTCATTTTTGCATGTTACAGGATATCAAGACGAGAACGATAGTTGGGCATGACACTGAACGACATGGCTTGTACTACGTGGATGAGATATCCCAATAGAGTACTGCAATGCTAACTTATGAACTGACTGATAGACATATTTGGCTCTTACATCGCCGGTTAGGACACCCTTCTATATGATATCTTCGCCTACTCTTTCCTGAGTTAGTTTCTTCTAAGCATGTTTTGAATTGCGAAACTTGTGTTTTGTCAAAGAGCCATAGACATTCTTTAAAATTAAATAATACTAGAGAAAAATCTCTTTTTGCTTTGGTTCACCTTGATGTGTAGGGTCCTGCTCCGGTAACTGGAGGACAAGGGTTTCGATATTTTTTGTTGTTTATTGATGACTTTTCTCTTATGACTTGGATTTATTTTTTGAAAATAAAATCAGAAGTTTTTGAAAAATTCACCGAGTTCTATCGTCTTGTTCAAACCCAATATAACTAAAAAATTCAAGTCCTTAGATCTGATAACGGGAGGGAATACGTGAATTATAAGATGACATCCTTCTCCACTGAAAAAGGCCTTCTCCACCAAACTTCGTGTGCATATACACTAGAACAAAATGGGGTAGCTGAGCGGAAAAATCGATATATCTTAGAAATTACCCGTGCCCTGCTCATTGAATCAAACATCTCGAAATCTTTTTGGCCGGAAGCTATCGCAACTGTTGTCTATCTCCTAAACCGTCTACCCACAGGGGTCCTTAACTTCAAAACCCCTCTTGATATCTTCTCTTCCCATAATTCGGTGCCATCCTCCCTTCATCTCGACCCCAAAATTTTCAGATGTACCGTCTTTGTCCACATTCCCAAACATGACCGTGATAAATTTCGCCTTGTGCAGTTAAATGTATATTCTTGGGTTATGGAAAAAACCAAAAAGGTTATCGGTGCTATGATCATTCGACAGATCGTATGTACACAACTATAAACTGCGACTTTGTTGAAAGAGAATACTTCTATAGCCAATCTAGCGGTCAGGGGAAGAGTGGTGAGTTGGTGAAGTCAAGTAGTGACACACTAAATTGGTTACCTCTTTAGGGAGAAACCATTCAGGGGGAAGAGAACAACCAAACCCAACAGTCCGACCAAAATCCTGTCACAAATGTCGGTCCAATAGCCATACAGGGGGAGGAAGAGAAAAACCAAACCCAACAGATAGACCAAAATCCTGTCACAAATGTCGGTCCAACAGAGGAAGTTAGCAATACCACCGGGCAGTCAAATCTCTAAGAACAGAACATGTCGTTTCAGGACACTGCTGAGCTATCCGACCAGTCTTTAAATCCTGAGGTAAATACTCTTGATCCCAATATTGGTCCTCTTCCTGAAAACACTAACAGTGACAGGGAAATCAGAAGTAATACCGATGAATCAGTGCCAGAACAAGTGACAAGGCACGACAGACTGCCCCATAGAAGCACACGGGGCGTTCCTCTCCAAAGATACTCACCAGATTGGAAGGTCGAAAATCTAAATAATCTATGGCAAATCTTACTCAGGGTCACCTCATTGAAATGGCTAGGGCATTCGAAGCTGCACTTTACGAAGTGGAAGAAATTCCGCAATCCTTCGAGGAGGCAATAAAGCATAAACACTGGAGGGAAGCCATGAAGAGAGAAATTGATGCCTTGATAAAAAATGAAACATGGGAGAAGTGTTCTCTACCTTCGGGCAAGAAGCCAGTTGGATGTCGTTGGATCTTCACCATAAAATGACGAACAGATGGTTCAATCGAGAGATACAAGGCAAGATTGGTTGCTAAGGGATATACTCAGGTGTATGGAGTAGACTATGAAGAGACTTTCTCACCCGTGACCAAACTAAATACAGTAATAACTCTCTTGTTTGTAGTTGCGTGTAAAGAATGACCATTATATCAGTTCGATGTTACAAATGACTTCCTTCATGGAGAACTGGAGAAAAATAAAGAAGTCTACATGGAAGTTCCCCCTGGGATTCTATGCAGAATTTGGAAAAGGGAAGGTGTGCAGATTGAAAAAAACCCTTTATGGGTTAAAGCAGTCCCCCAGAGTGTGGTTTGGAAGATTCTGTCAAGCAATGTTCAAACATGGCTTCAAACAAAGCCATTCAGATCACACACTATTTCTGAAGAACAGGAACGACAAAATGACATGTCTGATTATATATGTTGATGATATGATCCAAAATCTGAAGGAAAACTTGTTCAAAGAGTTTGAAATGAAGGACTTGGGAGCATTGAAATACTTTCTATTCTAGGAATTGAAGTATTAAGATCCAAACACGGGATATTCCTAAGACAGAGAAAATATGTTCTTGACATGTTAGCCGAAACGGGCTTACTGGAATGCAAACCTGCTGAAACTCCAATGGTACCCAATCATGGGTTGAAAATTGTAGATGGAGCCAAGCCTACAGATCGTGAAAGATACCAACGGTTAGTAGGGAAGCTTATCTACCTTTCTCATACTCGGCCAGACATCACATATGCAGTTGGAGTTGTCAGTCAATTCATGCATCAGCCTAAGGAGGATCATATGAATGCTGTCATGAGAATTGTGAGGTATTTGAAAGGAACAACTAGTTATGGGGGTTTCTTAAAAAAGAAGGAAGATCTGGAAATCGATGGATACACCGATGCCGATTGGGCTAGTAATCCAGTTGATAGAAAATCCACTAGAGGGGTATTTTACCTTTGTTGGAGGTAACTTAGTCACTTGGAGGGGCAAGAAGCAGAAAGTCGTGGCACTATCAAGCGCGGAAGCCGAATTTCGGGGGATTAGGAGTGGCCTTATGGAGATACTTTGGCTTAGAAGATTGTTAACAGAAATTGGCTTCCACCTACGTGGAAAAACCAACTTTTTTGTGACAACAAAGCGGCAATCAGCATTTCAGAGAATCCCGTACAACATGATAGAACGAAACATGTCGAAATTGATCGTCACTTCATCAAAGAAAAACTCAAAAGTGGCATCATTGAATTTCCATTCGTTCGATCTGGGAACAACTCGCAGACATATTAACTAAGGCATTGTGTCCGAAAGTCTTCAAAGAACTTCTTGACAAGTTGAGTATCGGCGATACCGTTTCTCAATTTGAAGCGGAGTGTTGGAAAGAGGAAGATGGCCGCCCAAATTAATCATAGGAGAGCTCCTAGAGCATTGAATAAGTGTAGAGTCCCTAGTGTTGTATGTTTCCAATTATCATTTATTGGTGTAATTTACAAGACACTAATTTCCCTATAAATACTAGAGAAATTAGCAAGATCATACACAAGAAACATTCACAATAAGAAATACAATTTTCTCTGCATTCTACCTCAATATGTCTATCCAATCTTTCTATATCTCTCTCGATTACATCTTTAAGAGTATTAATAAAGGAAAAAATATGACTTAATATATATATATATACACACACGTATGAAGATCTGCAGTTAGTCAACAGTCAACAGCGACAATGGAGCTTAAGGCCGGTCTCTCAGCTATCGTCACGGGCGGCGGCGCCGGAATTGGCCGAGCACTGACGATTGCTCTCGCGCATGAAGGAATTTTCATCACAATAATTGATTTTTCGCAAGAGAAAGGGATAGAGGCTGCATCACTGGCCGAAGAACAAGTCCGGAAGTTCCACGCCGACCTGAAATTCCCGGCGGTTCTGTTCTTCCGATGCGACGTCTCCAACTCAAGTAAGTGAGAGGTGTTTTGAAAATAATGCAGTTTTATCGTGAATTGGTGTTTGATTTTGTGGCAGATGAACTTGCGGCTGCTTTCCGTAAGCATGTGGAGACTTATGGAGGATTGGATCTCTGTATCAACTGTGCTGGAATCGCGAATCCGCTCTCTTTCTATGAGGATCAGACTGACGGATTTAAATCTTGGAGGCGTGTTGTAGATATCAATTTTGTTGCACTGGTTGAATCCACGCGCCTCGCGGTATGAGTTCGGGTTTTTGGTTCTTTTTTTGTGCATCAAAAGCTGTTATTAAGATAAATTGGTGTTTCAGATGTTAGTTAGTTTGCTGTCTTGATATAAAGTTGTTCTTCATTCTACTATAGTGTATGCTGCTTAAGGCCATCTCTTTACTTAAGCTTCTAAGAACTAAGTTCCATTTCGAGTGCACAGATTCGAGCAATGAAAGATGTTAAGAAACCCGGTGTGATCATTAATGTTGGATCTGCTTCGGGTTTATACCCAATGTATGCTGACCCTATTTACTCTGGCACGAAAGGTTTGTTGCTCTTTCTCTTCTGTTGTGTGTACTTCAGTTTTTGTTTCTGTTCTACAAATGGTTGATGTACATATTCTTGATATGTGCCTTTCTTTTGTGTGTTTGTAAGGTTTATCAATAGTATAGTCAATTAGTCATATTGTCCTGAATAACAAAACAATTTGCAGGGGGAGTAGTTCTATTCACCAGATCACTTGCTCTTTACAAGCGTCAAGGAATCCGTGTTAATGTCCTTTGCCCTGAAGTGAGCTATTTTTAATGATTAGTTTTCTCCTAAAGGAAAATAAACTTCCTAGTTTCCCAGCAAAATTATTCAGAATGATTAGTAAATCATGTCTACTAAGCATAGATTTAACAATGAAATTTATTGCAAAAGACGGCTTACATAGCTATGATGGTTGTAATTTTATAGTAGTGGCTTCCAACTCTTACTCTCTGCAGTATGTTCAAACCGAATTGACCGCTAAGATGGACGCTAAGTACATTGATACGTTTGGCGGCTATATGAGTACGGAGATGGTTGTGAAAGGTGAATTTCACCCCTTCTAATATTTTATCTGCGTGTCACTATTGACATGATATCTCACTAAGTACATTGATACATTTGGAGTTCATTCTTTTCTGCTCTTGAAAAACTGTAAATTTTTCAGATTGCACCCCATGATTTTCTTGCTGTTCCATATAGCAGGAATGCATGTTTCTAGATCACCTATAATTGTTTTCAGCCATGAATAAGCTATTTGCAGAATCAGCACATTATTTTTCTAAGCTCTTAATTCTCTAAGGCTGATAGAGAATATTTATTCCCTTAATACGATGAACTAACTTATGTAGGAGCCTTCGACCTTATTAGCGATGAAAGTAAAGCTGGGGCTTGCTTGTGGATATCCAATAAAAGGGGCTTTGAGTACTGGCCAACTCCCGCAGAAGAAGAGAAATACCGAGTTCGTCCCAAGGCTTCTAGGAAAAAGTCTGCAGATGTTTTGCAAGTGAATGTTCAAATCCCTCGAAGTTTTGATAAGATGTAGGTACATGTATCTAGGACACCTCTTATTCTCAAGCCACCTATGTCTGTACATTAACTAATCATTATTTCAATGTCCTTTAGAGTTGTTCACACTCTCAATCACAATTTCCAAAGTGCAACAAGAGTAGTGCGGGCACCCTTGAGATTGCCACTTAAACCGGATCATGTTCTTATGAAGATCATATATGCTGGGGTCAATGCTAGTGATGTACGTTCATTTCTTTCAAGATTAACGATAATTGTTTTTTAAAATATTAATGATAACTGTTATTTATTGTATTTTGGATTTTAATTGGGAGATAGAGTAAATTAACTACGAGTATTTTATTTTGTTTGGGAATATCAATCTCAACAGGTGAATTTTAGCTCTGGAAGATACTTTAGTGGGAGTAGTAAAGACACTGCTTCCTTGCTTCCCTTTGATGCTGGCTTTGAGGTTAGGGAAAACCCTGTCTGCATTCTTTTACGGTTATACACTAACATACCCATATAAATGCATGTATATATACTGGTAAACATACATAAATACATTATGTATATATGTATAGTACATAATTAGTTTGGATGTAATTCGTCTTGCCACTTTTACTTTTCATTTGAATTTTGACATTTTTCAACTTCTCCACAATACCTGTACATCTGCATAAGTACCATAAATTTAGCATGAGGAAGTCATGAAAAATTCCATCTCTTACCGGCAGGCGGTGGGTATAATTGCTGCTATAGGGGATTCAGTCAAGCACGTAAAGGTTGGGACTCCAGCTGCAACTATGACAAATGGCAGTTATGCTGAATTCACAGCGGTAATACATTTGTTTGGTTTTGACATACTTAAGTATATTTCTCCCTTCTCATATTGATTTTCTTTCTGTTTTTGTATGATAACTAAAAGCATAGATTTTCGCTGTAATTTAGGTTCCTTCAAAGAACATCCTTCCTGTGGCAAGACCAGATCCAGAAGTTGTTGCTATGCTCACATCTGGGCTAACAGCCTCAATAGCTTTAGAAAAGGTGACTTTTCATTCTTGGTTCTTTTCTGTCCCTTTTAAGTTAGTGAGTGGCTTAGATATGATTTGGAAGATTAGTTCTTTCTGTTTTACAGGCTTCAGTATATAAGTTAATTGCACCTATAAATTGATGAGTCTTTAATTTCTCCTTGCTTTTGATCATGCTGTAGGCAGCTCAAATGGACTCGAGTAAAACAGTTCTGATCACTGCTGCTGCAGGAGGAACTGGGCAGTTTGCGGTCCAGGTATATTTTAGTGATGCAAATTCTGTACTTCAACATTGGTGGCAAGAAATTGGTATGTATACATGATGCTCTATCTTTGCATCAAAGAATAATCACTTGTGATGTCTTTCTTTGCAAATTTTCCTTATGGATCAAATATTTGTCTGAGACTCGTGATACCAAGATTTTTTAAAAATGTTGATTGATTCACCTGATAAGGGCCTTCAAATACATCGAGCTTTTGCGGCCAAATTGAAGCTAGAGCTTATTCTTCTTAGGATGCTGACTCCGTTGAAACTACAAAGGCTATTATTTTTGTGATCCATCACATTATTCTTCTCCAGAAACAAATGCATCCACTTTTTCTTATATAAAAACATCAGGAGCCATCTAAACATCACAACATTAAGCAATGGCTCCAATGATTCTCTTAGGGCCCTTATATAATACCTTTTTTATTGATTTCTTATTCTCATGAAAGATGGTTACTATTACTATTTTATTTGAAGTTAATAAATAGAAGAGTGTCTTGGTGCAGCTGGCAAAATTAGCCGGAAATAAGGTTATTGCAACTTGTGGAGTAAAAGACAAGGCCAGGCTTTTGAAGGATTTGGGAGTGGATAGAGTAATCGACTACAAAGCTGAGAATATCAAGACTGTAAGTTACTACGAAAGTATTTTTGTCTCTTAATTAATAGAGTATAATGCAGTGTCTAAGACATAGAAACTGGAAGCAGTTGAGGATGTGGACAGGCATCTGGGATTTGCATACTTCCTCATTTTCAGTTGAAAAATATTTGCCATTTGACTATTTAAAGATTATACTCCATTTGAGATAATTTACAGAACCAGACTGCCTGCAGAAAATCCAAATATTTGTAATGCTTTGTTTCTTGGTCAGGTTTTGAAAGATGAATTCCCTAAAGGTGTTGATATAATATATGAGTCTGTTGGTGGTGAAATGTTTGATCTATGCTTAAATGCTTTGGCAACCTACGGACGTCTTATTGTGATTGGGATGATTTCTCAGGTTAGTAAGTACTTTCAATCAAAAGCATAAAATTTCTGGTAAAAAGACTGGTTTGCTTACAGGTGTTGTCAATTTCATGTTTGTTTCTAATCCATTGCAATCATAAAACTTATATGATTAGTATCAAGGGGAAGATGGGTGGAAGCCAAAAAATTATACTGGATTGTGTGAAAAGATTTTAGCTAAGAGCCAGACTGTGGTAAGTACTATGCATTTTCATGTTGGATAGATTCTTACCCTCTTGAATGTGCTATAATGGTGACTCCGAAATGTCCAGACTGGTTTTTTTCTAGTGCAATATGCACACTTCTGGCAAGAACACCTAGATAAGCTAATGGATCTCTACACCTCCAGGAAGCTGAAGGTAATTAATATTCTTCACTCTTGTTAACATGTGCTTGATTAAGTACATTAATCCGTAACCTCTTCTCATTTATGCTTCATAACAGGTCATTGTCGACCCCAAGACATTCTTGGGAGTTCATTCCGTTGCTGATGCAGTTAATTATCTTCATTCTGGTCATAGTGTCGGCAAGGTAAATTCAAAACCATTTCCGGGGTTCTTCACAAACTACCAGATTGATTACTGAAGGTTTCTAACTATTGCAGGTCGTTGTATGCATGGATCCAATGTACAGTAATCGCCTTGCAAAATTATGATAAGCATACATTCCTGCAGTTCATTTGCAAGGATCAATAGTAGTAAAGCATTTAATCGTGTGTAAACTAGGCCTGTAAATTTGGGTACCCGCGGGTATCAAAATCTCAAAAATATCATCTAATCCTAGGTCCAAGATAGACAGTAGACAAGATAGACACTACTTAATTTTAAAATAAAGAATTTTTTGGGTACACTCCTTTACCAATTTTGTCTAATTCGGGTACCTGAACTCGAAATCTCTTACTTTACCAATTTTGTCTTAATTCCCATGTCATATTTTAATGGGATGGAGGGAGTAGTAATATTTATGTTGATAAATACTACTGCATCTCGTAATATGCTCTATTATCTTGCTTAGGTGCGTGACAGATAAATTGATCTTTGGATCGAATGATTCTCACTTTTCACTCACTTTAACTTTGCAATGATGAAAATTAAGCATGTGCATGTGGTACGGTCGAAAGATGAAAATTAAGCAGACCATCTTGTGATGAAGGGGGTAATTGTTTCGCAATACAACATGAAGCGGAAGGCTCAACGAACAAAATCAGCATGAGCTAAACATAAAACGTCCGCGTCGACGGCTAAACGTTGTCGTGGAGTATGTGAAAGATTACCACTAATAAAGGAAATTTTGCCTTTTCCACTCAGAGTTGGCGCCAGAGCCCCCACAATGGGCCTCAAAACGGACAACAGGAAGGCGAAGCAGCAAGCTTTGACAACGTCGAGCCGGGCACGGGCCACGGAAGACCTCAGTTTACAAAATTACTATGCAATATATGGATTATTACTTAGGATAAAACCAGGCAGACAATCTACTACGAGTCTATGTCTTCTAAATAAATGCTTTTCTTTAGTTGATTTGGCATGTCTGTCTATTTGTGGAGGTGTGCAAAGTGGAAATCAGTAAATTAAATAATTGTAGCATAACTTATTAATTATTACTATTAAGAAACATGTATCTACAATATATGTATGGTGACTCTTTTTTTATAATGCCTTTTATGTTATAATCAGTTTGAATAAAATTTCAACGTAACATTATTAAATTATATAGGTTAGATTGTTAATTAGGAATAGTTATTATTCTTAACTCTTATTTGTCAATTAGGAGTAGTTATTAATTCTTAATTTTATTTGAAATGTGGTTCTCATTTATCACATCTATAGACATCTAATATCATGTTTAATTATAGTTAATAATTAAACAACATAAATATTAATTAAAATGGAGTATCTCACATTTCTATTTTTTGTCATAAAAAGATACGTCAAAAGTCATTATTATTTTAAAAGTATTTGGCGACAATTTATTTGTTAAAATGCCAATAACTTTCGTATTTAATCTATAAATATATAAAAGGGGAGTTTTGGAGAAATTTATAAGAATGCCATTTACTTTAAAAAATATATTAAATAAAAAATGTATAATTAAAAGGAAAGTGAGTGGGAGGTTTTATAATGTATAATTAACGGCTAATGCTGGCATGAATCAAAATTATTGAGATTTAAGATCTGATTAGAAAATAGAAATAGAAGAAAACAAGTAGAAAAAAAGAAGGAAAAAAAAGAAATTGAGCCGCCCAGTTTCAACCCACTACACCACTCGCTTCTGTCAGTTTTGAAAGCTGATATCTTTTGCTACTATTTTTTTTATTTTATATTTGGCGAATTTCCATTAACATTTCTCAGTTACAGATGAGTTATCAGAAACTGTGCTCTAATACATGAATACACACATACTCAACGGCTATATTTAATGGTCTTCGTTTGTCGTGGCTTGTCCGATTAGACTATCTGCGCCCTTTTCGTTTTTCTTCTTGATTTGCAGAGACAAGCGATTGAGTGGGAGAACGGGGAAAGGATGAACTACAATTGCAACTGAGTGTTCGCCTTTAATTTCGGTTGAATTTGTGTAGATTTAGAGGCTTTGCATTCCTTTTTTGTTGATCTTATTTTTGTGGGGATGTGATTCTAAATTTTGTAGTTAAGTCAAGGATTATGTGCATAATATTTTAGCCTATAAATATGAGGAAACCTGGATATCCACACATACTTACTTACCTTATAAAACTCAAGCATACCATTTTTGGTCTTACCATAGGAGGAAAGCTTGATGTCATGGAACCATTCCACACTATGCCCAATGATTTCAAGGCTTTCTCAATTTCTTTGGTTGACTAATTTTATTCTTTTTAATTATTTTTCATTCCTTTTCATTTTATTAATTATATATGATTTAATGTTTAAACATTATATTATGTGATTTATTTATTATGCTTCAATGTTGATTTGTATAGATTTTTGATTCTCATATAACTAATATTCTTACTCATATTGTTCATTATTAATATTGATTCTAATTTTGATTAATTAATTTAAAATTAATATTTTAAAAATATATTAATCCGTGCATAGCACGTGATACTAGTTATAGTAATAATTGAGTGTTTTTCGAGACACAAAAATATTCGACCAAATTTCATGCCTAATCCCCTCTACATTTCATTAGTGCTCAACTACCCTGATTTTTGCATAATGAATTAATTGAAACCATATAGGAGTACTCCATAAAACAAGCATAAATTAATTGTAACTCAATAAATCAGCATATACAAATCCAAATAATTAATTTCAAAATAAATCAGACCAAAGTCATGACATTACTACCTATTTATGGCACCAGCCTTAAATTAATTTGTTGAGATATGATCTTTTTAATATTCATTAATACAGATCTACAAAACTATATGATAATGGCGACACACCACCTAATACTTTTGGTGAAAAGTTATTTAATTCTTATCTTGTGTGGTACTGAATTAAATGAACATTCCAATAATTTTCAACTGTGAAAGCAAATTAATACACCTACATGCAGTATACATAATAGTATATAGTAAATCTTGATTACCTATAAATTCTCAGTTTCTTGAATATTGCGTTAATTTGAAATTCATCTACTATCACTGCCCCTCAACTGTGGTCATGGTAGATGCCCTATTTATTGCATGTACTATTATTTTCTCCAATTATGTCTTACAATAGATGGTGAAATATTATTTCACTCACACCCACTACCATTTATTTTTATCGACTATCAATTTTTTTCGTATGTATTTGGAAACAAATTCTCCATCATGATAAGTTAAGCTCGTCATGTGAAAAAATATATCTTGATACTGATGTTATGTTTTTTTAATACTCCTATCTTTTTTTGGATAAATAAACCAATGTATGATAGGTGACATATATACTCTATTATTTTGTATAGATTTTGAGCTTGAATTCTTAATGTAAGGATATGGATAGACTAAGACCAATGCTAACCCTATTAACACAGTTAGGGGTGAGCAAAAAAACCGGAAACCGAATATCCGAACCGAACCAAACTGAAATTTTGAAATTCGGTTCGGTTTTTTCGGTTTTTCGGTTCGGTTCGGTTTTAAAAATAAAAAAATTTCGGTTTTTCGGTTCGGTTCGGGCGAAGAAAAACAGAAAAACCGAATTATATATATATTCTATTAATTTAATATATTATATTATATATAATATATATATTCTTTTAATATATCAAGAAAAGTGCAACAACAATATCGAAGAGCTACCTGAGAATTATAATCAAAATTTTTGGATACGTGATTTATAAGTATCAGGTACCCCAATCAGATAATCTAATTTTCTCGGGATGAAATTCGTATGTGCATATTTTGGGATTTTAGAGATTGGATACCTAAAATTTTGAGGTTGAATCAAATCGGAAATAGTAGTACAAAATTTGTTATGGAAACTATTTCATGCAAATATCATTCCATGTGTCGCTCACTTACTGGTTTTGTTAATCTTCTCACTTAACGGCATCATCATGTCCCGGACCACATGTTACGGTAACTGCTTCGGTTAATCTCCACCGTCCGATCAAATCACACATTTATTCATTTTCCGTTTTTGCCCCTACTAGAAATTGAGCTTTGTTATGCCTTTGCTTAGGGACAAAAAGGTGATTCGCTCACCCCAGGCGCCCCCATAACCCGGCCCGACATCGTTATGGAGGGGTTCAAACACGGTACCTCAGCGGCCCATTAGGTGGGAGGAACTTACACTGGTAACCAGCACACAAGGAGCCACCACAGTGGTGAAACTCCCACACTGCGGCTGCCAGCATTCGATCCTGTCTGCGGACAATCTACCACCCAGGAACCAACTGAGTTAAGCCCGTGCGGGCTTTGTTATGCCTTTGCAGATATGTATGTTGTTACTCACATTTCACAAACATATATATGCGCACACATTATATTCAGCGGAATATAATGTATGTATAGAGGTGGAGTGAGATGGAGGAATTCTTGAAGAGATGCGAGAGCGTGAGAGTCAAGTGTAGAGTAGCGAAGGAGGAAGACATGCTGTTGAGCTTCAGCAAGAAGAGGAAGCTCGATAATGACAGCTGCGAATCGGTGTCGCCATCCTGTTGCTCTAACTCTAAGCATGAGGACTCAAGCGACGTCGTAGAGATGAGTCCGAGATCAGCAGATCTGGAGGTGAGAATTCCAAATTCAAATGGAGCTACTTTGTAGAATTGTGTTCTTCGTTTACGGAAATATTTTTCTGATTCTGAATTTAAATCCTCTCTAGAATGCTGATTCGCACTCCGCTGAAATTTCCACTTCCACCGGTCGTGTTTTAAGGTGAATGGTCGATGTAATTGCAGCTGCCTGTTGAGTCTTCGTTCATGTTTCATGAATTTTAATAGTATCTTCGATTTCTTGTTGTACGATTTCAGTAGAGAGGCGACTCCAACTAGCGAGCTATACGGAGACTCGGAGCATATTTTGTTGCAGCTACCGTCGCCCAACAAAGAATCATCGATGCCTTCGGCGGAGGAGCTGGACGGGTTCTTCTTCGCAGCGGCAGAAAAGTATAAGCAGAAACGATTCGCTGAAAAGTGCGTAATTCATACTCCCTCATATGCATACAATCATTACATGATTTGCGGTGTGCGTACGATAAGCGAAATGCACACAGTCTGCTCATTTTAGCGTGGGCCAACTGATTATTCCCGGAAAGCAGAAATGATTTGATTGAATTGGGTTTGTATTATTTTCAGGTACAACTATGATATTGTAAAGGACGTTCCATTGGAAGGCAGGTATCATTGGGTTCGTTTACTTCCTTGAATGAAATCACCACCAAAACCAGAAACAATGCATCTTATTCATTTTTTTTAAATTTTTGTTGGTGTGTTAGATTCTTGATTTGATTGGCATTCACCATTTTCTAACATCGCTATCGATTTGGCTGGATATGTATAGCAATTTCCCAGATTCATGTAAAGAAGCTAGAGTTCTTTTAATGCAAAATCAAGCTTTTCATTTTTCCAAGTGTTGAAATTTGGGAGGATTTATTTTGTCAGAGTTTGATGATATTGATGTGTATCAAATATCTTGCATTTGAGATTGAAAAGGAAGTTTCTGTTTGTGTATATTTGGGATGGTTTGTTGTGTTGGTGTGAAGTTTATTTGTATTGTCAGAATTCCAATGTGGATGAGCCACCCACATGTGTGTGTCTTGGTAGTGGAGCTATACCTATACATACAGGTTGTTGGTGTATGTATATCCAAGTGGGCCATGTGAAATGGTTTTGGAGTTTGATTGAAAGGGTTTGTCTTTTAGCATTTGGAGTGTGGGATAATGATGAATGGTAAAAATGAAATTGTATATTTCGAGATAGATCTGGTCCCCAAACCGAGTTCGTTAAAATCACTACACAAAGAATAATGAGGGCAAATATGAATGATACTACTGCAGCAATCAGAATAGATAATCAATGTATTGTGAGTTGTATTCCCAAACCTAAATAATGCCCAATTTATACTTATTTGATTATGTGGATACTTTGTATTGCACGCAAGTTTGATATCTTAGTATGAATAAACGAATAACGACATCCAGCTATAACTTGTCTACCCAACTTTCAATTTTCTACCAAATGCAAAAAATCCAATAACTATCAAAGTCAACATATTTTTGAGCAGCTGAATAAACGAAGTGAACGGATACAAAATGATGAATCCGCGAATTTCTGATGGTGAAGAATGCAGGAAAATGCAGATCACGACACAGAGAATTTACGTGGTTCGATTTACTGAGGTAAATCTACGTCCACGGGAAGAAAAGAGGGCAGAGTTGTATTGCTTGATCTGTTTTCTACAGCTTACAATACAGACTTGCTATTTTGTATTTTATCTCTAGAGATCGAGAGAATGTATTTAGAACTTAACCCTATCTATCTGATCTAGGTTCTATTTATACATTGAACCTAGATCGTGGCATGCAGTCATTTACTAGGTAGTGGATGTCGTGGAGATCGTGGCGATCTTGCATGGGTCCACTATCCTGCATGAGTTAATGACTGCTTGACACCACTAAATAGATCGTGGGTGGTGGAGGTGGAAATCCTGTATGAGTCCACTATCTCCTAGTTCGGTCGAATACTGAGACCGAACTGCTGAATTATGGCCGAGCAGCTTTTGCCGATCTGAGAGTAGAGCTTGATGCCGACCTGAGAGCAGAGTTTGATTGGTTGGCTTTTACCGAGCTGTAGGCTGGGGCCGAACTCTTTGGTTGTGCCGAACTGAACTCTTTAGTCATGCCGGACTGATACTCTTTAGTCATGCCGAACTGATACTCTTTCTTGGGCTTTAGGCAGATGGGCTTTACTGCTGTTGGGCTTGTTTAGTACGTACTCCATCACTACCCCCCCCGGAAAGCGAAGTGAATTACTTCGGCATTCTGGATAAAGGTACGGGGTAAGTTGATGTTTGTCCTCGGTCTTATGAAGTGAACTCTTCTTTGACCGGACTCGTCTTTGGTCTGATGAAATAAACATCTTTGACCGGACTCGTCCTTGGTCTGATGAAATAAACATCTTTGACCGGACTCGTCTTTGGGTTGATGAAATAAACATCTTTGGCCGGACTCGTCTTTGGTCTGATGAAATAAACATCTTTGACCGGACTCGTCTTTGGGTTGATGAAATAAACATCTTTGGCCGGACTCGTCTTTGGTCTGATGAAATAAACATCTTTGGCCGGACTCGTCTTTGGTCTGATGAAATAAACATCTTTGACCGGACTAAGCTTGTGTCCTAATTTGGCGAGTTTTATCGCTCGGATCGGACTTTCCGTTGTCCTAATTTGGGGATCGGACTTTCCCTTGTCCTAATTCGGCGAGTTTTATCGCGTGGATCGGACTTTCCCTTGTCCTAATTCAGGCAAGTTTTATCGTGAGAATCGGACTTTCGTTGCAGTTCGTTTCAGACGAAGTGCTTGATTCTTAAGCTGAATTGCGGTCTTGTATCCTCTTTAGAAGCTTGGACTTCACAATCGTTGGCTTATTGCAGTTCGTTTTAGACGAACTGCTTGTTTAAGCTGAATTGTGGCCTTGTATCTTCTTTAGAAGCTTTGACTCACAATCGTTGGCTTGTTGCAGCTCGTTTCAGACGAACTGCTTGTTTAAGCTGAATTGTGGTCTTGTATCTTCTGTAGAAGCTTTGACTCACAATCGTTGGCTTGTTGCAGCTCGTTTCAGACGAACTGCTTGTTTAAGCTGAATTGTGGTCTTGTATCTTCTGTAGAAGCTTTGACTCACAATCGTTGGCTTGTTGCAGCTCGTTTCAGACGAACTGCTTGTTTAAGCTGAATTGTGGTCTTGTATCTTCTGTAGAAGCTTTGACTCACAATCGTTAGCTTATATATGTTCTAAGAAGGGGATCAGCCTTCGAAGAACAAGATACCTCAGTAACATTTGTAAGAGACGACACGCACAAAGACAAAACACATATAGACAAATAAAAAGCACATAGAGACAAACAAAGACCAAGCAAACCAAATAAAGCACATTGACCGAACAGAACTCAAGACTGACTAACCGGACTGTCTCTTACAAATGGAACTTTTTGAGGTTGGAAATGTGCCATGTTCGGGGTACCTGTTCTCCTGACATGTGAGCCAATTTGTAAGACCCTTTGCCGAGGACTTCTGACACCCGATATGGACCTTCCCATGTGGGTTCGAGCTTGCCCAGCTTTTCTGCTCGGCTTACTTCGTTGTTTCTCAAGACGAGATCTCCACTTGAAATTGCAGCTTCTTCACCCTTTGGTTATAATACCGGGCTACTTGCTCCTTGTACTTGGCTGCTTTTATGCATGCCAATTCTCTTCTTTCTTCGGCAAGATCTAGCTCGGCTCTCAGTCCGTCGTCATTCATTTCTGCTGAGAAATTTAGAGTTCGGGGACTGGGTACGCCGATCTCCACCGGAATTACGGCTTCATTGCCGTACACCAGACTGTACGGAGTTTCACCGTTGGAGGTTGTGGGTGTAGTTCGGTAGGACCATAGGACTTGAGGGAGATTTTCTACCCATTGTCCTTTGGCTTGTTCTAACCGAGCTTTTAACCCTTTCACCAGGATACGATTTGTTACCTCCGTTTGTCCGTTTGCTTGTGGATGAGAGACCGAAGTGAACCGCTGTTGAATATTCAGCTCTTGGCACCAATTCTTGAACGTCTTGTCGGTGAACTGAGTCCCGTTATCCGAGATGAGGATGTGGGGTATGCCAAATCGGCACACTATGTTCTTCCAGACGAAATCCAATGCCTTCGAGCTCGTTATCGTAGCTAATGGTTCAGCTTCCACCCACTTCGTAAAGTAGTCCACGGCAACGATTAGGAATTTCATTTGCCGAGGAGCTTGAGGAAGTGGTCCCACTATGTCTATGCCCCATTGTATGAAAGGCCAAGGGCTCTGCATAGTGGATAGATCGGTCTGCGGCATCCTTGGGATATTTGCATGGATTTGGCACTTCGGGCAGGTCTTGACGAGCTGCACTGCTTCTTGTACCAAGGTTGGCCAATAATATCCCCATCTTAGAACTTTTTTAGCTAAAGCTCTAGCTCCGATGTGGCTGCCGCACGATCCTTCATGAACTTCTCTGAGGATGTAGTCCGTCTCTTCTGGTCCTACGCACCGCAATAACGGCTGGAGGTAAGACTTTCTAAAGAGGACTCCTTCATGAAGTTCGTACCGAAGTGCTCGGCACGTGATCTTCCGAGCTTCTCTCTTATCCTCGGGCAATTGTCCTTGATCCAGATACTGCAAGATCGGCGTCATCCAGTTCGGCGAGCTGGATACTGAATGTACCTCGGCTTCATCAATGCTTCGATGCATTAATTCTTCCGCCTTTGAGCTCGGATCTGAAGCCAACTTACTTAAGGTATCTGCTCGGCTATTTTCCGCTCTGGGAATGCGGATTATCCGAAAATAGGAGAAACTTCGGCTGATGCTTTGCGCTTTGTCCAAATACTTCTTCATTCTCTCGTCACGAGCTTCACTTGTACCCAACATGTGATTTACTATGACTTGTGAATCACAATGGACTTTGAGAGATTTGACGAGCAGACTTTGCGCTAACTGGAGTCCGGCCAAGAGGGCTTCGTACTCGGCTTCATTATTAGTAGTGGGGAATAGGAACCGAAGTGAGTAGGTTACCTCGTGTCCGTCGGGAGCGACGAGTAAAATACCAGCTCCACTTCCCATCTTGTTTGAAGCTCCATCTACGAATCCGCTCCAGCAGTCTGGCGGCTCTACTTCGGATTCCAAAGGCTGTGCTAGTTCGGCATTGGTAGAATTTTTCTGTTCGGCAATGACAGGGATTGCTTGATCGAACTTGGCCTCTGCAAGAAAATCTGCCAAGGCTTGTCCCTTGATGGCTTTCCGAGGTAGGTACTCGATTGAGTGTTCTCCCAGCTCTATGGCCCATTTGGCGATTCTGCTTGATGCTTCTGGCTTGGTCAAAACTTGCCGAAGAGGCAGATCGGTTAAGACGCATACCTTGTGAGCATAGAAGTATGGCCGCAGTCTCCTTGCTGCATTTACTAACGCCAGAGCAATTTTTTCCAGAGGTTGATACCTTGTTTCTGGACCTCTTAATGCTCGGCCTGTAAAGTAGATGGGAAACTGCTTTAGGCCTTCTTCTCGTACAAGCACCGCGCTGATGGTTTGATCTGATGCCGCTAAGTATAAGAAAATTACTTCGGCATCTGTTGGAGCAGAGAGAATTGGAAACTCGGTTAAATAACCTTTGAGCTCGTCAAAAGCCTTTTTCTGCTCTATGACTTCAGAGACGTTTTAGTCTTCTCGGCAGGGAGAGCGTCAATAGTTAGGATTACTCCATCATATTGCGGCTCGTTATCGTCTTCGGGATCCCGTTGCCTTTTCGGATCCTGAGGAGCGCAGTTCGCACCTCCCTGCTTTTTGTTCCTTTTCGGCTGCTTGCTTTGGTATTTTTTTAACGTCCCTGCTTTCACAAGGGCATCAATACCTGCAGCCAAATGTCGGCACTCCTCGGTATCGTGACCGTAGTCTTGATGGAAGGAGCAATATTGATCCTGAGGTCGGCGCGCGGCCGATTTCGTCATCCGGCTTGGCTTTTCGAACATATCGGAATGCAGTTCGAAAATTTCCGCTCTTGACTTGTTCAATGGTACGAACTGAGCGGGCGGCTTCTCAGGATTGAGACGTGGTCCCAATCTGCCTTGTACCGGTGCCCTTTGAATTCTTTCAAAAGGAGTTCGGCGAGGAAACCTCTGATCGCTATGATCGGGCTTCTTTTCGTCTCCTCTAGATGAGCTGTCTAAAGACCGTTTTCGACGGTCTGCCTCATCGGCACGGGAGAACTGGTCCGCAATGTCCCACATCTCTTGAGCTGTTTGCGGACTGCATTCCACGAGCTTTCTGTAGAGAGCTCCGGGCTGGATTCCATTTTGGAATGCCGAAATGACAAGTAGATCGTTGAGATCATCTACTTGTAGGCATTCCTTGTGGAATCTCGTCATGAAGTCGCTGATCTTTTCGTCGCAACCTTGACGTATAGAAAGCAGCTGAGCCGAAGTACTTCGGGCTTCCGCTTTCTGAAAGAACCTCCTGTGGAAAGCATCCATTAGATCTCGGTAGGATCTAATGCTGCCTTGAGGAAGGCTGTCGAACCACCTTCTGGCGTTCCCGATGAGCAGCTCGGGGAACAGCTTGCACATATGGACCTCATTGAGACCCTGGTTCGCCATATTATACTGATAGCGTCCCAAGAAGTCATGAGGATCCACTAGCCCGTCATAAGTCATTGACGGTGTCCGGTAGTTCCGCGGCAAAGGAGTTCGGGTGATATCGTCCGAGAACGGAGTCTTTAATGCTCCGTACATGGCGAACCCGACATCTCTTCGGTACGGAGGAGATGGAGTTCTCCTGTGGTTCCGGTACCGAGGAGGAACAGGAACATGTCGGGGCCGAGGATTCTTTCTCCTGGAAGACACGTCACTACTGCGGTAGTGACTTTCATGTCTGGATGAGGAGGGAGAATCCGCCGTTGTCTTCTCCGGCTGTTGGCTCTTCTGCAGGAAGGTTAAGAACTCCTCCTGCTTCTCGGCCAAGAACAGCTTGACAGCTTCATTTAAATCGGGCTGCTGGGAAGACTCGGTGCGATGACTCCTGGAGTGGCTTGTTCCTTCTTCGTGAGAACCGGAGGTAGATGTCTCCCGAGGCCGTTTTTCAGACCTGCGAGCTGGACTAGCTTCCTCACGGTTATCACGAACGGTATTACGGGTGGTGTGTGATCTGGTATGCATTTTTGGGGTGGAAAAGGGTCAAAAATTCGCTTTATCACAAATTTTGTTCTTCGTTTCCCACAGACGGCGCCAGTGATGGATCCGCGAATTTTTGATGGTGAAGAATGCAGGAAAATGCAGATCACGACACAGAGATTTTACGTGGTTCGATTTACTGAGGTAAATCTACGTCCACGGGAAGAAAAGAGGGCAGAGTTGTGTTGCTTGATCTGTTTTCTACAGCTTACAAGACAGACTTGCTATTTTGTCTTTGATCTCTAGAGATCGAGAGAATGTATTTAGAACTTAACCCTATCTATCTGATCTAGGTTCTATTTATACATTGAACCTAGATCGTGGCATGCAGCCATTTACTAGGTAGTGGATGTCGTGGAGATCGTGGCGATCTTGCATGGGTCCACTATCCTGCATGAGTTAATGACTGCTTGACACCACTAAATAGATCGTGGGTGGTGGAGGTGGAAATCCTGTATGAGTCCACTATCTCCTAGTTCGGTCGAATACTGAGACCGAACTGCTGAATTATGGCCGAGCAGCTTTTGCCGATCTGAGAGTAGAGCTTGATGCCGACCTGAGAGCAGAGTTTGATTGGTTGGCTTTTACCGAGCTGTAGGCTGGGGCCGAACTCTTTGGTTGTGCCGAACTGAACTCTTTAGTCATGCCGGACTGATACTCTTTAGTCATGCCGAACTGATACTCTTTCTTGGGCTTTAGGCAGATGGGCTTTACTGCTGTTGGGCTTGTTTAGTACGTACTCCATCACTACCCCCCCCGGAAAGCGAAGTGAATTACTTCGGCATTCTGGATAAAGGTACGGGGTAAGTTGATGTTTGTCCTCGGTCTTATGAAGTGAACTCTTCTTTGACCGGACTCGTCTTTGGTCTGATGAAATAAACATCTTTGACCGGACTCGTCCTTGGTCTGATGAAATAAACATCTTTGACCGGACTCGTCTTTGGGTTGATGAAATAAACATCTTTGGCCGGACTCGTCTTTGGTCTGATGAAATAAACATCTTTGACCGGACTCGTCTTTGGGTTGATGAAATAAACATCTTTGGCCGGACTCGTCTTTGGTCTGATGAAATAAACATCTTTGGCCGGACTCGTCTTTGGTCTGATGAAATAAACATCTTTGGCCGGACTCGTCTTTGGTCTGATGAAATAAACATCTTTGGCCGGACTCGTCTTTGGTCTGATGAAATAAACATCTTTGACCGGACTAAGCTTGTGTCCTAATTTGGCGAGTTTTATCGCTCGGATCGGACTTTCCGTTGTCCTAATTTGGGGATCGGACTTTCCCTTGTCCTAATTCGGCGAGTTTTATCGCGTGGATCGGACTTTCCCTTGTCCTAATTCAGGCAAGTTTTATCGCGAGAATCGGACTTTCGTTGCAGTTCGTTTCAGACGAAGTGCTTGATTCTTAAGCTGAATTGCGGTCTTGTATCCTCTTTAGAAGCTTGGACTTCACAATCGTTGGCTTATTGCAGTTCGTTTTAGACGAACTGCTTGTTTAAGCTGAATTGTGGCCTTGTATCTTCTTTAGAAGCTTTGACTTCACAATCGTTGGCTTATTGCAGCTCGTTTCAGACGAACTGCTTGTTTAAGCTGAATTGTGGTCTTGTATCTTCTGTAGAAGCTTTGACTCACAATCGTTGGCTTGTTGCAGCTCGTTTCAGACGAACTGCTTGTTTAAGCTGAATTGTGGTCTTGTATCTTCTGTAGAAGCTTTGACTCACAATCGTTGGCTTGTTGCAGCTCGTTTCAGACGAACTGCTTGTTTAAGCTGAATTGTGGTCTTGTATCTTCTGTAGAAGCTTTGACTCACAATCGTTAGCTTATATATGTTCTAAGAAGGGGATCAGCCTTCGAAGAACAAGATACCTCAGTAACATTTGTAAGAGACGACACGCACAAAGACAAAACACATATAGACAAATAAAAAGCACATAGAGACAAACAAAGACCAAGCAAACCAAATAAAGCACATTGACCGAACAGAACTCAAGACTGACTGACCGGACTGTCTCTTACAAATGGAACTTTTTGAGGTTGGAAATGTGCCATGTTCGGGGTACCTGTTCTCCTGACATGTGAGCCAATTTGTAAGACCCTTTGCCGAGGACTTCTGACACCCGATATGGACCTTCCCATGTGGGTTCGAGCTTGCCCAGCTTTTCTGCTCGGCTTACTTCGTTGTTTCTCAAGACGAGATCTCCACTTGAAATTGCAGCTTCTTCACCCTTTGGTTATAATACCGGGCTACTTGCTCCTTGTACTTGGCTGCTTTTATGCATGCCAATTCTCTTCTTTCTTCGGCAAGATCTAGCTCGGCTCTCAGTCCGTCGTCATTCATTTCTGCTGAGAAATTTAGAGTTCGGGGACTGGGTACGCCGATCTCCACCGGAATTACGGCTTCATTGCCGTACACCAGACTGTACGGAGTTTCACCGTTGGAGGTTGTGGGTGTAGTTCGGTAGGACCATAGGACTTGAGGGAGATTTTCTACCCATTGTCCTTTGGCTTGTTCTAACCGAGCTTTTAACCCTTTCACCAGGATACGATTTGTTACCTCCGTTTGTCCGTTTGCTTGTGGATGAGAGACCGAAGTGAACCGCTGTTGAATATTCAGCTCTTGGCACCAATTCTTGAACGTCTTGTCGGTGAACTGAGTCCCGTTATCCGAGATGAGGATGTGGGGTATGCCAAATCGGCACACTATGTTCTTCCAGACGAAATCCAATGCCTTCGAGCTCGTTATCGTAGCTAATGGTTCAGCTTCCACCCACTTCGTAAAGTAGTCCACGGCAACGATTAGGAATTTCATTTGCCGAGGAGCTTGAGGAAGTGGTCCCACTATGTCTATGCCCCATTGTATGAAAGGCCAAGGGCTCTGCATAGTGGATAGATCGGTCTGCGGCATCCTTGGGATATTTGCATGGATTTGGCACTTCGGGCAGGTCTTGACGAGCTGCACTGCTTCTTGTACCAAGGTTGGCCAATAATATCCCCATCTTAGAACTTTTTTAGCTAAAGCTCTAGCTCCGATGTGGCTGCCGCACGATCCTTCATGAACTTCTCTGAGGATGTAGTCCGTCTCTTCTGGTCCTACGCACCGCAATAACGGCTGGAGGTAAGACTTTCTAAAGAGGACTCCTTCATGAAGTTCGTACCGAAGTGCTCGGCACGTGATCTTCCGAGCTTCTCTCTTATCCTCGGGCAATTGTCCTTGATCCAGATACTGCAAGATCGGCGTCATCCAGTTCGGCGAGCTGGATACTGAATGTACCTCGGCTTCATCAATGCTTCGATGCATTAATTCTTCCGCCTTTGAGCTCGGATCTGAAGCCAACTTACTTAAGGTATCTGCTCGGCTATTTTCCGCTCTGGGAATGCGGATTATCCGAAAATAGGAGAAACTTCGGCTGATGCTTTGCGCTTTGTCCAAATACTTCTTCATTCTCTCGTCACGAGCTTCACTTGTACCCAACATGTGATTTACTATGACTTGTGAATCACAATGGACTTTGAGAGATTGGACGAGCAGACTTTGCGCTAACTGGAGTCCGGCCAAGAGGGCTTCGTACTCGGCTTCATTATTAGTAGTGGGGAATAGGAACCGAAGTGAGTAGGTTACCTCGTGTCCGTCGGGAGCGACGAGTAAAATACCAGCTCCACTTCCCATCTTGTTTGAAGCTCCATCTACGAATCCGCTCCAGCAGTCTGGCGGCTCTACTTCGGATTCCAAAGGCTGTGCTAGTTCGGCATTGGTAGAATTTTTCTGTTCGGCAATGACAGGGATTGCTTGATCGAACTTGGCCTCTGCAAGAAAATCTGCCAAGGCTTGTCCCTTGATGGCTTTCCGAGGTAGGTACTCGATTGAGTGTTCTCCCAGCTCTATGGCCCATTTGGCGATTCTGCTTGATGCTTCTGGCTTGGTCAAAACTTGCCGAAGAGGCAGATCGGTTAAGACGCATACCTTGTGAGCATAGAAGTATGGCCGCAGTCTCCTTGCTGCATTTACTAACGCCAGAGCAATTTTTTCCAGAGGTTGATACCTTGTTTCTGGACCTCTTAATGCTCGGCCTGTAAAGTAGATGGGAAACTGCTTTAGGCCTTCTTCTCGTACAAGCACCGCGCTGATGGTTTGATCTGATGCCGCTAAGTATAAGAAAATTACTTCGGCATCTGTTGGAGCAGAGAGAATTGGAAACTCGGTTAAATAACCTTTGAGCTCGTCAAAAGCCTTTTTCTGCTCTATGACTTCAGAGACGTTTTAGTCTTCTCGGCAGGGAGAGCGTCAATAGTTAGGATTACTCCATCATATTGCGGCTCGTTATCGTCTTCGGGATCCCGTTGCCTTTTCGGATCCTGAGGAGCGCAGTTCGCACCTCCCTGCTTTTTGTTCCTTTTCGGCTGCTTGCTTTGGTATTTTTTTAACGTCCCTGCTTTCACAAGGGCATCAATACCTGCAGCCAAATGTCGGCACTCCTCGGTATCGTGACCGTAGTCTTGATGGAAGGAGCAATATTGATCCTGAGGTCGGCGCGCGGCCGATTTCGTCATCCGGCTTGGCTTTTCGAACATATCGGAATGCAGTTCGAAAATTTCCGCTCTTGACTTGTTCAATGGTACGAACTGAGCGGGCGGCTTCTCAGGATTGAGACGTGGTCCCAATCTGCCTTGTACCGGTGCCCTTTGAATTCTTTCAAAAGGAGTTCGGCGAGGAAACCTCTGATCGCTATGATCGGGCTTCTTTTCGTCTCCTCTAGATGAGCTGTCTAAAGACCGTTTTCGACGGTCTGCCTCATCGGCACGGGAGAACTGGTCCGCAATGTCCCACATCTCTTGAGCTGTTTGCGGACTGCATTCCACGAGCTTTCTGTAGAGAGCTCCGGGCTGGATTCCATTTTGGAATGCCGAAATGACAAGTAGATCGTTGAGATCATCTACTTGTAGGCATTCCTTGTGGAATCTCGTCATGAAGTCGCTGATCTTTTCGTCGCAACCTTGACGTATAGAAAGCAGCTGAGCCGAAGTACTTCGGGCTTCCGCTTTCTGAAAGAACCTCCTGTGGAAAGCATCCATTAGATCTCGGTAGGATCTAATGCTGCCTTGAGGAAGGCTGTCGAACCACCTTCTGGCGTTCCCGATGAGCAGCTCGGGGAACAGCTTGCACATATGGACCTCATTGAGACCCTGGTTCGCCATATTATACTGATAGCGTCCCAAGAAGTCATGAGGATCCACTAGCCCGTCATAAGTCATTGACGGTGTCCGGTAGTTCCGCGGCAAAGGAGTTCGGGTGATATCGTCCGAGAACGGAGTCTTTAATGCTCCGTACATGGCGAACCCGACATCTCTTCGGTACGGAGGAGATGGAGTTCTCCTGTGGTTCCGGTACCGAGGAGGAACAGGAACATGTCGGGGCCGAGGATTCTTTCTCCTGGAAGACACGTCACTACTGCGGTAGTGACTTTCATGTCTGGATGAGGAGGGAGAATCCGCCGTTGTCTTCTCCGGCTGTTGGCTCTTCTGCAGGAAGGTTAAGAACTCCTCCTGCTTCTCGGCCAAGAACAGCTTGACAGCTTCATTTAAATCGGGCTGCTGGGAAGACTCGGTGCGATGACTCCTGGAGTGGCTTGTTCCTTCTTCGTGAGAACCGGAGGTAGATGTCTCCCGAGGCCGTTTTTCAGACCTGCGAGCTGGACTAGCTTCCTCACGGTTATCACGAACGGTATTACGGGTGGTATGTGATCTGGTATGCATTTTTTTGGGGTGGAAAAAGGGTCAAAAATTCGCTTTATCACAAATTTTGTTCTTCGTTTCCCACAGACGGCGCCAGTGATGAATCCGCGAATTTCTGATGGTGAAGAATGCAGGAAAATGCAGATCACGACACAGAGAATTTACGTGGTTCGATTTACTGAGGTAAATCTACGTCCACGGGAAGAAAAGAGGGCAGAGTTGTATTGCTTGATCTGTTTTCTACAGCTTACAATACATACTTGCTATTTTGTATTTTATCTCTAGAGATCGAGAGAATGTATTTAGAACTTAACCCTATCTATCTGATCTAGGTTCTATTTATACATTGAACCTAGATCGTGGCATGCAGCCATTTACTAGGTAGTGGATGTCGTGGAGATCGTGGCGATCTTGCATGGGTCCACTATCCTGCATGAGTTAATGACTGCTTGACACCACTAAATAGATCGTGGGTGGTGGAGGTGGAAATCCTGTATGAGTCCACTATCTCCTAGTTCGGTCGAATACTGAGACCGAACTGCTGAATTATGGCCGAGCAGCTTTTGCCGATCTGAGAGTAGAGCTTGATGCCGACCTGAGAGCAGAGTTTGATTGGTTGGCTTTTACCGAGCTGTAGGCTGGGGCCGAACTCTTTGGTTGTGCCGAACTGAACTCTTTAGTCATGCCGGACTGATACTCTTTAGTCATGCCGAACTGATACTCTTTCTTGGGCTTTAGGCAGATGGGCTTTACTGCTGTTGGGCTTGTTTAGTACGTACTCCATCATTGGCTCTTCTGCAGGAAGGTTAAGAACTCCTCCTGCTTCTCGGCCAAGAACAGCTTGACAGCTTCATTTAAATCGGGCTGCTGGGAAGACTCGGTGCGATGACTCCTGGAGTGGCTTGTTCCTTCTTCGTGAGAACCGGAGGTAGATGTCTCCCGAGGCCGTTTTTCAGACCTGCGAGCTGGACTAGCTTCCTCACGGTTATCACGAACGGTATTACGGGTGGTATGTGATCTGGTATGCATTTTTTTGGGGTGGAAAAAGGGTCAAAAATTCGCTTTATCACAAATTTTGTTCTTCGTTTCCCACAGACGGCGCCAGTGATGAATCCGCGAATTTCTGATGGTGAAGAATGCAGGAAAATGCAGATCACGACACAGAGAATTTACGTGGTTCGATTTACTGAGGTAAATCTACGTCCACGGGAAGAAAAGAGGGCAGAGTTGTATTGCTTGATCTGTTTTCTACAGCTTACAATACATACTTGCTATTTTGTATTTTATCTCTAGAGATCGAGAGAATGTATTTAGAACTTAACCCTATCTATCTGATCTAGGTTCTATTTATACATTGAACCTAGATCGTGGCATGCAGCCATTTACTAGGTAGTGGATGTCGTGGAGATCGTGGCGATCTTGCATGGGTCCACTATCCTGCATGAGTTAATGACTGCTTGACACCACTAAATAGATCGTGGGTGGTGGAGGTGGAAATCCTGTATGAGTCCACTATCTCCTAGTTCGGTCGAATACTGAGACCGAACTGCTGAATTATGGCCGAGCAGCTTTTGCCGATCTGAGAGTAGAGCTTGATGCCGACCTGAGAGCAGAGTTTGATTGGTTGGCTTTTACCGAGCTGTAGGCTGGGGCCGAACTCTTTGGTTGTGCCGAACTGAACTCTTTAGTCATGCCGGACTGATACTCTTTAGTCATGCCGAACTGATACTCTTTCTTGGGCTTTAGGCAGATGGGCTTTACTGCTGTTGGGCTTGTTTAGTACGTACTCCATCACAAAACTTTATTGATTCGAATTTACAACATTAAAAAATAATGACACGAATCTAATACAACTAATTAAAAATCTAAATAACGCTCTAAAAATTGAAATCAACATCTCTTATTATGAAACTACACATTACAAAGGGTAACTATGGTAAAATGATTCTCATATGCATCCACTTAATTAAAATAATTATATGTTGATGGACAATTTTTATTTTCGATTATCCTAAATGACTCGATTCCCTATATAACCACGAGAATGATTGTCATGTTAATTTTTTTTCAATTGTGAGGTGAATTTACAAAACTATTGAAGTAGCTAGGAGCTTCTGCTTCCATTTCCTCCCCTTGTAAGAAATATACACTATAAAAAAAAATTCAAATTTAGGAACCATTTCAGAAATCATCAAAAAGCATAATTGTGGGCTCTTCCTCAGCTTTTCTTATGAAGGTACATCAAAACATGAGGGCTTGCAATTAAAGAAAAAGTTGCACATACTCTCTCTCTCTCTCTCTCTCTCTCTCTCTTTTTCTCTCTGGAGTTGTAATTAAAGAAATAGTTGCACATGTTTGAAAACTATCTCCCCTTATTCTCTCTGTGTAGCTCTGGCTGCATTATTTCCCTTGTTTCTATATTATTTTCAATGTGATCTTACTACTGTATTATACTACCACATACAACCTATATGCTATAATGTAACATACTTTTAAGTAATAAAATAAAGACAGAGATTTTAGCAGAGATATATATGAATTAGAACTACTACTATAAGAAAGCAATTTAGATTATTTGTTTATCAGTTTATGCATTGAGCAAATATACATTTTTCATATTATCAAAAACATCTTATTTTCAAAGAACATATGCCGTTTTAGTCTACAACAATATGATATCAACTGAACTTTTGTATTTTTACTAAAAGTCGTCTTTTGTACTGTACATTTGATTACTCATTTGTCATGTATTTTAGCATAAAATTCAAAGTCATAAGTGATCCTACTTATAATTTTGGATAAGAGAATAGTTTTCATAGTACAACACAGAAAATAGAAAACATTTCACCTCTCAATTAGTTTTGTGAGTATTTTATTTAATTAATCGACTAAATAATTGAATAAAATCATGGATTGGTCAGATTTTCTTGGGTTGTATTCCATGAGTATTCATTTCCAATAAGGATCCTGACTAGTTTTTCTCCTCAAAATTTATTTCATTGTATAGATCAAAATTCAAGTGAAAATATCACTCATGATTATGATAAGATTCTTTTCAGTTTCTTTTTTTTTCTGGAAAAGGAAAAAGAGGAAGCATAAGAAAAAAGTGCCTAGATAACTAGACAACAAGTGTAGACGTGTGCCGGGAAGGAATGGTCGGCACGTGCTTTGGATCTGATGCATTTCAATTTTATTCTTATTGAATTAAATTACAATAAGAATGAATGTTCAAAAAGAAGGTTGGTTGTGTTTCTTGATTTCAACTAAACACACACATTTTTTTTATTTGATCACTGATTATGATGATGCATGGGCGTATGCAAAATCACTTTCTTCTAATTCTAGATTCTTGATTTTGTGGCATCCACTATCAAAAATTATTAAGGGAACCGATTAATTCGCATTGTACTGATAGTAGTAGGAGTGATATTCTGGTTTTTCAATATAAAAAGTGGGATTGGGTAATTGGACCACAATAGTTTTTTGTCCTTTATACTAGTACAATCTACGAGCTGCTACCTTCTTTTATACACTACCATTGACTTTTCCTTGCTTTTTTCAATTTTTTATTTTGATAAGCATGATTCAGTTACAATACTAAGGAGTACTTTCAGTTGCAAATTAGAATTAAAAGTCACTCATTTACAATAAAAAGTACTACTAATATGTCTTCTTATAGATTCGACTCCTAAATACTTAACATATTAATTGTATTATTATGATCAATAATTAAACAAATTATGAATTGTAAATAAATAAAACATAATGTTCTAAAATACACATGAAAAATTGCTTATTTATATCTCCTCGTAAATGAAAAATAAGAGTAGAATTCATTCATACCTATCATTTGATTGCAATAAATCCCAACCATGAACTGTTGATTATTGCAAGAAAATAAAGGTTTTTATTGTTAGGATAATATATGGTTCTTAAAAATAAAAAATACTATGTTAATTATCATCGATTTTTAGGTAAGGTTGAAAACTTGTAGCTTGATCAATTTACAGCCTAATTAGGTTGCAATTTGATAAAACTAACTCGAAATCGAAAAGACTAGACAACCCCATATTTTAATGCCCTAGTTCAATGATTTATTAGTGATATGAGCTAGCCAAAGCCCGAACATTAAAAGGTAAGGTTTGAAACTTGTAACTCAGATAAATTTACAGCTTAATTAGCTCGGGTACAACTGCGAAAGAAGTTGCTAGTTTCTGACTAATGCTTGAATGGCTGATTGGCTTGAGCATTCGAGTGTACAGTAGAATGACTGATTGGTGATTATAGAATTCTAAAGCCTTCTGACTAGTGCTTTTGAATTTTATAACCAGATTGATTCTAGTACCAAATTTATGTGGTATATCCTCATGAGATTTTAAGCAAACATAATTTTGAACCAGGCAATGAAATTGCTGATATAGGAGTAGATAGTTTCTCCATGTTTGTTTTATTTGATATGTGCCCGGTATTAGCCTTTGATACTGTCTGCTATATTTCTACAGGTTCATCCCAGAGAGAGCTACATCACTGGCGTTTTCTGTCCTTGGCGAGCTTGTTAAGCTTTGCATATTACCTATCATCTATCTATGTTCTTCTTCACACAGCTTCAGTTTTGGCAGTTTTAAAGAAAAAAAAAGCATGCCCTTATTCTTACTGCCGAGTGTGTATCTCAAATCTGTATTAGCATGATTAGATGAAAAGAATTTGGATTGTGACTGTGGAAGTATGGCCGTGCTTATACATTTCATAATTAGTGTTCTGTTTAGTAGTAGGTACATTTGGGTATTATTCCCTCTCGTACTTTTGTTGCTCATTTGATGATTATTCTCTGTTTTTTACACATAGGAACTTAGGTGTGGAATATGTCCTGTTGTTCTTGCATCCTTCTCCGGTGGTTCAAAAGCTTGCTTTTATAAAATTTAAATCACATGAAACACTAGTTAGACTTAGCATCAGTATTACTTTATGCTTAGAATTCCTATAATCTATGATGTTTAGGAATGCTGTGCATTTTCTTGATATAACAGATTCTCTCTTCTTTATGGTGCAGTTTATAGAAGGATGTTCTGATATGGAGCTCAGCCTGGTAGTTTTTTAATTAATTTAATTGTTACTGGTTGATAAAAAACATTATACTAGTGATTGTCTTTGTTGTTATGTTTAGGAGGATAGTAGAATTCTTGCAAACTGCATCTCGGGTCAGATCTATGATTCTGATCCTATTGAATTTACTAAGGACCTCGGTGCTCGATTTGCTTTGCGCCGCTCCATTCTCAGAATGCCTGGATTGTCAAAACTAGTATCGTTAGTTGCAAAAGGTGTTACTTCAAGTTTGGATGCTTTATTTATTACTAGGTAAGCTTTGGTACCCAACGTGCAGAGTATTGGAAATCCCTGCATTCATCAGTTGTAGGTTTCAAATTGCAGCTCTCCCAATGAAGTGATCTTCTATTTTGTTTGTCTTCTTTTTAATGTCTTACAAATGTTTATTGACCCTTTAGTTCTTACTCTTTTATTCATGCAATTTTATCATTTTATTTTCAGAAAATGATGATGTGGCTCCATGTTCAACTGTGTGCGACTTTGCTCAGAATCTACAGGATTTAGGGGCTGATGTTAAACTTGTGAACTGCGATACCTCTGTCTGTACAGTACAGGCTAGTCTTAATCTTCCCTAAGGTTTAAACTTTCAATTCCCTTCCACGCCTCTTATGCCGTTAGAAAATTGAAAATGTTAAGCTGCTAATTGGTTTTAGCTGTGCTCATATAAATTTGAGATGAATTAAGGATAAAACAGAAGACAAAATATATTTGCCTTCTCTTAATTATGTGAATGTAGTAAATCAACAAATTAGTGTCAGCTATTTCTTTCTGGGAACAATAGTGGATCTTTTGTTAACATTGACCTCTGGCATTTTACTTGCTGAATGCTCTGGAAAACGAACCATTGGTTGAGAATGCAATTTGTTGGTGTTCAATGATCCTTGGCTATAAGTATATACACTTTCTCAAAACTTAACAATACTTAATTTGTTGAATGGAACAGACATTTCTGGGTAATTGAGTGTGAGTTTTTATTAGTACTAATTCCTCATGTTGAATCCAATATGTAGTTTGAATGGTCCCCAAATAAGACTGTTAGATTATAGAACAAAATTATTACAAACTCAACCCCATGAAAATAGAGTAAGAATAAAGAGTTCAAAATGGAAGCGATGAAATCAACCCAAATCAAAGCAATCATACATCCCTCTAATATGATATGAAATTAGGCGGCAACGAAGAAAGCAAGTAATCGGTCGGTTATGGCGGCAGCTTTATCAGTGTTCGGATTATAAAAATGAAAGCAATGCCCTTCTCCTTCCGTCTCCATAATCTCTACCTCTCCGCTCCACTTGCTCTTCTTCAACCCTTGGTAGTAAGCCCTTCCCCTATCCCTCAGCGGATCCTTCTCCGCAACGAAGAACATCACGCGCCGCCCCGCCATCTCCCCGATCCGCGGATCGATCGCAGGATTGAGTCGGGGATCGTCGTCGCGGGCGCTGCTCGCAGGGCACAGGACTTTATACACCTTGTCCACCTCGTTGTTACCGAAGAAAGGGTGAACTAAGAAAACCCCCAAAACCTCCAATCCGCGGAATCGCCTCACTCCGGCGCGAATCGCCACGTCGTTCGCGATCGTCGCCCCCGCGCTCTCCCCGCCGACGAACACGCGGCGGAAGTCGGCGAGGTCGTTCAGCCAAGGATCGGCGCCGGATCCGTCGGCGTGAGAAGCGATCCACTGGAACGCGGTCCAGGAGTCGTCGAATGGGATGGGGAGGGGGTTTTCGGGAGCCAATCGGTAGTCGACGGAGACCGCGATCAAATTGCCCTTCTCGACTAGTTTGGATATGAAATTGTGGAAGGGGGGACTGCTGGGGGAGCCGATGCAGAAGGCGCCGCCGTGTATGTACACGACGAGAGGGAGCTTCTGCGGCGGGGATTGGTGGCGCGGCGCGAAGATGCGGACGGAGACGCCGGTGTCGGTGAGGACGTCTTTGGAGCGGACGGAGGCGTCAGGGTGGTCAGAGGGAGGGATGTCCAGCAGCGGAGAGAGCCTCTCGATTGTGCCGTCGGTGAATAGGCGGAAGAAGGGCGACATGTCGGCGGCAATTTCTTTAGTAGCTGAGGCCATTGGAAATGCTGGAAAAGTACAATGAAAGAGGGTGGAATAGTTTTGGATTTTTATATAGTAGTACTAGTAGTAGTAGTATATTCTGTTAAATGTAAGTAGATAGAATTGCATTAATGAATTCAAATTATATAAAAAATTACTATCGTTCAAGCTCTACAAATTAAATCATAAACTTTTTTTTGATTCGCAATTATAAGCCGAGACTTTGCAATTGCAATTGCAATTCACCATAACGTGAAAGACGAATCATCAAAAGTTTTTTGGTACTATGACCTAAAATGAAATACTATTATACTGTGTACTACTAATAGTGTGTGTATGTGTGCCTCATGCTAAAATATACGTCTACATAATGAAATACTCCATGTTAGTACCCCACGGACAGAACCAATAAATAATCTCAAGAGGCCTCAAATATATATAGAGAAAATTTTGAAGAATTTAGGAAGGAACATTTATTGAATAAATAGTGTAAATCAACAAATAATATAGATATGTACTATATGTATGTAGAAAAATTTGAGGAAGGTGTATGCCCCATCGGTCAATACATTGGCTCCGTTCCAAGGTAGTTGATGCATTTCTTTTTAACACGAGATTTATAAAATTAATTTATTAAAGGATAAGGTGAAGAGAGGAAAGTAAGAGAGACGAAGAAAGAATAAAATAAAAGCGAAGATAAAGTTTTTGCCAAAATAAAAAATAATTCATCTATCTTGTGAAAACTTAAGAGAAATAATATAACTCAACTTTCTTGGACCAATGGCAAGATGAATATAAAAGAACGATTATGATGGTGAAATTATTTGATTTTCATTAACAGTCGGGAACATACAAGAAGGAAAAAAATTTACAATCACTTTTAATTTATTAAAATCGGATTACATAATGCATAAAAGAAATCGAATATAGATTAGGTATATGCATTTTTACAATATTTTTAAAATCATGATTTGTTAATATTAAAGAATCAATTAAAGCTCGTGTGTATCAATTGGTATCATAGGCAAACTCGATTGAACTTATGAACAGGATTTTTGAGCTATAAATAAACAACAATTTAATTGACTTCCAAATTCCAATGCTAGTAGTAGTATGAACGATTGGTAATGATTAAATTCTAACATAAAATGAATAACAAAATCAAAGTGAGCAGCACGACGTCGTTTCAGTCAGTTAGTTCAGGAAGTCTGTAGTCGATATCATTTCCCACAAAGGGAAATACGCTTGAGAGAGAAAAGAGAAATAGTCTAGAGAGAGAGAGACTGTGTGTCTGGGGAGGCGCAAATCTGATTGAAAACAATTCCTTAATCTAGGAGATTAACATAGAAAGAAGGGCGAGACAACGGTCTCTCATTATTTTGATGTTCTCCGCAGAAAAAGATCATGTTTTTTGTGTTTATTCCGTCTGTAAATAGATATCTATACACGTATTGTTGCATGCAAAAAAATTTCAGTTGAGAAACGATGGATATAGTGAAGAGGAGAAGAGTAAAGGAGACGTGAATCGAGCTTTACCTTTTGGGAATTAGCAATGGCGGACGATCTCTGTTTCCGGTCCAAGGCACGCCTTTTTTCTTTTCATACTCCTAATTTTATTTCTTATTGTTAGCTCGGTTTTAATTAACGATTTGCTCCTTGATTTGTGCCCTAATAATGTGTAGTTTTGGTTATACAGATCAGTGTTGATTCTTGATTTGGTGTGTCAGGACTATGAGAGTTCAGTGAATTTCTACCGTAGTTGTAAATGGAAGCTCGTGTTTGTGATTTTATTACATTAATTATTCTGTATAATGGGCAATTTTAAGACTTTGTTTAAATTAGTGGACTTTATCCTGTTTACGCTGATATATTTGAATATCATTTCATAAAGAAGGAATATACCCTTTCGGTTATGATTTTGTTGCTCAATGACTTCTTCATTGGAGCTTAATCCAAGATTATATGTCATTTACTGGGATTTAGAAAATTTTGTTAGTAAGGTAAATGTGCAGATAATGATTTCTGGTAGTAGTAATGAATTTATGCCAATTTATTAGGAAAATAATGCATTTTTGGTTCACCGCACAAATCCTTACTCTCACTAAGATTTTGTTGCTCAGTGGCATCTTCGGTGGAGCTTAATCCAAGATTATGTGTCATTTACTGGGTTTTAGAGAGAATTGTCAGTAAGGAGTATATGAATTTGCAGTCTTGTATGTACAGATTATGATTTATGGTGATGTGAATTCATGTCATTTTATTAAGAAAAGAATGCCCTTTTGGTTCACTGTTCAAATCCTTACTCTTACTAATGTTGTTGCTCGATGGCATATTTGTTGGAGCTTAATCCAAGATTATCGTTCAGTTACTGTGATTTAGAGAGTTTTGTTAGTAAGTACTAGTCTTGTATGTACAGATAATTCTTTCTTGCAATTAGAATTTTTGCCATTTTATTAAGAAAAGAATGCCCTTTTGAGAGATTTGTGAATAAATGTTTAGGTTTGTAAGTCTTGGAAAAACTGTTCTTTTTCTTATTGCTGTGATGTTTTCTTGAGTTTCAGGATAGCTTGACTGTGAAACATCCTAAGAAAAATCCTCTGGCATTGAGGATGCTGGTTTTGATGTTCGTGCTGGTGTGTGGAGTTTACATATGTGCAGTCTGTCTTAAGCAAATTGGCGGGCACGCGACTGTGGGGTTGTTGAGCTTTTCGGTGGCTGAGAGGCCTTGTGATGTAACGGATATCGATCCCTCTGAGAAGCCCTATGTACATTTCCCCAAACCAGAGACTTTTAGCAGGTTAGACTTTGTATAGAGCTGATAAACGGGTTTGGGTTGCTGCTGGATTTGCTGATTATTGTTTGGTTACTAATTAGGGAAGAATGTGCTTGCAATCCAGTACGTTACTTTGCAATATTGTCCACGCAGAGGTCTGGGAGTGGATGGTTTGAGACGCTGCTGAACAGTCATATGAACATTAGCTCCAATGGGGAGATTTTCTCAGTTAAAGTTCGAAGAAGTAACATGTCCACAATCGTGGAAACATTGGATAAGATTTATAATCTAGATTGGTTTACAAGTGCATCAAAAAATGAGTGTACAGCTGCAGTTGGATTGAAATGGATGCTTAACCAGGTGAGAGCTCGATCTTCGGAAACCATTCACATTTGTGCTTTCAGTAATCTGTATGTGAAATAAAATGGCTGCAATACCTTTCTTTGCTTCTTTGTATCTTGAAACCTGTTTGTTTACCTACCCACCACCTTGCTGCAGAGAAGAACTTTTTCGTTTATTTATCACGGGTTTCTTGTGTTATTTGGAGGGATGCCATGTGCGTCTTCTCTTTTAACTAGAAACTTAAAGTTTCTATAGAAGATGTTGATGACTAGCTGACCTAGAAAAATAACCATGGGAACCTGTCTAAATAGTGCAGCTCTTGTCTATAACTATTTTACAACTGAACAAGCATTGTCTGAGCATGATTTGTGAACGATATCTGTTTTTGATGTAGTAATTGTTATTCCAAGCTTATACCAGTTTGTAGTTTGGCAAGCGATGATCGCAATTGTGAAAGTTTCCCGTTAAATGCAAAATCAAAACGAGCTGCTTTTCAAAAGCAAATCACGAGAAGACCACCTGCATCTATACTAGTGATAAATTTTCCTCGTTTCCCTGCAATAAATCTCTCTCTCTCTCTCTCTCATATGTAGATATGATTCTGTAGAATAACAGGAACTACATTTGTTTTGTGTTTTTGTTATAAACAAAATGTAGCTTTCTCCTGCCTTTAGAAATTAGTTATTAGCAGACACTAACACTATCTTTAGATTGTTTTTGACAAACTGCAATATCTTCTATTCTAGATGATATTCTTATACATCTTTTTGCAGGGACTAATGCAACATCATGAAGAAATAGTGGAATACTTCAACTCTAAAGGAGTTTCAGCAATTTTTCTTTTTAGACAGAATCTGCTGCGTCGTATGATTTCCATCCTAGCAAATTCTTTCGACCAGAACGCCAAGCTACTGAATGGCACTCACAAGTCTCATGTTCACTCAACCCATGAGGTCCTTTCCTCACACCCCCCCCCCCCCCCCCCTCTTTCTCTCTCTCCATAATGCAGGTCCTAAAATGTGTATAACCAGTGCAGGCCGAGATACTTGCCAGTTACAAGCCAGTTGTTAACACAAGTTTGCTTATACCGAACCTGAGGCAAGTGGAAGATCTCGTTAATAAATCAATGGAGTATTTTAAAAGCACCCGCCATATCATCCTCTACTACGAGGATATAATAAACAATCAAACAGTAAGAGACATTTTTAACAAAATCTATATAGCTTTTGCTTTTGGTTTTGCATCTTTAAGCTCAAGTTATCTCCTTTTGCTGCAGAAATTAGTCGACGTTCAGAACTTTCTGAGGGTTCCTCTCCAGGAGCTGAGTAGCCGACAGGTGAAGATACACAAAGGATCGTTGTCTTCGCAGGTCGAAAACTGGGGAGAGATCGAGAAGACACTCAAGGGTACGCATTATCAAAGTTATTTACATGAAGATTACAAGTTGTAGGAATATGCACCATGTGCTTCTGCTGTATATATAGATTATTTTGATTTATTCATTGATTCTTACCAAAGCATAAGCTAACAGGTATTTGCCCCTGTTGGAATTTTGATAGCATAGTTTTACAGGACACCTTATCAATATTTGTGTTTGTTTTATTTTTTAGTTGTTTTTTTGGTAAGCAAGGTAGACTAATATTTTCTGTATTTTTAGCTCTTTGGATTGAGATTTTGTATTTTTAACCACATTTTATAATTTTTTAGCTATATAGAGTATTATGTAAAAGCTTGAGAGTATTAACCAATCTATTATAATGGATGGACACTTTTATATACTAAAAGACAGTATTAATATTTATAAAAAAAAGAAAGTAAATAGCCAATAATATCATAAACATTAACAAGTTAACCGAGTGAATAAGCACGCTCTATATTTTCTTAAAATATTTAATACTTGAACGCAATTGTAATATTTTATTCGAAAAACCATTCTTTAGTGTTCTACTTTTAATGATTATGATTATGATTATTATCAAAGATGGTAATCGAGAGAGGTATAGATAAGTTGGTAAGGCATATTGAGAGTAGGAAGTAGAAAGAAATATATCTCGTATATTTTTCTCATTGATATGAAAAGATCATCTCCCTAATATTTATAGGGAGATTTGAGTCCCTTTGAGTACAACACTAAATGTGTATTGGAACTAAACTACACTAGGGACTCTACACTCGAATGAATATGGGCGGCCATTTATTATTCCTTTTTCCAACAATTCATTTTTCCAACACTCCCCCTCAAGTTGAGCAACGGTATCTCCGATACTCAACTTGCCCAGAAATTCTTTGAAGATTTTAGGACTCAATGCCTTGGTTAGCATGTCTGCAAGTTGTTCCTCAGATCGGACGAATGGAAATTCAATGATGCCGCTTTCAATTTTTTCCTTGATGAAGTGACGATCAACTTCGACGTGTTTCGTTCTGTCATGTTGTACTGGGTTCTCTGAAATGCTGATTGCCGCTTTATTGTCACAGAAAAGTTGACTTTTCCGTGAAGGAGGGAAGCCGATTTCTGTTAATAACCTCCTAAGCCAAAGTATCTCCATCAGGCCACTTCTGATCCCTCGAAATTCTGCTTCTGCACTTGATAATGCCACTACTTTTTGCTTCTTGCTTCTCCAAGTGACTAGGTTTCCCCCAACAAAGGTAAAATATCCTCCAGTGGATTTTCTATCGACTGGATTGCTTGCCCAATCTGCATCGGTGTATCCATCAATTTCCAAGTCTTCCTTTTTTTTCAAGAATACCCCATAACCGATTGTCCCCTTTAAATATCTCACAATTCTCATGACAGCATCCATATGGTCTTCCTGAGGTTGATGCATGAATTGACTGACAACTCCAACTGCATATGTGATGTCGGGTCTAGTATGAGAAAGATAGATAAGTTTACCTACTAACCGTTGATATCTTTCATGGTCTGTAGGCTTAGCTTTATCTACAATCTTCAATCCATGGTTGGATACCATTGGCGTTTCAGCAGGTTTGCAGTCCAGTAGGCCCGTTTCTGCTAACATGTCAAGAACATACTTCTTCTGTCTTAGGAATATTCCGTGCTTGGATCTCAACACTTCAATTCCTAGGAAGTACTTTAAAGCTCCCAAGTCCTTCATTTCAAACTCCCTGAAAAGATTCTCCTTTAGATTTTGGATTTCCTCGGCATCATCTCCTGTTATGATCATGTCGTCAACATAGATTATTAGACACGTCATTTTGTCGTTTCTCTTCTTTAAGAATAGTGTGTGATCTGAATGGCTTTGTTTGAAGCCATGTTTGAACATTGCCTGGCAAAATCTTCCGAACCACACTCTGGGGGATTGCTTCAACCCATAAAGAGTCTTCCTCAGTCTGCACACCTGTCCCTTTCCAAATTCTTCACAAAAACCCGGGGGGACCTCCATGTAGACTTCTTTGTCTTTCTCAAGTTCTCCATGAAGAAATGCATTTGTAACATCAAACTGGTATAATGGTCATTCCTTACATGCAGCTACAGATAGAAGTGCTCTTACTGTATTCAGTTTGGCCACAGGGGAGAAAGTTTCTTCATAGTCTACTCCATACACTTGAGTATATCCCTTAGCAACCAATCTTGCCTTGTATCTCTAGATTGAACCATCTGCACGTCTTTTTATGGTGAAGATCCACCGACATCCTACTGGTTTCTTTCCCGGAGGTAGAGTACATTTTTCCCACGTTTCATTTTTTATCAAGGCATCAATCTCCTTCTTCATGGCTTCCCTCCAGTGTTTGTGTTTCATTGCCTGATCGAAGGACTGCGGAATTTCTTCTTCTTCATAAAGTGCAGCTTCAAATGCCCTAGCCATTTCGGTAAGGTGTCCTTGTGTGAGATTGGCAACACTGTATCTAGATTTCCGCCCTTTCCAGTCTGGCGAGTATCTTCGAGGAGGGATGCCCCTTGTACTTCGTTGGGGCAATCTGCCGTGCCCTGTCTCTTGTTCTGTCGGTGGCTCATTTGTATCACTTCTGTTTTCCCTGTCACTGTCAGTGGTTTCAAGTAGGGTACCAATATTCGGATCAGAAGATGTTACCTCAGGATTCAAGGACTGGTCAGATAGCTTGGCAGTGTCCTGAAGCGGCATGTTATGTTCCTGTGGATTTGATTGCCCGGTGGTACTGCTAACTTCCTCTGTTGGACTGGTTTCAATGACAAGATTTTGGTTTGGTAGGGTAGTTTGGTTGTTTTCCCCCTGAACATCCTCCCCCTGAATGGTTTCTCCCCACAGAGGCAGCCAATTTAGTGCGTCACTGCTTGGATTTTCCGTCTCACTCTCCCCCTGATCACTAGATTGGCTATAGAAGTACTCACTCTCAACAAAGTCACAGTTTATAGTTACGTACATGCGATCTGTTGACGGGTCATAACATCTATAACCTTTTTGATTTTTCCCATAACCCAAGAAGACACATTTTACTGCACATGGTGAGAATTTATCACAGTCATGTTTGGGTATGTGAGCAAAAACGGAGCAACCAAAAATTTTAGGTTCGAGTGTGAGAGATGAAGGTGTCGAGTGGTGGGAAGAGAAGACTTCTAGGGGGGTTTTGAAGTTTAGGATTCCCGTGGGAAGACGATTGAGGAGGTATATGGCTGTTGCGATAGCTTCTGGCCAAAAGGATTTGGGAACGTTGGACTCGATTAGGAGCGCACGGGTGATCTCAAGGATGTACCGGTTTTTTCGCTCGGCTAACCCATTTTGTTCTGGTGTATATGCACACGATGTTTGGTGGACAAGGCCGTTTTCTGTGAAGAAGGTTTTCATTCTAGAGTTCACATATTCCCTCCCATTATCGGATCTAAGGATTTGAATTTTGGAATTGTATTGAGTTTGAACAAGACTATAGAACTCAGTAAATTTTTCAAAAACTTCTGATTTTGTTTTCAAAAAATAAATCCAAGTCATCCGAGAAAAATCATCAATAAACAACAGAAAATATCGAAAACCTTGTCCCCCAGTAACCGGGGCTGGACCCCACACATCAGAGTGAACCAAAGCAAATGGGGATTTTTCCCTAGTATTGTTCAATTTGAAGGAATGTCTATGACTTTTTGCCAAAGCACATGTTTCACAATTCAAAACATGCGAAGAAGAAACTAACTCGAAAAAGAGTAGATGGAGATATCCTACAGATGGGTGCCCTAACCTGCGATGCAAGAGCCAAATTTGTCTGTCTTTTAGTCCGTGAGTTAGCATTGCAGTACTCCGTTGGGCTATCTCATCCACGTAGTACAGTCCATGTCGCTCAGTGCCACGCCCAACTATCATCCTCGTCTTGATATCCTGTAACATGCAAAAACGAGGCTGCATCAGTAATTTGCAGTTAAGGTCTTTTGTGACATGACTCACGGACAAAAGCTTGTGGGACAAAGAAGGAACATAAAGACAATTTGAGAGGCGAAGGGTTGGTGAGATAGTGATAGTTCCTGCTCCCTCTACTTGTGCTAACTCTCCACTGGCTGTTTGGACAAAATTTTTTGTGGATTGAGAAATATTGAGGAAGTCCATTGCATCAAAGGACATGGTATCGGTTGCCCCACAGTCAAAAATCCAGTGGTAGTCTTTAGGCCCTATGTGGGAGGATGACGAGTACGCAAGAGGTTGGAAAGAATTTTTACACGGAATTTTCGAATTTTCGAAAGATGGAGGCATTTTTTCTGAATTTTTGACCACTTGGGGGCTTTTATGATATTTTTGGGACATCTGGGGTATTTTTTGATATTTTTGGATAGCTGGGGTGTTATTTTGAGAGTGTATTGGAGTTTGGGGACCATTTAGCAAAGTGAGAGGTGAGTGGGGTATTTTTTTTAAAGGTGCTTGGACTTGGGGGGGCATTTTGCAATTTTGGAATTGAGGGTTAAAATTCCTCCATCTTTCCCACTTCACGGCAGCAGCTTCAGATAGACATGCCCACCGGTTCCGGAACCGGAACCGGAACCGGCGCAATATTCCCGAACCGGAACCGGCGCAATTCGGTTCGCGGTCCGGTTCAGGTTCAAGATATTTCGAACCGGAACCGTCACCGAACCGGCGGTTCGGGACGGTTCGGAACCGGCGGTTAACCGTGGAACCGCCGGTTCTGGCGCTTAAATCGAGGCAGGGGGATGGGGGCCGGTGGTGATCTTCAAAAACGGTCGAAACCGCCGGTTAACCGGAAAAACCGGCGGTTAACCGCCGGTTTAGTGGCTTTCGAGGCGGCGCGGAGCACGAGGCGACAATGGAGCAGCTTTTGCAGACGGTTCGTTGACCGAACCGGCGGTTTTATTTCGGAAACCGGCGGTTTTGGCCCGGAAACCGGCGGTTCCGCCGGTTCCGGCGGTTTTCCGCCAAAACCGCCGGTTTTGTGAAAATTCAAATATTTTTTTTTTTTAAATTTCATATTCGAATTCTTCCATTTTCCCCCTCATTTTTTTCTATAAATACCCCCCTCTATCCTCATTTACATTCACCCCACTCTTGTGTTAATAAGAGTTTCTCTCTTCAATCTCTCAATTCTCTCTCTTTGTCTCCAATTTCTCATTTGTGCTATTGTGCTTCCATTTAATTACGCAATTGCTACTCTTATTACGCATTGTTATACACTTATACAGTTATACTTGTTCCCGTAGTTCTACACTTATACAGTTATACTTGTAAATTATATTACATTGTTGTATGTTGTTGTATTGTATACTTATGTATTGTAAATTGTAATGTATCGTTGTCCGTTACAACTCAAAATCAATAAAATTTATTTCATTTTCTCCTTATTCGTCTTATTTGTGCTTGAATTATGCATTGTCTTGTTCCGATTTGTTGTATAAAGCCAAATTTCAAATTTAAAAAAAAATAATAATAATAATTGAACCGGCGAAACCGCCGGTTCAAAAACCGGAACCGCCAAAACCGCCGGAAAACCGGCGGTTCCGAACCGGAACCGGAACCGCCCGGTTTTCGAACCGGAACCGGAACCGTGAAATAGCCTCACGGTCCGGTTCCGGTTCCGCTTCCGCTAAAACCGGAACCGGCGGTTCCGAACCGGAACCGCCGGTTTTCGAACCGTGGGCATCTCTAGCTTCAGAAGGGGAAGGAGATCTGCTTCTAAACTGGCCTCCGGCTCTGACGGGGTAGGAGATTGGGCCGCCAGCCTTCCTCCCCTCGGCTCCCTCGTCGGTGGTGGTTAATCGGTTCTCGCCGCTCGCCCACATGATCGGTCCTCCCTTCTTCCGCTCGCCCACATGATCGGTCCTCCCTTCTTCCGCCGCTCGCCGCTCCCTTCTTCCGCCGCCGACGCTGATGTTCGTGGTGAGTGGAGCAGCCGCCGCTGAGATCGACTCTGCTTCAGCCACCGCCGCTGCCGCTGCGTACGTCTTCTTCGGAGTAGGGAAACGAAAGTTTGCTGTTGTTGCAGAGAGTGGCTGTGACGGAAGATGATTAGTCTCTGTGCCGAAGTTCTTCGGTGGGTAAGAATTTTGGTTTTCATTTGTGCTAGCTTTATACAAATCAATCAAATTTGAGATTGTCTCGATCAATAGCTTGAGAGTGTATATTTGGTTGACCTCCATTTGAGGTTTTGTTTTTTTGATTTCCTGCTCTGATACCATATCAAAGATGGTAATCGAGAGAGGTATAGATAAGTTGGTAAGGCATATTGAGAGTAGGAAGTAGAAAGAAATATATCTCGTATATTTTTCTCATTGATATGAAAAGATCATCTCCCTAATATTTATAGGGAGATTTGAGTCCCTTTGAGTACAACACTAAATGTGTATTGGAACTAAACTACACTAGGGACTCTACACTCTAATGAATATGGGGAGTGGATCCCCTGCTGTGGTGGAAACACAGCAGGGGATGCTGTACTGCAAAACGTCGACGTTTTCTCCCAGCTTTTGCAAACTCTATCCAAATATTACTGCACCGTCTGCTTCACTAATTAAAGCACTAATTAAAATAGCAGTCAACTCAATGCACCAATAAAATATTAGTAATGAATATTCTAGCGACTTTTCGTAATCAATAATGTTATTTGAAGTACTCATTTCATGGGTTATTTATTTTACTTAACATTTCATAATTTTATAAAGTTGCATAAACATACCATGCTCATTTAAATTTTACGTATTTAACTATTAATTTTATGATTAATTAATGTAATATCAAGAATTTATTAAGTAGTATTAAAATTATATTTACATCATTTCGATTTCAATTGAGAGTTATCGGTTCTACTTATACTTTATTTCAACTAAAAATATCAAATTTGGAAAATCAATTTTTATACTTAAATTTATTAATCTCAATTAGTATAATAGTATATTAATATTACACTAAAAAATCATTTAAAAAAATAATTGAAACTCTCTTAGTTTTATTCTGTAAGGTATTTTTAGTGTAATAATAAAGGATAATTTTAATTTAAATCATAATTTTGTGTTGACTTCTTGTCGATCTTTTAAATTGACGTATATAAAATTATAAAATATCCTAAATAAAACTAACATAACAAAATCAAATACAATAAGACAACAATCTGACGTTGTGTTTTAACTAATTAGTGTCATTGTATTTACAGTATTAATCAAAATATGTTGATATAAAAATGACAGTTTTATTGGCAAATATTTATTTTGTTATAGTATTAGTTTCAATTTTAACCATCATAGGCCAATTGAGTAAATTGAAAATAAATTAGAATTAAAATCAATAACTATATATTGCAACTAATTAGCTATAATTGTGATTTTAAATAATAACGTATTGATATCACATTAATTTATAATAATATTAGTTAAAATGTTTCTAAATGAAAATTTTAATTGCTAAAAATTACTATTCAACAAAGTATTACTACTATATAAATATAATCAAGAACTATTCAACAAAGTATTAATATATAAATATAATCACTATTCAACAAATTAATAATTAGTTCTATTTCACTAACGGTGGTGTGGGCATTAGAGTAGTACAAATGTATTAACTTAAATCATTGATCAAATCAATTATGGATACTATCGCCACAAGTGTTATATGAAAAAAAGTAACCAAATGGAAGTTTAATTTATAAAGAAAGGACTGCTGTTTTAATTAGTGCAGCCGGCGGTGCAGTAATATTTGGATAGAGTTTGCAAAAGCTGGGAGAAAACGCCGACGTTTTGCAGCACAGCATCTCCTGCTGTGTGTCCACCACAGCAGGGGATCCACTCCCATGAATATGGGCGGCCATTTATTATTCCTTTTTCCAACAATTATGATTATGATTATGATTATGATTATGATTATGGTATGTCATGTAATTTTGTTTCCTATTATTATTCAAAAAACCTCTCTTGCAAATTGATTTGGAAGTGTTTGAATTTGTAGATGTCGGTGGTGAAAAGTGGATGAATGAACTATGTAACCAATCAAAGTCTACACGTTTAAATGAAATGAGTGAAGTATAGTATAAGCAAATCTCAATTAAGTAAGGCCATTATTCCATCTAAGTAACCTCTCCCCATCAACACTATATGTTGGAATATTTGAATGTTCTATTCCATGCACCTAACTCCAATCAAATGATTCAAAGTTCAAGCCATCCAATTTTGTTGACCCAAACTCTCGCCCCCACTCCCATAAAACATTTTGACCAGTGTATATGGTGGCCAATAAGATATCCTCGTTTTGACTAGGACCATGTCCAACCCTACCTTACTATACTTCTCCATTTAACCTTCAGAAAAAGGTCAATTTCATGTTGGAAGAAATAGTAGGACAAGATTCAACATGTTTTCAATGTTCAAATTTGAGGAACAAGAAACTATTTGCATAAAAGTTTTAATATTTTATGTTGGCTTCACACTAAGTTTCTTGAATTTGCTATCATTGTTGAATAGTTTTGCTGAGATTAAACATCATTGTTGAATAATTGAGACGAATAACAGGATATAGTAATAACTAGACCTTGTTGGAAAAAAAAAATGATACTCCTTTGGTCCATGAAAATTTGTCACTTATTTCCTATTTCGTCCGTCCCTAAAAATTTGTCGCATTTCACTTTTACCATTTTTTGTAGTAGACCCCACATTCTAGTAACTCATTCTCACTCACATTTTATTTTAAAACTAATACATAAAACTAGGACTCACATGTCACTAACTTTTTCATCTCACTTTCTATTGCATTTCCTAAAACTTGTGCCGGGTCAAATGGTGCCAAATTTTAAGGGACGGATGAGAGTAGTAAAATTTACGGGATGGTCTTGTTTTGGTAGATTTTTTCCATTAGATTCTAGTATAATACTCCTCTTTTCCCCAAAAAATATACATTTTGGGTTCAACACAAGTTTTAATGTAAAAATAGTAAAGTAAGAGATATATAGAGAAAAAAAGTAATTAAAGTATTGTTAATGAAAAATGAATATCAAGATAAGAGTTTCTAAATTTATAAAGTATATATTCTCGTAGAATTATATAAAAGGAAATATTGCATATTCTCGTTGGAGAAAGGGTTATTTATTCTCTCTGTATCTTCCGGCCATCAATCCAGATCCAGTTGATCTTCGCTGTTATCTCCACACCAAATCCAGCCGTTGGATCAAAACGCAGCCCAATCGACGGCCAGGATTCATCAGCACACCCATCAACGGCTCAGACACGGTATCGTCAAATTCAATGCCACACGTTGAATCCACTCTAGATCCCTCACACACTTCTTCACCTTTATTTCTCTCGCCAGCCGACTTCTCTCTCCCTCTCTCTCTCTCTCTCTCTCTCTCTAATACCTGGTAGCTTCGACCAGGTAACCTAATCTATTAAGAGGATTTGAACTCGAGCTGAGAGGTGATTGATTTTGCTTGTGGAGTCGATATGAACGGCGGGGATTTGAATCAGAATCAGAATCAGAATCAGAACCTGAGCAACCAGCAGCAGCAGTTGCAGCACCAGCAGTGGGTGGCGATGCAGCAGTACCAGCAGCAGTGGATGGCGATGCAGCAGCACATGATGTACAATCAACATTACGCCCCGTACTACCACCCGCAGCAGCAGCAGTATCACCAGCCGGCCGCGGCGCAGGGGCAGAAGCAGAACAATCAGATTCACAACGGAGCTGAAGATAACAAAACGATCTGGATTGGAGATCTCCAGCAGTGGATGGATGAAGCCTATATCCACTCGTGCTTTTCTCAATCTGTAGAGGTAATGGAATGTTAATTTCTTCAAATTGTTGTTCGGGTTTCGGAGATTAACTAATTGCTAGGTTGGTATATCATTTTACAGAGTTGGTATGCTGAAAGAATTATGTGTTTTAGTTGGATTTTTTAGTGATCTGTAAATTTTATCTGTATGTGTAAAGGATGGCGAATTAGAAAAATAAACAATGTTTCTATGTGATTTTTCAGCATTAGGGGTGCTTAAAATTGGATTAGAAGATCAGGGAGGTATTCAAATAATTGATGTTGGAATTAAATGTGCAAACAGTTCATGATTCTAATGAAGATCAAGCCACTCTTAATTAACGTATTTAGTAATTAAAAGAAAATTTAATACTAGATTGAAGGCCTATTTAAGTTAATTGAGAATGCAAGATTCCGGCTTTGGGCATTCAAAATCTTAGCAAAGTAGTATGTATTCTACAGTCTAATAAACGTGAGACTACATCTCAGATATTGGCTATATATTTTTTTTATATGATGTCTGATTGAAATAAATAACTTAGATCATTACGACCATGTCATAGCACCACATAAGATTACAGCACTATAAACATATCAGTATCGGTGAGAGTGTCCTAGCGAAAGGCTTGGATTAATCAACGGTGCTTTCACATGTGTTTTAGAACATTAGTCCATTAGTTATGGAGAACAATAATTAAAATAGACTCTAATTGAAGATATGTAATAATCATTGTATTGGACCCCTTAGACACTAAAATTTTGTTTTCCTGCATCATATTTTGTAGGTTGTCTCAGCCAAGGTAATCCGCAATAAGCAGACAGGGCACTCCGAGAGATATGGATTCATCGAGTTCAATTCTCATGAAGCTGCAGAGAAAGTTCTGCAGAGCTTCAATGGAAGCAACATGCCAAATACAGAGCAACCATTTCGCTTAAACTGGGCAGCCTTTAGCGCTGGTGATAGGCGCCCTAACACTGGTGGTGGTGGTGGTGGTGGGGGTGATATTGGTTCTGATCTTTCAATATTCGTTGGAGATTTGGCTTCTGATGTTACTGATGGAATCTTTACTGACACCTTTGCTAGTAGATATCCATCTGTAAAAGGTGCTAAAGTCGTAGTTGATGCAAATAGTGGGCGTTCAAAAGGTTATGGGTTTGTCAGGTTTGGAGATGAAAACGAGAGGACCCGAGCCATGAATGAGATGAATGGTGTTTATTGTTCTAGCAGACCTATGCGAATTGGTGTTGCAACCCCTAAAAAGACTTCTCAACAACAACAACAATATTCTTCCCAAGGTGTGAATTACACATTTCTGTTAGATTGTCTTTTGTGATCCACTGGCCATTCTGTTAATCCACTGAATAGATTTCTGTAGTTTAGTTCAACTGGTCCTTCGATTTATGTGTATTAATAAAACATCTTTCTTTGTGTGAAAAATATTTCACATATTTTCCATTGGAGTTTGTAGTTTTATCCACGGTGTAACATCTTTATTTCACTTTCTTGATTTAGCTGTCATATTAGCTGGTGGTGGTGGTGCATATGCAAATGGTGTTGTCCCCCAAGGTCATTCTGAGAACGACTCAGCTAACACAACAGTAAGTCTTGGACCCTCTTTTACAAGTCAGTTGTATAATGCTAAGTTACTGAATAATCTATATTGTCCACACTTTCCATAGATATTTGTTGGAGGACTCGACTCTGATGTAACTGATGAAGAACTGAGACAGTCGTTTACTCCATTTGGAGAAGTTGTCTCTGTGAAAATACCAGCAGGAAAGGGATGCGGTTTTGTTCAATATGCAAACAGGTTAACTCTGATGTTTCTTTTGATAGTAGACTGTATGGAATATCTGCCCTTGCTAAAAGAATGGACAAAACATGCCATAAAACTCAATGACAGGTTTTTTCTTCCAATTTCCTTTATTCCCTGAATTTTTGAATATTTTTCTTATTTATCAAAAGATAATGATTACCAGGCCAATTTCACTTTTATCGGAATACATGCATAACCCACAGTATACCTTTAACTGATTATGGAATTCAGCATATAGTTTGTATGCTCATCTTATTTTCATTTAATGTACTGGTGAATGTTATTTACTGGTATATGTGCAAGTGAAGTTATTTGTGTTAGAACATACTATACTATATCAGATATATGTATGGAAGTATAGTTGTGATTGTTGGGTAAGTGTTGCTATATTGGAAGTTGCATAACCATGGAATGACACTTCATACTCTCTTTGACAGGAGCAATGCAGAGGATGCTATTGAAAGACTAAACGGGACGGTTATTGGCAAGCAGACTGTTCGTCTATCATGGGGTCGAAGTACAGGTAACAAGCAGGTAAGTCTTTCATCTTTAGTCTTTCTGTGTGATTGGATTGGTTCTGGTATATTCCTTCGTCAGATTACATTGTTTAGCCTTGACATAAAGTGGAAGCTTGTCATAACAAAGTACAGTAAGTTTGTCGAACCAAATCAGTGTCTGGAAACTATTTCTACCAATACACAACCGTACACTGATAAAAACAAATAATAGAACAGAGATTTGGCTCGAACAAATTCTCGGCTACACTCAATTGCTATTGCGGCATTCTTGAATATGAGATGTAACAAGTCTGAAGCTTTTCTTCATTTCCATTTGCAGTCGAGGATGGATGCCAACGGTCAGTGGAACGGGGCTTATTACGGGAGGCAAGGGTACAACGGCTATGGATATGCTGCAGCAAGCCCATCATACGGGGCTCGTTCAAATGGTCACGGGAATCTCCAGCAGCCGGTCAGCTAAAACCTGCTCGTTTGTGTGTCTACGAGCTCTTATTTATCGAGGGAAAAAATGTATCCAAACCCAGATGTTGTCTGGGGAAAAAGAATTTTGTAGCTGGATTTATATATGGCGTGAGACTTGCTTACAACTCTTCTCTTTCTTTTTCACTTGTTTGAACTCAAGTTTGAGATTTTTACTTCGAAACAGACTTACAATGGCTCTAGTTATTACATGTTCACGATTCATTCTTTGAGGCCTCATAATGCTAAATAGAAAATTGTTGTACTTCCTCCTTGCTGTCCTATATTATTCGCACTTTTTATTTTATATCGTTCATTTGCGACTGATCTTTTAGTGTAATTAAATTAATATTTTAAGTGTAATGAAGAATCATTTAATAATAGAATATTTAATTAAATATATTAATTAAATGCCTCGGTTTGTACTTAAATTATAAATAGTGTAATTGGTTTGGGGCAAGCTGAAATAGAAAGATAAGTAACATAGGATAGATGGGACATTATTTTTTATCATCATTTTCGTCCTTCCATTAAAAGTGGTGTTTCCATTTTGGACGTATTTTTTAATACTTTAGCCATCGTTAATAATTATAATAAAATCATCACTTAAAAACAGCAAATAAAAGAAAATTAAAATAAAATCATTTTTAGTTTTATAGTATATGAATAAATCGGTTGTTGTGGTTGGCCGACATGGCGGTGCATTTTCGACTGGCGAAGGAAGCTGCAGTGTGACATGCCATCGGCCCTGCCCCTCCCCCTCAATACGGCCAAAACATTGGCCGTTGTGGATGCTCAAAGGGAGGCTACATGTGTATGAGATAGTAGAAAGAAGACGTATGCAAACTAGTCTTGGAGTATTTATTAAGTACTACTCCCTCCGTCCCATATAATTTGTCCCATTTCTTTTTCCGCACTCATTTTGTAAAAATAATAATAAATAGTTAAAGTGTAGATAAAATAAAGTAAAAGAGAGAATAATGTAGAGAATTGTCTTAACTACATTATTCTTATTTTACAACTCATAGCACACTTATTTGAACTCACCACAAGTTCAGAAGGCTCTCCATGCTAACATTACTGCCCTACCAATAGTAGACTACTGGTAGTGGACAGAAGAAGTAATCAAATTTAATCCAGACTATTGGTCGATGGGGAGATTTCATCTGAATTTGACAATCTTTGTCCGTTTTATGTGTAGTGATCCGATATTCTACCAGTGATCCAAAAGCTGATGGCGAGCGGCATACGCGTCTGGATCACTATTCTGTTACTCAATAAGAGAGGATGAGGATATATTAACCAAAATAGTTGATACCGTGTATTGGAGATACAGACGGTATAGTTCCAATAACGACCACTAGATACTCGATGCCCAAACTAGGGGCACCGGTCCATGGTACCCATGGGACTTTCAAGGCGACCTAACAAATCACAACTGACTTAATTACACTGCTTTTGTCTCACATTAATTACTTGAGTTGCATTCCTTTTTATGATCGTCCCACTACAGTTGTGTAAATTTAATTTCTTTTACTTTATTCTCTCTAATGTTATCGTATTGTATTCTCTTTTCAATTATCCATTTAATCTCGACAAACATCCTACCGATCAAAGAAACTCAAAACATATTTTTTGGTTTTAGCTAATTTTAGGTTGCATGTGTAGGTGGGAGGATATGTGGTAGGATATGAGAATGTGACGTTTGTGAGCATAAGAGGAGCTGGGCATTTCGTCCCAGGCTATCAACCTCAAAGAGCTCTTGCTTTCTTCTCCAGCTTTCTTCAGGGAAACCTACCTTCTCCTCAGAAGAATTAAATAAAATTTCAAGATATACCAATTAATTAATGTTGTACTACTACCTTTTTAATTACTCCATATAAAGAGACAGTTGTATCATTTTCAAAACAGCATTTCCTTAACGTGTGTTTATGAGGTTAAAACTTAAAATAATTGTTGTGAGAGTAGAAAGAAGGAAGGTAGGTATGTAACTAAATATCCATACCAATTGGATTCTTTTGTATATTAGTAGTGGAGTATAAAAAAGAAGATTATCTTTATTGAATCTGTATGTATATGTAATACGGAGTACCTAGTGTTTCTACATTACACCGCCAGCCGTACATGCTAGGATGTTTACGCTTTAAACATCTGATGTCAAATTAAATGGGATTAATCCCACTGCTTCTTTCACAAATTAAATAGAGTAATTGATCATGATCATGGTCACTCGCCACCAAGCTCTACCCCGAATTCATCAGGGATTGATTATAAACTCAGCCCCGACGCCTCCATGTATTATCTATTGCAGGTTGACATTCGATGAAAGGGGAGGTGGAAGATTGATTATGCATGACTTGAATGGGGGACTGAATCATGCTCCACACACTATTGTCAGGTTTCCAGGGAGCCTGAGCCTGAGCCTGAGCCTGAGCTGTGGAAGAGAGTGGTGCTACACAACGTCAAGTCCACCTATTACTACGCAGGTCTAACTTTTGCGAAAAAAAGACAATGCCTAAACACACTGCATATCCTTCTACTAATACATTTTATTAGATCATTTTACAATTTTTTGTTTTCATTAAATCCTTGTATTAATACATTTTGTTTCATTAGATCATTTTATATTTTTGTATTACATTAGATCCTTGTATTAATACAATTTTATGTTTTCATTAAATCCTTGCATTAATACATTTTTGTTGCATTTTGATTTAAGAGGTTATTTGGTTCATTTTAATTTAATGGACTTCAAAATTCAAATAACATAAAAAAATTAATTAAATTCTGAAGCCAGTTAAAAAAACCAATCTAATTAAAATTAAAAGTAAAAAATCTCTTATAAAAATGCATAATATAAGCACCCATTGAAACAAAAAAAATTGTAAATTGATGTATGAACAAAATGCAACAGTTCAAGAATCTAATGAAATAAAAATTTGTATAAGAACCTAGTATAATACTCTCACCGTCATATAGAAATAAGCTAATTGGAAAGGACACAGGTTTTCATGTCTATTAATCACAAATAAACATAAAAATCGAATAACTCCATTATCAACTAGATAATTTAACTTGGATTTGTCCCATAGATATAGTTTTTCTCTTTATGGAGGAAAATAGCACATAGATGTATTTAAAAACAATGCCACTGTTACTTTGCAAAATAAAAAATAAAAAAAAACACAATAGAAGGACATGGCGGCTTTCAGACATTGTTCATCAACACAGAGACGGCCAATAGGAGAAAGCGAAGGTTGGGATCGATGCCACGGCGGCGAACTCCGTTGGTGGGTGGCGCCGCTGCACATTCATATGGTCAAATTGAATCCATAGAGGAATCTCTCTATACCACCATATCCATAGTTAAAATTGTTTCAAGCAAACATGAATGTCATCCAATAGTTCTGTGGGGTGGATAAAAAGGGGACACAAGAAATAAAATGAAAGTGCGCCACCCACTTTCTAAAATGATTGCTTGTAACAATTCATTCTTTTCCACTTTTGAATTCTTACAATGAATTTTTTTAAAATCTGGTATGCTATATATATATATATATATATATTCTGAAAACGAAAATAAAAAAAGATATAGTAGTAGTAGTAGAACTTTGTAATTAAGAGGGATCAGTGACAGTACAAAAATCATAAAAGCAAGCAACTGTAGCAAAGCAAAATTGTGGTAGACTGAAAAATACTTTGTACTATTTGCAACAATTCCCTATTTATTTTTTTTCGAAATCAAAACCTTAAATCCATACATTTCTCGATCAATGTGTTCAATTCACAAACTAAGTTTTAATTTCCCTAATTTGATTACGAAACTGGTTTTGTTAACAATTTGTCAGACATAATCTTATAGCACCACCATAACATAACATAAATTAGTTCGTTACAACAACCGAATGTCGCATCATAAAAATAAAAAAGGAGGGAGTGAAAAAGACCTTGGATTTGATATGAAGATCTACTCATGTTGTTGTTGTTGTTGAGTTTGAGGATGAGTCTGATTAGCCACCTCCGGTGCGGCGGAGGCGATGGTGACGCGGTGGTCGAGCACAACACGGGGAGGAGGCGGGTCGTGGCCGCCATCAATGCAAGAGGCGCATTTGGTCTCGACCCATTTCTCGAAATCGTAGCGGGCGTGTCCCATTATGCCCCGACCCGAACAGAGCCGCCCGATCATGACCGCGATTGCGCCCAGAATCGTTATCACCACAAGAACTCCAATCAAGGGCCCCACCGCCCCATTGCCCGGTTGCTCAGCGTAAGCTTCCTGCGCCGCCATCTGCATCGGCGGCGCCTGTAATGGGTCTAATACCGGACCGGAACTCGCCATTTTTAGCTAGGGAGGACTGATTTATGACTCACAAAACAACTCAACTAAAAGCTTTTTTTTTATTTTTTTGGGGGAAAAATAAGGATATATGGCATCAAAAAGACTGTAATTTAAATGAACCTAAAAAGAGTGGGAGAGATGTGCTACTACTTTTAAACTCTCTCTCTATTTCTCTCTATTGTTTGCATTGTTTTAAATACTCCATAAAAACCTTGAGAAATCCAACTGTGAAAACAGGTAGGAAAAAAGTGGAGGGAAAGGGATTTTTCTTCCTATCTCTTCTCTGTCATTATTGCTATTTTTTTCTTCTAAATCCAATAGTCTTAATTCTTAAACATGGCACTCATAAGCATATGAGACAATCAAATAGTTTTAAAAAATGATGACTCTTTTTTTTTTTGCATGGAAATTTCAAGAAATTTAAAGAAAATATTTTATGCAGTAAAGGGACTAGAGAATAGAGATGCATATAGCAGCTAGCAGCAGGCTGGTTTCAGTCTCATGTTGTGTATACATCCTTATTATTTATTTTTAACTTTTTTTTTTGGAAATCATTTATATGGGACCACAGTAAAATACTTAATTTGGTTGTGGGCTTTATTTATGGTTGATTTTGGACATTGGTTTCTCTCCAAAACCTTAGGTATTGGTGGGGTTTCCAAAATGGTTCGAAGCTCCTATTCAAAGTGTATGTTAAATGAAAATGTGATAATGCATGTCATATCATTCCGATCTACTATTGTCAGATATTCTTTCTTGATGTTTCATGGTCCACATATATTAGTAGAGTTTTAGACCTTAGGATTTTGGGTTCCAATTATATTTTGTGTCTTGAGTGACAAAGGAGTAAAGTTAGAGTTTGTGTTGTAAGGTTTAGAGCTTTGGGATACAATGAAAGAAGCATCACAACACTACACTAATTCCGAGCACCTTGTGCATGTTAGAGGAGAACAAACACGGGGTGCTTACACACAACCGATTGTACGTATAAGCATTTGGAATCACTTTACTCGTGCATGCAAGCTAGCCACGTACACGCATTCATTGTGGCGCGTGTTGCACATGTTGTGCTCGTGCGTGTGGGATAAAATTGTATCCGTTTTGATATTTTTTAATCGAATTTAGTCTATAAATACCATACTTCCCTTCGCTTCCTTCACCCCAAATTCTAAATCCCGATAATTTTTTCTTCCAAATCCCCCCCATTTTTTTTTTGGCAAATTCCACTATTCCGAATCCAAATCAACTAGCTCATTCCTCGGCCATTTTAGTGACCAAACAGCCAATTCCAATTCAGGTCGTTGTCAAGTTTAAAAGCTTCAGCGGTTTCGTCTATAAATTGGTTGAGAAGAACCATATTCATGCCACTGTCATATTGAAATTCGTATGTAATTTTATTTTTATTAATTATGCAATTTTTTAATTTTTATAAAACTAGTATATTTAATTTATTCGTAAATGAATTTAATTAAAATTATACACCATCTAATAGTAGTAGCTTATTATGTGGCCCTATATATATGTATACTGTATACATATCTATTAGGAATACAAAAAAAAAATTAAATTGTCAATTTTTTGTGCAATTTATTTCCAACTTTTTGACGATATGTAAACGGTGGAAAAGGCATATAATATTGGAGTAATGATCGGCTGAAGGGAAAGTTTTCTTTTGATGGGTTGGATCATATCTGTAATTAATAAAGTTTTTCTATTTTTAAGGTAGAGATAGAATTCACTATATACATTTTATTTCTTTTTTCAAACAAAATACGCTGTTAATAATTAATACTCCAATAGTTGAACATTTTATATTTTGATTCTTTCGTATCAATCATAGCCCAATGTGATAAGCTTGAAAATTTGACTAGTATAAGTTTTTTTATAGAATGAATATTGTAGTATTTTACTAATATAAGTTTTTTTATAGAATGAATATTGTAGTTTAAAACTTAATTAGAAGCTACCGTTGAAAGTTCAAAGTCTTAGACGAAACAATATTTAACTCTTAAGGAGAGTAATTAAATAAATTTGAAAAAATTCAATGGCAAATATAGAAGTGGACTCATATGTATTTATAATTTTCGTATTATTATATTTATTAAATTACAATGCGACATAATTATAATTGCCTTACAGTTATTTAAGTTTATCCGTATTTTGTTTCTTTATGTGAAAAGTGAGTAACAGATAAAACCTTATTAATTAGGAGATATACATGAAATGCACCGGCCACCTAATTCAAGAAGAAGTATTTAAATTTTATGTAAAGTCTAAAGGGGAATCTTTACGAATTTTACCCTTTCATATAGATAACTTTCAAAGAAAGTTAATTTTTTTTGATGTAAAAGATAATTATGCAAAACATGACTAGATTTACTCATTTTTATTTTTAATAATCATTTGAAAAAAAATCAGAAATTTGGCACAATTTTTCTGTAGAATTTCGAAATTTAACACTTATACAAAGACAACGACTCATGATTTTCAGCGGATAGTAGTAAAAAATATGGTAAAAAATCAAATAAATATTTGGAGAGAGACAGCTATTTTCTTGTTAGTTTTTTATCCATTTGTTTTCCTTTTGACTGAATCATACCAACTTCTTCTGCTTGTCTTGTGATTTCCAATAGTATTATTTTTTTGGTAGTAATAAATATAAATAATTGTACATATACATTCGATTTTTTTAACATTTTATATTGAAAATTAATTTATAAATATTAATTTATTTAAAATAAATTTCATACTAATCATTTTGCAATATTAAAAAAAAATTAAAATTTTAACTTAAATATTTACATATTTAAGAAAAAAATGATTTTTTATACTAAATATTGTATAATTAATTCGAATCAAGCTCAAAATCGTGTTACAATTTGACATAAAGTTATGTCATTTCTTCTTGTTGCTACACTATAATAACAAATAACAAAATTAATTTTTAATTAAATTTAATTAAATCTAATAATTAAGGATATTATGTACATCTACAATTTTATGTGCCCCCATTCTTTATTCTTTTTTTAAAAAAACTAATTTGGTAACTGGGCATTGCCAATTATATGTGTCTTTATATAATAGTAATTTTTTTATATTGATTTGATAATAAAATGTGATTGAAGTGAGTTAGTGGAATGTGAGACCCACTTACCATTTATGGTAAAAATAAAGTGTGACTCTTATTATGGGACAGATTAAAATGACAAAGTGTGACTTTTATTGTGGGACGGAGAGAGTAATATTTAATAAAAAATTTTATAATAATAAGAGAAATTAAGAAATATGTATTGAAAAATAATCTTCTATGTAGTCTAGTCCACTCCGGCCCGACCCAGCCCACTTACTAAGTAGGCATATGTTGGGCTTGTTCCAGATTTAAAGAAATAAACATAAGTAATCAATGCTCAACCAACCCACTTCAGTCGTGAGACTAGGCCGAGCTGTTTCCCAAGCTACCCAGCTTGAGGCAGGCCCACAGCTCAGCTCATTTGAGAACTCTTAGTTTAGTTGCTAAAGCTTTTTTTTAGTTGCTAAAGTTTGTTATACTAAGGCCATCCACAATAGCGCCTAGCGCACCGCTTAGCCGAGCGTCGGCGCTAGGCGATCTATTGCAACCGCCCAGCCATTTCCGGAATTAAAAACCGCCTAGCGCTCGGCGGTTCCGTGGCGCTAGGCTGTGCGCTGGGCGATCCGCTCGGCGCTATTGCAACGTCCGGATCGCCTAGCGCGATTTTTTTTTCTTTTTCGAAACACTATATATACGCGTCTTGCACGTCATTTTCATTCGCACCACTTGTTTTAACGAGTACCCTCTCTATCTAAATTTCTGTACAAGATCAACAACGGTAAATGGATCTCAACAACGACGGAGAAGACGACGGCGGAGCAGACGACGACGGAGCAGAGGAGTGAATTATTGTACTTTTTTGTTAATTATTGTAATTTTTTTAAATTATTGTACTTTTTTTGTACTTTTTAAAATTTTAATAGTATTATTAATGTTTCCCGTATATGTCTCGTAAATTAAATTCCTTATATTGTGTGATTGTTAATTATTTCATTTTTGTATAATTGTTATTAGTGATGTAGCTGGGCTATTTATGATGTGGCTAGGCTATGGCTGAGCTATTTATGATGTGGCAGGAGGATTTTTAGTGTTGATGATGTGGCAGGAGGAGTTTGTGGCTAGGCTATGGCTGGACTATTGCTGGGCTATTTCTATTGTGGATGGCCTAACAATGCTCGATTTACTCATAATGTATACCTGGTTATATATAGGGGTGGGAAATTATACCGAAATACCGTAATACCGGACTTACCGTACCGGAAAAATACCGAAAATACCGATTTTTCGGTATACCGCAGTTTCCGGTACGGTATGATACCGTACCGCAGTGTTTCGGTACGGTAACGGTATCAATTTTTCTATGCCGCGGTATACCGCGGTATACCGAATCCACGGTATACCGGAATACCACGGTATACCGAAACTTCGGTATATACCGAATCCACGGTATACCGTGGTATACCGAATATTCGGTATATACCGAAGATTCGGCATACCGTGGTATACCGATAGATTATTAATATATATATATATATATATATATATATATTAAATATGTTGTAATATATATATTACATTTATATATATTATATTAAAAAAATTAATACATCAATTAATACAATAAAATTAAACATTCAAATGATAATTTATTCAAACAAATTCAAAATTAACCTGAATTATTTTTTTATCAACTCATCCTATTAAATATAATAAACACAATAGCACATAACACCGAAAGAAGATTGGAAATGCGATATCGGGAATATGTTTCAACAGAGCACATTTGAAAGAATTTGTATTAACTCACACCATTTAGTATATGATTCTTTGTGTAATGTCATATTCCAAATATACAAAGTAATTAAAAATTTTGTTTTATTCTTCGTCCCACTTCATAAAATGTCAATTAAAAATATGTGCAGCTGAAAATGAATCAAATCGTTTAATTAGTGTTTAATTCATTGTATGCTATCTTATTTTATATACTACTTAAATTGAAGGATGAATAAATATGATACTGATCAGTCATTCTTAATTCTTAAAGAGAAATAAATGTCCAATTTAAATTACTAACTAGTGTCACGCCCGTGCGATGCATGGGTCATTTTAATTTCTTCATATTTATTTCATTTTGCTAAATAAAAGTTGTGAAATGATAAACAAAAGAATATTCGACATCCTCTTACTTTGGATTATACTTTTTCAATCACATTAACCCCACATAGACACAAGAGTGTGTTTAAATGCTACCTTTTCTTAAAAATGTCAATACGATCACATTAAAATTTCAACACATATTTGTGTTGACATTTTAATAAACTGTCTTGACATTTAAATATCAGACTTAAAATTAAAAAACATTTTAAATCTGTGAAAATATGAATTAACCGTTGAGTTATAACTGTAGGAGCAAGTTTACGTTGCAATAATTTAATATTGCACTGGTGAGACACTTTCTAGTCGAGATTCATTTCATTGCAATATAGCGACCCTATACACTAAAAACCCAAACCTTGAAACCTAATTCCTAAACCCTTAACTTTAAAATATACTCATCATAACCAACAAATGAGCCAAATTTTGATATATGTTGAATTTTAGTATTTTCACATTAAAAAAATATTATTTGCTAGTATTTTAAAAATTTATTCAAATCAAAGGAAGACCGTGCCTTATTAATATTTTTGAGAATTTGTATGCATGTTTATAATGATAGATTGAAATTAAAGTCTAGGGGGAAAAATTGAATCTTTATTTCATTACACTTGTAAATCTATTTGGAGATTTTATTTATAAGACCAATTATTACTACTATTGGTCTAAATAGCCAAAAATAATCAATAAGTACCTTCATTTTATCATTAACCACGATTATGGGATAAAATTCTGAATATATGTAATCAAAATAATCCATAAATATATATTAAAAGATACTTAAAGATCAACATCATCGGCAACAACAAATATAATATGATACTTGATAACATGCTAACCAAAATATAAAATTGAATAGAGTGATGGACGAATTACCGATAGCAAAAAATAATGAACAATCGAGAAACCAATTAGTAAATGAACAAATCAAGAAACCAATTATTTTTCGGTATACCATACCGTTATTACGGTATACCGTAATAACGGTATGGTAACGGTATCAAAAAATATCATACTGAATTTCCGGTATACCGGAATTTCGGTATACCGAAAATTCGGTACGGTATCGGTATTGAATTTTGTCATACCGTACTTTCTGGTACGGTATGCGGTATGGCACGATCGGTACGGTATACCGTACCGACCCACCGCTAACTTATATAGGCAAGTTTCGGTGGTGCAGAATAAGGAGTTTGAGTTGCGTGCGAATGCGATAAACGAATAGTGAATCAAGAAACAAAGGTTATGGAAATTTCAAAAAGTGATTGCGTGAAATAGTTCATTTTCATTTTGGAGTATTAAGTATAACATGAGTAGGATCTTTTCCAATCAAACAAATTGTTACGGACGTTCTCCGTAACGTGACCGGATAGCGATCTTCGCGCGAGTTGCTGTGACCAAACCTTCGAGCATGTCGAAGGAAAGCTCACGATTGCCGGTTCTCGGACGTTCTCCGATGAGCAGCAAATAAGAAACGAAAATTATACTTGATACTCAAGACAAGTTTAGGGAAAATATGTAATTCATTTATTTTGATTGATAACAATCTCTCCTATTTATAATACTCTAATACTACTACCCTAACTTAATGAACAAGAAACAAATATCTAAATAAATATGAGAAAGATATGGTAAATAAAGGAAAACTAAATAATTGGAAGATCATAAAAGATATGATCATATCACAAAAACACCCTCACTACAAGTGTCACGTGATTGCATGGAACTAGATTCTCTATTTTACTTAAATAACTCCTCACAAGATAAAATTAGGGACAATTAGAACATTCTAATTACGTGATGGCAAACTAATTTAGTTAATTCAATTCTAGTCTCCACTCAAATATATCCATTTCACCTAACATTTTTTGGGCATTCTATAATGGAGCCACCAATATGAGCTGAGCCAACACATTATATGATTGATTATATCTTATCGTCAAGATTCTTCCTCCTTTATTTTGTTTGTGAAAGAGACTTTCTGTTCAACATTTTTGGATAAATATAACAACATTATATTTTTTTGTAAAGTATGATCAGTGATGTAACTTGTTTGGTACAAGGACGGATCAACTTTGAGGGTTTTTCCTTCTTATCATTATAGTATATTATTTTCTTGTTACTTGTGGCTTTCAAGGGTTCATTTTCTTATCCAAAGATCCATATAGTATTATGAATTATGATATCAATATCACACACATTAAGATTCTTCAATTTCTTATAAAGTCATTTTTTCGTGATAGTTCATTGGATAAAGTTTTGTTTAATGGGTTCATGACACGTTGATGTCGTAACCAACGAAGCAATGTTTACTAATTTTTCCAAACATTATAAATGTATATGTACATGCGTCACATGTTACGGGATTAAGTAGCTGACTAGCCGCTCTGATACTAAACGTTTGTTGGCATTTTAGTCTAACTTTTTAAAATTTCCGATATAAAAATGAAAAGGTCATGTTTAGACTCTAGATTATTACTCCATAATAAATTAATTTAATAGTTGAATTTTTAGACTTTTCATGTACGGTTATACATATCTCTATGCCCATTACTCTCATTTTAATTGATCATCTTATTTGGACATATCATTCAACCAATTATTATCTAAAATACGAATGTAATAGTATACTCCAATTATTGTTTGCATTACATATATTTGGATTCATTTTACGTTATCACTCCATTGCTTTATTATAATTAATATAGGAGTACTATTAATTTCTTTGCTTTCTTATTTATATTATACATCTGTGAATATATTTCGCTTGCAAAACATCTCTTTACGAAGATGCCTATGAAAAATTCATTTTATCTCAAAATAGCTTTTTATTTCCTTTCACTCTACTTTTATTCTAGTCCTACCTTTCTGTTGATTGAAGTTGAATAAATCAAGATTCCCCTCTTTGTCTACTTGTGATTTGTAAACTATATTAATCAATTTACTCAAAGAGTATTTTAAATCTTGGATTCCCAAAAAATCTCCTTTAGTTGCAAGACCAGGTGGATTAAACATTGAGTCAAAGAAAAAAAAGTCATATATTACAGCAATATTTTTTAAAAAAACAGAGACGATATTTATAAATTCCAAACCCCAAACATGGGCTAATCCCCACTGACTGATTAGTTTAACGAAGCAGATTAATAAACAAGAATCACAAATCACATCTATATGTATAGTAGTACAAGTAATTACTGTTTAATTTAAATAACATAAAATGGTGGTGCCTTTTCAAACGGTTGATTGAAAATTTGAAATTGAACTGGATTGTCCTCGTTACATTCTTGAGATATAATGAAAGAACAAATAATTAAAAATTCTCTATTCAGAAAAAGCCGATGGGGTAACCTAATGCTGTAAAAATTTGATACAACTCTGCCTCATGATATTCGATTCGTATTTTGTGTATTTTAGTTTATTTTTTATGATCAAAGCCCTCCCATGTACTATATCTCAGTATCTGCAAAACTCATGGACATTTATACACTATTGCACCCATATGAATAAGAGTAGTCTGCTGATCATTCACCATCTTCATCGTCCAGGGTGTCACTTTCCGGGCACCTCGATAAATGAAGAGGGCCTTCAGGGGAGCCGTTGCTATGCTCGCCAAATTGTTCTTGGGACGCCCACAAGGGGGACTTGTTGGCGATTTTTCTCATGTGCAGCCGATACTTCTGAAAGGGAAGAATGCAACATCAAGAAGCAGTGGCATCAATGTTGTCTTGCAATGATATGAGAATAAGAGAGAAAAAAACCTGTAAATGACTCTTCACTTCGTCATTGGTTAGGCCATCTACTTGCATATGTTCTCTGATCTGCTTGGGAGTAGCAGCTGTAAAGCATAGAGCGAAATCAAATTATGAGGCACAATTACAAGGAGGCTATTCAAAGGAAGATCATTTGCAAGATCAATGATTTTGTATAGAGATAATAACACTATCTCAAATTCAATACTGCGGAGTATTTCAAATTGATAGTAGCAATAACCAAATCAAAGAAACCATGTAGTACAAATTAGTTTAGCAACTTTGTCCTGCTAAATGCAGAGCCACATACATTGATTGCACCAAAACTCACAAAAGCACTTTTTCTCATCAATCATCATAAACCCAATCAAGCTTTAACAAACACATTTCAATGGAGTGGTAAGTTTGCAAGTTTCAGACCTTGCGGGCCTCCAAGATGCTGCAGGGCATTGACAAACTGTCTATGCAGATCAGGCGACCAGCATCTCCTTTGCTTCCTAGCAGTCTCCTTGAAGCTTGGTTGAAGATTTGAGTTGGCAGGAGGTGAGCTTGATCTGCCAATAGGATTGATTGAATTCTTGATTCCAGGCGTACAAAGAGAGAGCCTGGGAACAGGAGGCAACTCATCCATGTCCTTCATTACTTTTTTCTTCTTCTTCTTCTTCTCACTCTCAGATAAAGCATCCTGAATTAACATTGACAATAATATATCAAATTAGCACTATCTTGTTCTCTACTACTACTACTACTACTATTACCTTTGTTTTGTAATCAGCAGCATTTTGATCATCGGAGTTCCATAACTGCACACAACTCATCCAGCTCTTTTTATCTCTGCTGCTAATTTCCTTATCTTTCCTATCCTTAGCTTTATCATTATCATCAGTTTTAATAGGAATGAACTCTTCCAATACCGGCTCAGATTTTAAATTCTTACACAGTGATAGCTCCTCCTGAACTATCATAATTGCTGCAAATGCAATCGAACAAATCATCAAAACCTAAATCTTCAATTCAAAATCAAGAAAAACAATAGTATCATGAAAATAAACATAAAACCAGAGAAAAGGGATCAACGGATCGCACCGTCGGTGATGATAAGCATGCAAAGAGGTAGCTCGCATTTGAAGGCGTCGATCTTCTTCATCTCGTCTAGCAGCTGATTAACAAAACCATCTAGCTGCAAAATCTTATCCGATATGCAGCGATTCTGCGAAACGTCGGCCAGAAACCTGCCGATTGGTTTCGGAAGCCACGATTTGGTTGAAAATCGGGATTCCAGACCGAGCTCCGGATGGATTAGCGATACCATTTCCCCACCAGATCTTACAGATTTCTCCTTTTTCCAGTGGATTTAGTAAATAGTAGTAGTATTTCCTAATCAGTGTGACTGAAGGAGAAGTAATTTGAGAGAGTATAGAAATGAAGGGTTGAAAGATGAAGATTCTGTTAAACAACGCCGAGTTTTGACAAATATCAGGATGTGTGTAGATATAGAATTTATACGTATTCAAAAAGTCGTTTTCTAGTCCTCACATATGTACTATATTCTTTGCATTTCTTTAATTTCTATGGTGAAGAATTTTCTAAGAATCTTGGAATATAAATACAAAATAATAGGCGATTCCATTTAGGGCTGACAATTTTTTATACGACACGATAACACGACACAGATCTGCATGAAATTAACACGACACGAACACGCACGTTTAGGATTTAGGTCCTTATAGGATCGACCCAATAAGAACCCGAAGATAACAGGTTGGGTCGGGTCGGGTCGTGTTTGGGTTGGGTTTGAGTTATACGTTAAGAAAAAAAATTAATTATTTTTTATTAATTAAAAAATTATTGAACTTTAATTTTAGTTATTTTTGTTGATTAAAATATCATACTTTAATATTAATTAATTAAAAATACTATACTTTAATTTTAATTAATTAATTAAAAAAATACTATACTTTAATTTTATTAATTAAAAAATAATAATTAATTTTTTATAAATTTTAAGAAAATATTATGCTTTTATTTTATTAAAAAATAATTTTTTTAATTATTTAATTTTATTATTTAGATTTAATATTACTATACTTTAATTTTATTATTTTGATTAAGAAAATAATTGTTTTAATTTGGTAGTTTTTTATTTTATCGTGTAATATCATGTTTAAATCGTATAATAACATCATGTTTTAGTTGTGATTGTGTCGTGTCAAGCTAACTTACTATCATTAACATAGAGTTGACTTTTTTTTGGGTACACGATAACACGCACGAACCCGTTGGGTTGGAACACGATAAGAACCCGATGATTTCAGGTTGAGTTGGGTTGGTTTGGGACACGATTGAGTTGGGTCGATAATGGGTTGACACGATAACGACTCAACCTACACGATTTGTCAGCCATAATTCCACTATAGTTAATTATAGATGCTATGGTGCAATTAATAATCCACAATTCATAATAAGAATATTAATTACTCCATCTTATCAGAAAATGTAGATTTTTTTGGCTTACCTTTCCACGTCCTAACATTTACAATTGACATATGATCTCTCAATATTTAAATAACTAGATATTAGCGTGATATTTTTGATTGGATACATAATGCATGTTATTCTATACTATACTTGCATAGGGTGGTCAATTTTTAGTACTAACTGTTTGTTTCACTAATATACTATAGTAGTAATATATTTATATTTAAATTAGGATTCACACAGTATTATCCCTATTTCTCCTAATCCATCTCAAATCATAGTGCATTACCTTCTTCGAACCAAGTTTATCCTCATCTCCACACGCGATGAAGAATCTGAGCAACTATAGAGTTTGGAGGCCCTTATAATTTGTATAGATATAACATAGTATTTAAATTTAAAAGAGTTCTCGACTACTTAGAGCAAGTTATAGTAAAAAGAGTTTTTACACATTCATAAATTCAATATCCATTCAAATTTATACTATTCCCTATTAACTGGGTTTCCATAGTGTAGGCCCGCCCATTATATGCTTGTGAAACGGACTATATCCATGCAGTAAATTATCATAAATAAATTCATTTATGTTTAATGAAAGTGAAACTAGCCCAACCAAGAGTGATCGACTGCGGCCCAACCAGCTCATCACACATGTCATAAAAAATGCAAACGCCTTGGAAAAAAGGGCAGATTAAGAAGAGAAGTCATTTTTGCAGAAACTAAAAAGCAGTTTCACTTCACGAGATCCGTCTCTCTCTACAGACACATTGATTCACGCATATCTGGGTGTGGGTCTGGGTCTGGGTCTGGGTCTGTCTCTCAACTGATTCCACTTTATTGTAACGCCAATAAAGCGACGCACTACGATCATGGAAATCCGATACAAAAAAGGAGGTTATGGTCAAATTATTGGTCGTGAGGTGTGAGCTTGTTCACGAGGGCATGCTGCACACCTATCTCTATCTTTACTCACCTCAACTCGTCCTTCCGTGATTCACCTCTCGCCACGTCGCTTCTTCTCCCCCCCCTTTTTTTCTTTCCGTTTTGGGGCTTATTTTACTGGGGTTAATGGGAGCTGCATGATTGCGGCGATCGTGCTTAATTTGGGGATATGGACATGCCGATCATGCACGATAGCGACAGGTATGAGCTGGTTAGGGATATCGGGTCGGGTAATTTCGGAGTCGCCCGGCTCATGAGGGATCGCCAGACGGGAGAGCTTGTTGCTGTTAAGTACATCGAGAGGGGGGAGAAGGTAACTTTTTTTTTTTAATTTTTTTAATAATTAAATGCTTGTGGAATGAGAGGAAGAGGATGATTTTATTTAGCTTTTATTTGATCAATTTTTTTTTATCAAGATTGAGTTTTTGTATCACAGTAGATGATGTTTCTTTTTTTTTATCACAAATTGTTGTCTAACTCTTTTGTTCATGCTGTAGATTGATGAAAATGTGCAGAGAGAAATCATCAACCATAGGTCTCTCAGACACCCAAATATCGTCAGATTCAAAGAGGTACTGGTATCTATTTCTTGATCCTTGCTTCATCATGATAATACTATCTCTCTGCATAAATTTGTATTTTAGGTTATACTGACGCCGACACATTTAGCCATTGTGATGGAGTATGCATCTGGAGGAGAACTTTTCGAACGTATATGCAACGCAGGGCGATTCAGTGAGGACGAGGTACCTTAGCTTCTTATATACGACATCACATTTTTGTATTTGTTGGGAAACTCTAAGTTGTAATCAATCTCTTTTTGGTATTTAGGCAAGGTTTTTCTTCCAGCAACTAATATCAGGGGTCAGCTACTGTCATGCTATGGTATTTGTGATCAATCTGTCTTTTCTGTGTTTTCCCCTTCCTAAACTACACCCCATATTTCTCAACTGTTTTACTTATTATGTACTCGTGTATGAAGCAAATTTGCCACCGTGATTTAAAGTTGGAGAATACGTTGCTCGATGGAAGCCCGGCTCCTCGGCTCAAAATTTGTGATTTTGGCTACTCAAAGGTATCCACTTGTGCTTCTTTGATCACTTTTCTATAACTTATGCCCCGTTTCTTTAAGTTGTTATCGAATGTTGGGACATTGCTTGCTTGTTTTAGTCGTCTGTGCTTCATTCACAACCAAAGTCGACAGTCGGTACCCCTGCATATATTGCCCCTGAAGTGTTGCTCAAAAAGGAATATGACGGAAAGGTGAGTAGTTTAGTTTATGCAAACTGAAGCTTAAAACTTTCCTTTTCCCATTATTCCATAGCTATAGCCTATAAACAAGTGTTATGTTCCCCAGAAACAGCCAAAGGGTAGCAAAAGAGGAAAGTCTCTTATTTGTCTAAACATACTTTCAAGATAGAGTTGACTAAGTGAAATAAAGAAATCAGTTAGGTAGTAAGTAGTTCCACTAAGATCTGGAGATTGGTCTAGAAGAACTTAGAAAGATTCCCAAAGAGGAAATAAACTACATTATGCCATGACCGGTTGCTCTAAGAGGAAGGTAGTTGAGCACAGAGAGAAGTCAATACATTACAAACTAATGTTATATTGTGCAAAGTAAGATAACTAATCACTAATGTGATATTTTATGTGTTGTTTATAGATTGCAGACGTCTGGTCTTGTGGAGTAACTCTATATGTAATGTTGGTTGGTGCATATCCATTCGAGGACCCTGAGGAACCCAAGAACTTTAGAAAGACTATACAGGTACCTAGTGATAGTGCATCCTAACTCCCTTTGTGTCTTGTCCTTTCCTCATCGGGGCATTGGCGTGTTTGGCAGAGAATCTTGAATGTCCAGTACACCATCCCAGACTACGTTCATATATCCCCAGAATGTCGTCATCTGATCTCAAGGATCTTCGTGGCAGACCCTGCAAAGGTCGGTAGTCAATCATCTTCACAATCTTGAATATCATCCTTTTCATAATGTAAGTTTGCTTCGACAGAGGATTTCAATCCCAGAGATCAAGAACCACGAGTGGTTTCTAAAGAACCTGCCTTCGGATTTGATGGACAACAACATGGAAAACAATCAGTTTGAAGAACCAGAACAACCTATGCAGAGTGATAGTGAGATTATGCAGATAATAACTGAGGCTACCATCCCACCTGCTGGAACCAACAATCTTAACCAGTATCTCACGGGAAGCCTCGACATTGATGATGACATGGACGAGGATCTTGAAAGCGATCCTGATCTTGACATCGATAGCAGTGGAGAAATAGTGTATGCTATGTGATTGGATGTTTCTGTTAGAACATGGATGCTTTGTTTCCAGCTCATCATTGCATTTAGGTCTGCAAGCAAAGAAAGTTTGTTATATTCTCTACATATGGCATTTTGTAGTTTGATGATGATTTCCAAATCAACTACCACTACTTTGTTTGCCGTGTTTCAACCTTACCACTGTCTTAAGTGCTGGAGTTAAGTATTTTTATAGAATTAATACTTAGTTGTGGATGAATTTGAAAATCATTTCATACAGAAGCACAAATTAATAAAATTAATTTTGAAGAATTTACAGCAGGCACTTGATATACATTTGTTCATATATGTATGACAAAGAAAAAGTAATACTAAATCCATCTCAATATGAAGAGTTCTGACACTGGGCCTTATTGGGCCAACACTTTCAGTCATTTTGTCAATGAAAAACCCAATTACTCCATAAAACAAGGAAAAATGCAATGGGGTACTAATTAAGAAACTCCAAATAAGTACATTAATACATTATTATTAATTTGTTACAAAGTACAAATCATAAAAGTTCATTCGACAAAGTTATGTTATTTGCAACTATCATCAAATGATAAGCATGACAGGCAAATATTCCAAAATAATGTCCCATTTAGTATAACATTCATTGTCTTCCAGCATCCTGCAATTTGCAAATACATAACAGTTTGCACCCTTGCCAGTTGCCATATAACACTAACTATTTTTGTGATGCTCAAATTTTTTTTGTCTTTTGCTCCCATGATTTGCATTAGTTATATTTATGTTTAGCACTACTTGGGTGGCGATTTTGCAATAAAAATGGACTAGAAACGTCATTGAGTGCCATTCTCCCCTTTAATAAAACAGATAGCCTCCCGACAGCAGTAAGAACATACATGCAAAACCCAAGTAATAATGGAGCAGCGCAGGGCAAATCGAACTAAAGATTCAGAGACTATTTACAAATACAAGCTCTGCAACTTTCAAGCAGCAGCAGGCATTGAAGTAGAGATAACCAAGTAGCTCAGATACTGAAGTCCTTCCTGCATTTTACTCAGACCTGTGCTGTGATCAGTTCGGAGATTTTCTGTGATCAAAATCGCCTTTTCCTCAATCGACTTCTGAGGAAGACCTTGCGACTCAGCAGAAGAAGAATTTCTCATGGCTGCTGAATACGATTCTGCTATGTCTGATATGCCTGAGCAGAACAGTATAAATAAATAGACCGTTTTATGAAATAATACTAGTAAGTTAATATTTTACCAGTAATGAAACCATTATAGACTGCTTCCATATTTTCTGTCACTGATTGTGCCTTTGATCTGATAATCTTAGCTCTTTCGACAAAATCCTCAGGCCAATCAATCTTCACCTCAATCTCTTGATCCTCCAGTTTGTTTGCTTCGGATATGATGGACTTCCCAAGCATCAGAAGTTGAGTTACCGCAAAACAGCAAATTTCAGAAAGCCTCTGTAAAGACGAGCACAAGGGCTTAATGAAGTATCAAAAAATACAAAATGAACTTTTTAACCATTCAGTGGACTACACCCTAGAGCAGCTAAATCAGTGATAAAAAAAAACTCATATGCGTACATGAACACCCTCTGAGTGAATAGTATCGAGCCTTCCAGAAGTTCTATGAACGATATCGTTTGGAGCCAGTCCAGCCAAAGCACTTGCAAAACTGCAAAATATTAGAATGTCATGTTTCATGTTCAAGTCCAAGAATTAATAAAATCGTAGTAACAAAATAGCCACATACATAGATATTTAATAAATTAAATTGGTATTAAATGTATTGATACATGTCCATCTATATTTTTCATATAGATCACCAAGAACTAGACAGCCAAACCTAACTCTCCTCAACTACCTACACCTAAATGCGACTGCATATCTTGACTCTTTACTACACTTCTCCCCCAACACATTCTTGCCCTAATTAGCAAGGCAGTCCATATATTCACTGCAACATCAAGAATTTCTTAGCGTGTTGAAATTCATGATGGAGACAAATAATTAGGAGTCCTTTTAACTCTAATGATTACTGAAATGAATAAGGAAAAGAAACAAGTTCATTTTTGACACTGTATGAGGGGGGTATCATATCATCACAATAATAGAAACAAACATATTGGCAGACGGCCTCAACCCTAAGTTCTATGCCATAATATGGCATGTTTTAAACCTAAAAGAGAAAATAAGATGATACTCCTACTAAATGTAATAGATAATGTTAAAAGGATTTTACCCTGCAGCCAATTCAGCAGCCTTGCGAACACTGGAATCATGCAATTTTTTCAATTCATTCATGCTGTCTTCATTTCCAGCCTCTTTTTTCTTTCCTTTTTCTGAATATGTAACACTGCCATCAAGTTCAGAACCTAAATCAAATATGCTTTGGACTTCTTTCAACTTCCCATCATAAACAGATTTTTCTTCCAAAGATAGTTTAGCCTTTCTTCGGTTGTATAACAATGCGTAGTGGTTGGATAGTGCCTCCAATTCCTACAGGAAAGATTATACACGCATTAATTTGAGCTAAATTTGTTACAGATGGATATTTAAGAGCTAGAGGATATACCTCCAACTGTTCTGGACCTCCATAAATATAGAAGCACCTATCAAATGAAATTTCTTCAAACAATTGATCTTCATCGTCATTACCATCAGATTTCTTGTCAACTAGGATCCCAGTTTCTGAAATTAAAAGATCCATGGTATCTTTTCCTACTTGCTCTAGCACATGCATGCCCTTAGCTGTAAAAGCTTTTCCAGTCTGCATTAACATAGTAAGCAAAAGTGATAAAACAGACAAAACTCTGGAGTTTTAGAAGGTAACAAGATGCTAGACAAACCTCTAATAAAGATGGTGCAACTGGACCAATAGAGCCAGGTAGCTTGCTATGTTGAACTGAATCAGCTATATTTGTAGCTGAGTTCTCAATCCTAGGAGATATGAAAAATGACCAAGGGGTCAGCGACTAGTAGTACTCCATAATTTCATTGTGCTGTATCAAGCAAATAATAAAGCATGTAGATAAAAGAACCTCAAATGAACCAAAGACTAGCACTGATTCAAAAGCATTCCACATATAAAATGGGCAACCATGTCAAAAGAATTTCACACTGTCGTGATGTGCTTGTAAGCTAGAGTTGCTCACCCTTTCCATGCAGTTCCAAGAGCTTTCCAAGCTCCCGAGGCAAAGGTTTCCACAGATGTATCAATAGCCTTCAAACCCTGCATTTACAGAACACAATTAATTGTATACTCCCTCAGTCCTTAAAAAATAGACAACTTTGTAAATGGCACGTGTTATAATGTACAATTGGTAAAGTAAGAAAGAGATGGAAAAAGTAAGAGAGAGAGAGAGAAGGTAGTGGAAGGAGTGTTAGTGGATTGTGGGGTCCACATTATAAATGATGTGTAAGATTAATATTTATAGAAGACTTTCCATATTTGGACTTTGTCTAATTTTGGGGGACGACCAAAATGGTAAAACTAATTTATTTTTTTGGGGAACGGAGGGAGTATGAAATATCAGAGCTAGCTTTTGCAAACAGTAAATGGATGCATTCTAGCAATACTTAAGAGAAAGTCATATAGGATCTTGAATCCTTGATTTGATGGTCATGTCATGTTAAAACTTAAGAGAAAGGAAATGAAGGTTACAAGGCAAGAAACAGAAAAAGGTCAAATAAAATTTATATATCGATATGTATATGTATACATATATATTTCACATGACCCACTTGGCTAAAGAAGGAGTCTTCACTGGCTTTCTCTAGTTTATCCAGAGCTTCTTTCCGCTGCTTATCACGTTCATCATCAGTTTCCTCTTCCGCTGCTGACGCTTCTGTATTATCCTCCTTGGAAGATTCTGAATTTTCATCCACTGCATCTGAAATGCTCTGAGCTGCTGTCCTGGCAGCTTCAACTGCCTACATTTACAATGGCATTCAACCAAACAAAAGCCAATGAGAAGTCGTATCAAGTATCAACTGTCTGGAGAGTCAGAGTCAATAATGCAACTTAAAAGAGGGTATGCATTGTGTGTCAGAATTACTGCTATACAAGTAAAAATGGAAGGAAAAAGTAGTTTTATATAAAAAATACTTTTCTTGACCATAACCCTCATAGCTTAGCGGTATACTAGTATTCCTCAGTTTTATAGTAGAAGTTTGTGATCAAGGTCCGACCCAATTTCTTCAACTGCCTCCCCAACTCAAATGAAAATGCTTCCTATTAATGTCTCAGAGAGCTCACAGTCCTGCATTCTAAAAGAACATTTTACACTCTACATTTACTTCCCAAGTGGATTGGATTCTCCTTCAAACTGCAAGATTCTATCCTTGAAGCCATTCCAACGCAACGATCATCTCCTATATTATTCTTTAGTCTTTACCCTTGGGCTAGTCCAGTCCAATTTACGGCATATCCATATTTTCACAAATTAAAACCTTAAAGAAGAAGCAATCCAATCATAAATATATACTAGTACTAATGTACAAGCTCAGCAAACGTAATTAAAATGAGCATGTGACTGATAAAATTTCGAGCCAATTGAACATATTATCTAATGAACACCCACAGATAACTTCTCATCTCGAACAAATTTCCCAAACGACGGAGAAACAAATAGTAAACCTAAATACTTTCACCGATTCAAGCAAATCAATCTCACACAAACTACACTTTCAACCAAATCATAACCATTATCCACATTTCACATATAAGCAAGAAAAACACATACCTAACCAAAACGAATGCAGTATAACTTAAAAGAGAAAATTGAAAGAAAGTATTGGTTTCCGATCGCAAAAACACAGACATTGCGTGATATCTCTTCAGCCGCTTCAGTAGCAGCTTTCTGAAGATCCGAGAGATACGAAAGAGAAAATCCCCATCCACCCCATCCGCCGGAGGTATCTCTCACTGGAGATACCTTGTGTGCCTCGGCTGCGGTACATTCTTCCGGTTCGAGTTTCACTTCGGATTCAGATTTCTTCGAATCGTCAGCCATGAAGACTAAATCAATATCAATAATACTAACTATTGATTTGATTTATTCAATCACTACTCTTTCGGATGAAAATGAGATTGGACTCCAACCAATTTTGGGGAATTGCTTGTTCTGTGTTTAGGTTTTGAATTGAAAATGCTGTTCCTTCTTCAGCTATGAGGAAATCAACTTCAACGTGGTCTTGAAGGCAACGAAAATACAAACTGCTCCAATTGTTCAACATCCGATACGCCGTCGTTTTCACCAACGAGAAATGCTTGTTACAAAATAATTCCATTTTTCACTATACAAAAATAGAATTCCATTTTTTGTCCCTAATAGAAAAACGGAATTTCAATTTTTTGCGTAGAAAAAGGTTCGATTTTTTTTAAATGTGTGACATAAAGAAAGACTTAGTCTACAGAATTAGCTAAACAAGTGTTTAAATATATGACTTATGAACCATAAGAACCATAAGATATTAAGATATGAAAGAATTTATATCAGGAAAAAAAGTATTGCATCAACCCAGGATTTATTAATTAATTTGTCAAAAAATGCAATGTTACAATTTAAATTTATTGTGATATGAGGTTACAGTATATACTAATAAGAGTCATATTTCACTTTTATAATAAGTAGTAAGAGCATCCATAATGGGGCGGACGATAGTGCACCCCGATGCACTTTTATCATAAATAGTAAGAGCTTCCACAATGGGGCGGGCGATAGCGCGCCTGATGTCCGCCACTGTGGGTGTGCAGACGACGGACGATGCGTCGTCAGCGCCCTAAGCTTAGTCCGCGGACGAAGCGCGGACGATAGGGCATCGTCCGTGCCATCGTCCGCCCACTGTGGGCGACGCGGACGATGCAACGCGTTTTAGTTTTTTTTTTTTAAATTCGAAATTTTTGTTTATATAAATACCTCATCCTCAAATTTCATTTGTAACTTTTCGATTCACTTTTCAACTCTCAAATTACGCTATAAAATGGATTTCAGTGGATATTCAAGTCCTGGTAGCCCGATATTTGGAGATGGTGCACAGTGGCCGAGTACACAACCTGGCGAATATCGGTCGTTCGATGACAATATTCGCGAACAACCAAAAGCAGCTCGTGTACTTGGAGTGCATCGCCAAGCGCTACAATGAGGCGAAGCCGCCGAGCGCGTACAAGCGCCAAAGGGAGCAGCTCCACAAGCACTGGGATCAGGTGAAGAAGCAAGTCAACATGTTCGCGGCGGAGTACGAGAAGTGCTAGAGGGACTTCAAGCATTTCAGCATCTGGGCGTTCTTGAGGGACAAGCAGAAGTTCAAAGGCGAGATTCTGCACACCGGTGCGACAAAGAGGACGAAGACCACCGACACTGGTGGTTACACGACCAGTGAAATCGGAACTCGTCCGGTGGACCTCAACCGGACATGCACGGAGGAAGAGAGTTCCCGGCACACCGATATCCTCCCGGCGGTGTCAAGGCTGCGAAGAACAAGGGAAAGGCGAAGGCGACATCCTCCTCGGCCGTCGCCCCCATCGCCGATCCTGACCCCGACCCCGACCCCGGCAACAATTGCCTACTCGGATTGGGCAACGGCCTCGATGGCGCAGACGTTGTTGGATAGGCACAACGCCCTTATGAAGTGTACGGATCCGACCTGAGCCGAATACCTCCATGGGTTTATCGATGAGTTGCGCCGGAAGTTGGGGCTTTTGTAGAATAGTCAATTTTTTTATTTATAACCATTGTAACTTTTTTTAATTAATGTATTATTTGTTGTTTCTATTTAATCGTTGTGTTTTTAATTAGCTTGCATTTATATATTTGAAAACATTTAAATTAATTAACAAAACAATAGTAAAACCTATAGGGCGCTCCTTAGGGTGCCCCACTACAGGTAGAAGAGCAGGAGAATAAAATGCTGACGTGGCGGGGCATAGGACGGGCTTTAGGGCGCCCCACTGTGGATGCCCTAAGTAGGCTCCATATTCCACTAACTTATTCCATTCATATTTTGTTATAAAACTAATATATAGAAGTAAACGCATATTCCACTAACTTATTCAACTCACTTTTCTTTACATTTCTTAAAATCGGTGTCATAACTAAATAGGACTCCTATTCCGGGATGAGGGGTAGTTTTATGGGATTCCCCGCTATAGAGAAATCACATCAGTGGTGCTCTGTACTCACGTACCAATTTTTTTTAAAATTTAATATTTTAATATTATATTTTTAAATACTCCACCTGTCTGTCATTAGGAGTCTCATTGTTTTAAAAAATGGTAAGAAAAAATAGATGAAAAAAGTTAGTGAAATATAAGTCGTACTTTTTATATTTATATATACCTATATATATGTGTATATATATGGACTGTGATCAATACCAAACCAGTCTTAAACCTTAAACGCCGAACAACATCATTATAAGACAACCCGGAGTTCATTATAATGAACTAATAACAAACTTATAATGAACTTCAGATCATTATATTATGCTAGATGATGTCATTGTTTTTAAATATTTGAATTCCCTATAATGAACTACAAATAAAATTGTAATGAACTCCGCGTTGTTTTATAATGATGTGTTTGATGTTTAGCGTTTAAAATTAGTTTGGTATATAAAACAACCATATATATTAGTTTGAGAAAATCACGTTTATAGAGGAGTTTGCCTTTAAAATAACGTAAATGTACCCATTTTGTTATCTCTTCCATATATGGGAAAAACGCCACCCACATTGGCGTGTTTATAAGTGAAGACGTCACCCGCATTGGCGTTTTACAATTTAGATCCGTATGTCTCTGTATTTTATCGAAATACAGTATTTGCTAAAACACGCCAAGCTAGTTGGCGTGTTTGGGATAAAAACGCCGTCTCCACTGGCGTGTTTCAATATAGAGAGCACCGACGTTAAACGTGTGGTTTAAGTTAAACACGCCTTACGTAATGGCGTGTTTCATTAGACACGCCTATAGAAGTGGTGTGTTTCAATATAGAGAGCACCGACGTTAAACGCGTGGTTCAAGTTAAACACGCCTTCCCTAATGGCGTTTTTCATTAGACACGCCAATTAAATTGGCGTGTTTCAGTAGAAACGCCAACGGTATTGGTGTGTTAAGTCAGAAACTGTATATCAGTATTCCTCCCCCAAACGCGAAACATACAGCAAACATATCAACTTGTCGTCGCCCTTTTCATCTTCTCCTCCTCAAATCGCGATTCTCCCAACCTCTCATCCCCGAAATCGGTGATTTGGCTCTCCCTCCATCAATCGGTGCTATTCTTCCCCGTATTTGAAAATTTTTCCGGTTAGTATGCTTATTTTTTACAATATTAGAGTAGTTGAATATCGTTGTTATTTAGGTCTATTTAGGTTGTAAATTGATGTTGCATTGTTTGGGTTTAAGTGAATTTATGTATTGTTGAGATAGTTGAGATATTGGTGTTTAGTTAGAGTATAAATTTGATTATAAACCTAAACCCTAGTATTGTTATAGCTTAAAAATTGGGCAAATTTATTTGGTTTATGTGGGTTTTGGTTTATTTGGGTTTTATTTGACTTATAAACTTAAACCCTAGTGACAAATTATTGAAATTGTGTTAGGGTGATGTATATTGTTTAGTTTGAATTGTTAATGTTGTATAGGTGAATTGTGTTATGATTTTGTACAATGTTGTGTAGGTGAATTTGGCTCTTTGTGCATTATTTGATATTTATGTTCCATTTTGTGATATTGGATTAAATTGTATATAATTATTGAAATTGTTTAGGTTTGTTTATTGTTTAATTTGAATTGTGAATGGTGTGTAGGTAAATTATGGCATCATCTTCAACTTCTCGCCGTCGGCTCTTATGTGGTCATGCGGATCCTTCTGTATTGTATCTTCAGAGACAACACATCTCTAATAATATATGGGCAGGAGTTCCATCAGAAGACGTCCGATGCCGAAGATATGAAGGAATCATTTGGGATGTTCCCATACATCCCCATGTTTTGGCAGTAGTGGACCAGATGGGGTTCGGCGGTATATTGAGGTGTGGTCAACCAAAGGACATTGACCACCATCTTATCACCGCTTTGATTGAACGCTGGAGGCCAGAGACTCACACGTTTCATTTTCCAGTCGGTGAAGCGACTGTGACATTGGAAGACGTGGAGGTCTTATGGGGCCTCAAAGTTGACGGAGAAGCTGTGACGGGTTACATCCCCACGAAGGATGTGGGATATTGGAAGCAACTGTGTCTGGATTATCTAGGATTTGTACCAGACGCATCTGAGTTGAAAGAAATGGTTTGGAAGCAGACAAGCTTATCAAATCAATTGAGGATTGAGCTGAGTGATGATCACGACCACTACATATATGTTCAGCGTGCTCGTATTTGTTGCATGCTATTACTTGGTGGTCTGATGATCCCCAACGTCTCCGCAAATAAAATTCCGTTCTTCTACGTGAAATTTTCATGGATGTAGAACGGTGTTCTAACTATAGCTGGGGTGGTGCGACGCTTGCTTGCTTGTACCACAATTTATGTGAAGCTGCCGTTGGTAGGAGGACCGATGTTGGGGGAGCTTTAACTTTGTTACAGCTGTGGGCTTGGGAGAGAATCCCAAATATTAGACCGAGGATGCTAAATCCCGAGCATAGGGACTACACACCATGTGCATTCGCGTAAGTTGTTCACTAATTCATTTTCTAAGCATAATTTCATCAATTTCCGTGTTATTCGCTCATAATTTAAATTTTTTAGATGGAATGGGCCGGCGTCATATATCAAAGCACCCGGGCATTGCATTGAGAACTTCCGAGATCAGTTCTCCAGAATGCACGGCAACCAAGTAATTTATATAACTTAAATTGTTTTTTATTTGTTGTTTTTGATTGAATTTATTTTGATTAAATTTGTTTCACATGTAGTTTATTTGGAGGCCTTATGTCCAGCGGACCTTGCCTGAATGTTGTGTTAACGGTCGTCCTATATGGACGTCGATAATAACTCTTATTTGTTGGAATATGGTTGAGCCACACTTGCCACAACGAGTGTTGCGACAATTTGGGATTGTCCAACCGTATGTCCCACTCGTTAACCAGTTCCACGGTTCTGATTTTACGAAACAGGATCGTCGTGAAAAAGCTGGCCGGAATTGGGTTGATTACCACGCCCATCATATACAAGAGTGGGACAATAGGCACAACTTGGTGTGGACTGATCTGGAGTACACTATGAAGCCTATTGCAACCGATGAATATATGAATTGGTTTTGCCAAATAATTGTGGTGTATTTAACCAAACCTGGCGTGCATGCTGAAGAGGGTTTCCATGAAACGGCATTTTCTCATAACTTCACGGTAAATTGAAAAAACTATTAATTATTTAAATTCATATGGTGATATGTAATTAACTTTGAAAATTGTAGGCGGAGACGCTTCACAACATACGCCACTTTCTAAGTGGCCAAGATATGACAGAACATCCAGCTTTGGTAACCATTTCAAGGATGGTTGAAGATGGGCTGCAGATATCTGGGGAGGCTGAGCTGATGGACTACCGTCCTTCCCAGCGCTCTGCGCTGGACATGGACATGCCCGTGAGACAAAAGGGAAAACGACGAACCAAGAAGAAAACTGCCTGCGGAGAGTCGTCATCTCAGTTCGTAAATGACTCCGATGACAATTTTATGGATCCACCTCCACCTAGATCTGCAGTTCGAGGCCGTCATTCTGTCAGCCACACCGGTGGTACAGGAGAAGATATTGGCCTCAGTGATGTCCACGCTTCTCCACCGCGGTCGTCTGTGCGGGATGATTTTTTTGGGATGGACCTAGAGAACGTTGTTGTTCAAGATACTCCTCCCTCTAGACTCCCTACTTACAGAACGTTGTGGGAACTGTGGAACTACTCTTCCTTGTACTGCTCTTCCTCCAACTGTTGTTTCTCCAACCACTGTTTCTTCAACTGCTGTTTCTCCAACTGGAATGGATGGTCTTGAAGCAACAAATTGTTCATCATCCGACGGATCACCATCTGAGTCTGTACTATCCGGGTCGACATCTTCAAAATTATAAGGTGATTGTGGATCAAGAAAGTCGGCTTTATCAGGACCTATTATGTCCTCAACCACATCAAAATTGTCATTGTCCCCTATATGCACGCCTCCAAAATCAAAATCTTGTGTTGCAGTGAAACATGGTTCTTGGCCTCTCGTAGACGTACCAACATCAAAATCTTGTGTTTCAGCGAAACATGGTTATTGGCCTCTCGTTGACGTACCAACATCATAACTTATGAGATGATGACTATTTTGTTGAGTAATTGCCGAATACTCGACATATAATTCAATTTGACCTCCTGTAGCCATACTCTCACTAAACATTAGTGGCATGCATACTTCTTCTAGTAACATACCTATAAACGTGACTGAAGATCCATAGAATATATTACGTTTCCATACTATTTGAACTTTGTTTTCAAATATGCTTATCCTCATCCTTTCACAAATTGTTTCCACAAGCTTATCGTACGAAATACTTTCATCCAACATAATGAATCCTTTTGCAAAAGGAGGATCATATGAAATAACTGGTCCGAGAATTATCTTTCCACCCCAATATAAATTGACACACCACGTCATACTATCTGCAATAATGTAAAACACAAATAAATATGTTTTATTTTCACATTCATCATTATGTAGAGTGAGCCAAAAATTGGTCAAACAATTTATATTAAGTACACTGCAATATATACTATCATAACAATCTATCAAATATTGGTAAAAAATTAGATATACTACAACATATAATACCATAACAATCCATCAAATAATTATATAAATTTCACTACAATATATACTATCATAACAATCCATCAAATATTGGTAGACTAATGTTTGGAAGAATGAGTCAAAAATTAGACATACTAACCGAATAGGAAGACTAATGTTTGGAAGAATGAGCCAAAATCGAAATCTTCACGCTCAAATCGACCACCGGGTCGACCCAAGCAAAGGTTTCCTTAAGGAGTTTTCGCCTTGGGGAGGGTTTTTCACATTTGGGGGAGGGAAAGTTCCCACTGATATCTGGTTCCAGCCAAACACGCCGACGGGGTAGGCGTGTTTGTAGTGAATATGCCAACTCCAAAGGAGTCTTTAGGTATTAACACGCCAACGTATGTGGCGTTTTTAAGCTAAAAACACGCAGACGGCTGTGGCGTTTTTTATGTAACTCGCCAACCCCGTCGGCGTGTTTCAACGTACATATACTTACATGAAATACGACGACATACAGATCTAAATTGTAAAACGCCAATGAGGGTGGCGTCTTCACTTATAAACACGCCAATGTGGGTGGCGTTTTTCCCATATATGGAAGAGATAACAAAATGGATACATTTACGTTATTTTAAAGGCAAACTCCCCTATAAACGCGATTTTCTCTATTAATTTTAAATAAAATGTGAGTGAGATGAGTTATTGGAACGCGGAACCTTGTTAAAATAGTAAACGTGAACTTGGACTCCTATTCGCAGATGGACTAAAATAAAAATACGGATTATTTGTCACGGACAAAGTAAAATATTAGGATGGGAGTGCACAACACCCCTGCTATATTTTTTCTACACAGGAGATCCGGGCCCACTTTTATGTTGGTGTAGAACTTTTAATTCTGATTTTAATTTGATGTACATTATACGTATACTATAATGTTGTTTAAAAGTATTTATGATAATATTCAATATATGTGATATGAGGTACGAAATGTAAGGCGGCCGACGAGGTAAAAAAATGTCTCAAAATGGAAGGTTATTTTTTTTGGTGTTGAGGTAAAAAAATGTCTCAAAATGGAAGGTTATTTTTTTTGGTGTTGTGTGTATGCAAGAGAATGTACTAGTTGAAAACCCCAAAAATGATAGTAGTAATAAAGAAAAAAAAGAAAGAGAAGGTGAAGCTTAAGGAAGTGAGTTCGCGTTGTACATTAGTAGACAACAGGTCATGAATTAGGTGAGATTTGATGACATTACAAAGCTTTTTTTTAGTAGCCCTGGATTGCTGGTGGCGGAGGAGATTGGTATTTGGCGCCCAAGTTCATCGGCAGTTCGATTGGAGTGAATGTAGGCGGTGCTGGTGGTGGAGAGTGGACGGGTGGTGGTGGAGAGTGGACTGGCGGTGGCGGAGAGTGGACTGGCGGGGGTGGAGGAGCGGAGTGCACTGGTGGAGGTGGGGAGAAGACAGGCGGAGGTGGGGAGTGGACTGGTGGTGGCGGAGAGTGCACTGGTGGGGGCGGGGAATGGACTGGTGGTGGCGGAGAGTGGACCGGCGGAGGTGGGGAATGGACTGGAGGTGGAGAGTGGACTGGCGGGGGCGGGGAATGGACAGGTGGTGGTGGGAAGTGGACCGGTGGGGGCGGAGAATGGACTGGTGGTGGTGGTGGGGAGTGGAGGGGTGGAGGCGGAGAGAGCATTGGCGGTGGCTGGGAGTGGACGATTGATGGAGGAGACGATTGTGCTGTTGGTGGCTGGGAGTGGACGCCCGATGGAGGAGACGAGTGTACTGTTGGTGGCTGGGAGTGGACGCCCGATGGTTGGGAAGGAGACGGATGTGATTGATCAAACCATGGACTCGACTCGGGTTTCAAAGGCACCGGACTCACTGGTTCTTGCGAAGGAGAGGGACCCTTCTGATGTGACTCGGACGGAGGCGAAAGTGTCTCAGATTGTGAAGGAGAAGGAGCCGTCTCGGGTTGTGGCGAAGTGGGAGTTTTCTGCTTCAGCTTGGAAGGCGTCTCAGGTTGTTGCGTAGAGGGAGTCTTCAACTCCGGCTTGGACGGCGGAGTCTCAGGTTGTGACTGAGAGGGAGTCTTCTGCCCCGGCTTGAATGTCTCAGGTTGAGACTGAGAGGGAGTCTTCTGCCCCGGCATGGATGGCTCAGGTTGAGACTGAGAGGGAATCTTCTGCCCCGACTTGGATGGCTCAGGTTGAGATTGAAAGGGGGTCTTCTGCCCCGGCTGGGATGGCTCAGGTTGAGACTGAGAGGGAGTCTTCTGCCCCGGCTTGGATGGCTCAGGTTGTGGCATGGGTGGTGGAGTCTTCTGCCCCGACTTGGATGGTGGAGAGAGAGTCTTTTGGTTCGGCTTGGACGGCGGAGAGAGCGTCTCAGGTTGTGGCGGGGTGGAAGTAGTCCTCTTCGGCTTGGAGGGTAGTGGACGTGTTTCCAGTTGTGAGGGTGATTCAACCTTCCCCTTGGGAGACTCTCCGTGCTCCGGCTCACGACACCCTTGAGCTTTACAATCCACTGTGTTGCTCAACACCATTCGACATTGATTCTCAGGCCTCTGCGCTAACTCCCCAGGAATGCAGTTGTTAGCACCCTCGAACATCACCTCCGGGATGGCGACGTGGTCGCAGCTTGCATGCTTGGCGTCGAAGTAATTGTATGCGTACGTTAAGTTCTTCAAGTTAGGCAAGCTGCACACGCTCTCCGGCACGTTGCTCCTGAACTGGTTCATGGCTATGTTGACAACCTCCAACCTTTGCATGTATTCCATCCCCACCGGCAAGTCCCCGACGAACCTGTTCCTGCTCACGTCGAAAATCACTGTCGAGTTCAGTAGGGTGACCTCCTCCGGCATGCATCCTGATAGTTTATTATCCGACACGATCAGTTCGTCCAGACTGCCGGCCATCTCCCCAATGCTGCGTGGAAGGCACCCTATGAGGTTGTTACTAGACAACACTACTACGGAAGCAGGGGAGTTCCCTAGATTCTCAGGAATGGTGGACCTGAATCGGTTGTTGTTCATGAAGATGGCATCGAGCTCCTTATCAAACAATTTTTCCGGAAGCTCCCCTTCGAAGTCATTGAACCTTAGATCAAGGTACTTGAGCTGCGGCAGCTCAAGGACAACCTTAGGGAATGGTCCCACGAAGCGGTTGTTGCTCAGATCCAGCTCATATAAAAGCTTGAGCTTCATGATGCTCTCGGGAACGATCCCGCAGAATCTGTTGGAGTTCAAGTGGAGGAGACTGAGGTCGGTAAGGTTGCCGATCTCATTGGGGAGGTGACCGGCAATGTCCCCATGGTTGAGGTCGACTCCCGCCACCACGGTGAGCGAGGGGTCGTCAAGAGCCTGGGCGCAAACGACGCCATTGTAGGAGCAGACGTTGGGGCCAACCCAGTTGGTGGTGAAGTTCATTGGATCGGAGTAGATGGCTTGCTTCCATGACTCGAAGGCATGGTGCGCTTGCTTCAGCCTATTGTTTGGTGCGCTTGCGGATGCATGAGAGCACGATAAGGAGAAGAAGAGGAAGAAGATGCACACGATGAGATAACAACCGTAAGCATTCGTTCTCCAAGGGTTCTCCATTCCTACCCTTAGGACAAGCCTAAGGCCGTTTATTGTGTATTGTGAATAAGAAAACCAGAAATCACCGTGTTTTTTGCATCCTCATAAACTAGTTTATGGAACCACCATTTTCCTCTCACCACCACAACATTTGAGAGGTCTTTCACAATTCCATGGATTTATTTTCAATCACGTATTTTACGCCACATGTATTTACTATTTTTAAACCTTGCCTCACAAATATCATAAAGATGATAATCAAACACCGTTACTAGTAATTTAGCTAACACAGAAGAAACTGCAATCACAAGGTCAATTTGTCTCGTGCTCGGGTGGATGGGAGTACCAAGCAGCATAGTCAAGGATCAAGAAGAAAACCAATTGAAGAACTTACTTCAAGATCACCCGGTCGGGTGTTTTGCCTCTTGAAAATCACCCGGTCGGGTGTTTTGGGCGGTAAGTTACAATTGCTTTTATTTCCGCCCCGACCTAGGTTTTCGACGCCAGGAGACACACGACACACCAGAGACGTCCAGGAGCAGTTCTTGAAGGTTTTGAGAGCTCATTTGAGAGACAAGGAGTCCCAATCCTCAACAAGGTTGAAGACGAAGACGAATTGCCATTCAATCCATCCCCAGGGAGTATTTTCATTAGTTTTCCTTGTTCGACTCAATGTCTATGGATTATTCTTGTGTTTTTTAGTCGAATATGATTAGCTAAATCTTTTGTAGAGTTTTGGTGAAGACTACAATGAACACTTGTGATTAATTCGATAGCTTTTGATTACCTATGCTCTTGAGATTATTTTGTTTCATTCTCATGCCCTTTTCAATTCAATTGCTTAGCTACCAATTGAATATGTTGACCTAGATTTGTGTAATCGAGAGATATCGGTTTAAGATTGATAAAAGAATGAACAACGTCTAGATAATTTGCATTCGAGAGAAGAAATTCTAGAGCGAGGGCTTGGATCTTTTGTTTAAAGGAGTTAATTGTGAAGTATTAGAAGGAGACTTCAATATTAATAGTTAATCAACGGGTTGAATGCACTCGAGAGGGGGCTTAGCCTAGACTAGCGATTTTCCTAATAATCCTAGAGACTTCAACGGGTAATCAAAGTTGTTGAGTTGTTTACATTGTGGGTATTGTAGTCGGATCCAAAGCTCTACCTCGTTCACTTATTTGAAACTTTATCTTTTTGTCTCTTATTTTACTTTGTTTTTGTTTAATAGTTACATACCAAAACCAAACCATTGCTTTGTCTAGATAGTAGTTAACATCGGTACGTGGTACTTGAGTTTATACAATTTGTCTCTGTGGGATACGATACTCTTGCTTGCTTTGTGCTACACTAGCCCCGTACACTTGTGGGAATTTTCTTGTGTTAAAATAAGTTGAGTCAGGTGTCAATCTATTCAACGTATGAAGGTTCTGCCCTGCTTCGCTGTCGGATTTAGTACTTTCTAGGACAATAGCTGATCTTGTCTTGAGATACCTCAGTCGCACCATCCTCCACAAATTTGCTTTCATTGAAATGGAACGAAACTTGGTCTCGACTACGAGAGATTGTAGGTTCCATAGCTGGGAGATTGACCCTGGAAGAGTTTTGAGAGTTACTATATATAAGGTGAGGTACCTGAGATGGACTAGCTTGACAACTTTTCCAGGAAAACTTTCCAATTTGATGCACTTGGACTCCAAATTCCGGAGCCTTTTGAAGCCGTCTGGTGTAACTGCTAGATGCTCCGACTCCAGCTCGACAGGCCTCTCATAGAAACACAAAATCGACCGAACATGGGGACCTGATGGGTTTGTAGACAGGAACTTAGACAGATCCGAACGGAAACAAAGGCGATGAGATTTTTGTAGCTGAGAACCAGAAGGTTCGAGTTCCCTGGTCTCCGATGATCGTCTAACCTCCTCACACAAATTCTCCTCCTTAATTTTGGATATGCAGAATGCACGTATCATATCATGAACACGGCATGTTTTAAGTTTATCCATATGATTAGTTTTCTCGACTTTGAGCAAGTTCCTACTGATGAGATCGTTCATATTCTCCTCTGCACTTTCCTCGATGCTTCTTCCTTTTCTAGGAAGTACAAGTCCTTCAGAAATCCATAGCCCACACAACATCTTAGCTGGAATCTCGTAATCTTCTGGAAATACAACCAAGAAAACAAAGCACTCTCTCAAGTCATCGGGCAATCTGTGGTAGCTCAACTCCACAACTTATGTTATGCGTGTCGCCCTATTTTGTAAGGCTTCGCTCACACTTTGTGACATCGTCTGCCACTCATCCACAGCTGTTGATCGAGATTTCAGAAGCTGGTCCTTAAGAATACCTCCGATCACAACTATCGTCAGTGGCACTCCATCACACTTCATGGCTATATGTTCCCCAAAGCCCTTCAAATCTTCCTCAAATACCTCATACTGGAGGAGCTCCCAACTTTCATCACGAGATAAGAACTTGAGATTGTGGGGAGGTCTATAAACTTTAGATTGTTCTCCAACGACTTTCTCTCGGGTGGTGATGAGGACTTTACCCTCCCCATTGCCTAATGGCAGCACTGCCTGGATCTTTTCCCACGCATCAACACTCCATACATCATCTAGGACTAACAAGAATTTTTCATTTTCCAAGCACGCACGAACTGTTTGGGCCCATTCGTCATCATTGAGACTCGATGTGTCTTGACTGGGAGTGAATTTCTTGAGGATTTGGAGAAAAACGTCCTTGCTGTTGAACACTTGAGACATGTAAACCCAAATGCGAATGGGAAAATGAAAACAGATGGACTCGTTCTGATAAACCTTCCATGCCAATGTAGTTTTCCCCTGACCAGGTATGCCCACGATGGACATAACGTCAAGCTTGTCTTTTGTTTGCTTGAGATGGCCAATTATTTTAGCTTCCTCGTCATCAAAACCAACGACTCTGTTTAGTCTGATTGGTGTATCCTGTATGAATGTTACAAAGATGTAATTATCAGAGCCACCACCAATTTAGATAAAGAAATCCAACAAGTATGTACATACTATGATTGTCATTTGCATACATAAGAAAATATCAACATAAAAGAAGTTGCATATCAATATATATGGGCGTAGAAAAGCATTAAGGCAGAAAAATTACAGCTTGATGTATAAAAAATACTGTAACTTTATTTGAAAATCAGTAACGACCATTCATCAATCAAGGTTTATGCACTAAACTAATTTTGAATTAGCAAAATAAGAATGATTATAGGTGAGAAGTGATAAGTCATTATTATTTTTATCCCTCTACTCAAATAAATGAATGAAACTTTATTGTGTGTGTAATATCATTGCTTCTCCTTTCATGGCAAAACGTAGATGTTGAGTATTATTGAAAATAAAAAGAAATAGTTACCCTTTTTTGACGACTCAGGTTCATCCCCGTCCTTGGCTCCATCGGCAATAGTCTTCAGGTTAGTAAACTTCTCAGCATCCTTATGTAATGGCGCCAATTTATGTTGTATAACAGCCATGACCTCCTTGGCTAGGCTGGCACTTTTAATACCCATACGCGGTCGAAGGGGTTTCTTGGCCTTGAGTTCGATAGCTTTGGTTAAACAAGTGTCGATGGTATCCTCCACCTCGTACCCCACATCTCTAATCCGTCTCTCCAGTGCTTTCAACAACTCATCCTTCTTCTTCTTCTTCTTCTTCAGCTGATCGAACTCGCTCTCCGCTCCGGCGATCAGATCTGCGTACCCGACCACAACCTCCTTCAGCTGCTCCAGCAGGAATGTCACTGCCGCCTCCGCCATTGGAGAGACACACAGAGAGTTCTTGCCTTTTGCTTTTGGAAGAAAAAGAGATAACTACTCCACACCACACACCAACAAAGTCAATAACCCCACATTTTTTTATTGATGATTCTTTTGTTACCACTAGATTTGCAACAAGTAAACCATCTTTAACATAAATCTTCCGTGCAAATTCAATACCGACCATACAAGTGAAGTCCATGCATTAACCTGTTAATAACTTTGGCTTCATCTTGAAAACTTTCAATGTTTTTTCCCCTAAATCCGATTGTTTCCATGAAGGTTTGATCCTATTAAGAGTAGGAAGGTTCATCGTAGAAGCACAGAAGTGAGCGAGAGTGCTTTGGATTTGGATCTTTGGCGCATTTAGTGAGAAACTTTGTGGAATTGAAGTCGAAACTAGTTCATGTTGATAACAACATTAAAAAGTTCTCTGCCTTTTCTTATAAGCTCTTACTGTCATCCTTCCATTCTACTATGTATGATCTCTCTAGTGTTTATTGACAAATTTACTCATATTATATAACGTTTGATATTTAATTGATGCTCCTAATTAATTTGAAGAATTTTGAAATATAAACTTAAATTCAAACACAAATAAATATTACAAGTATCAAAGTATTAAAAATATATCGAATAAGAATGATGTTTGATAAATTTTGAGTTGTTGGGCAACGGTTATCGGTTGACCAACCACTAATGGATGGATTTATCGCCCCTAAGGAAAGAGGAGCAGCGTGCATGAGAATAAGATAGATCATTGGAAAGGGAAATTACTTAGTAGTATATTCTTATGCATGTATTCCACCTTTAAGAGGTGCTTATTTATAATGCTCTACTATCTAATCTATAAGGAAGGTCCTAACAAAGCAAGTCTTGCTAATTAAGAGGGCGGTTAGCTTAGTTTTTTTAGTGTGCTTACAAGTTCCAACCGTTTATAAGATATTTCAGTAGCTTATAATGCACATGTAATCATATAAGACTACCACCATAATGTATATGAACTATAGTTTCAGGAACATCTTTTAATGGCTGCCAACTGATGAACCTACTCAACATCGCATCCCCTCTCATATATTCCATTCTTTAATTCCACAAGCCTATAAATTCTCCTGAACAGTAGCAGGAGGAATTCCAGTAGAGTGAACAATCTCAGTCTGATATAATTGTCTAAGCTCATATATCAAAGCAGTAACACCTGACTCAAAGAGCCTTCAGATAAGCAATATTATGAATCGCATAAATTATCAATCACCAAACTAACCATGGTCAGGCAGCTGTAGCTGCTGCCGTGACTATAGGTGATGAGCGGATTCAACGATGATCCTTGTATCAACCCCGACCTGTACATACTCAATAATCAATGGTACACAAGTCTGATTCATAACACTTGCTTCTTGTCAAATCTCCTACTGCTACTCTCTGTTGCTGAAGCAACTTGCAGCTCCACTATCCTTTCGCAGTCAATCTCAGTAGATTTATGCTTCAGCTTAATCCCGTTTTGCATCCATGAATTCACACAGAGCAAAGCTTGTGTATCATGTTGTGGTATGGAGGACCTCTGTCTATCAATTTCATTACCCTTGGCACAGAATATGTGCTCAGGTAACGACACAGTTGATTGCACAGCAAGAAAATCACGAGCCATCAAAGACAACCTTGGATACCTAGAGCTGTTCACCTTCCACCAGTCGAGAACATCTGTTTGCATCGGAACCGGGGGCTCAGACAAGTACTGTGTAAGCTCATCTGTAGTGGAACTCATGGTGGCCCTCCTTTTCTTACGAGCAATCTCCTCTGCAAAAGATGCATTCCCTCTGTCCTCTGGATCCTGAGTAGTGTATGAGTTGCCGACAGATGAAAAATAGGGGGCGGAGTAATTTCTGATGAAATGATTTCTAGCCTCCTCCATGTAGCTTTTTAAGTTGAGATACTCGGGAATGAGCTCAACCTTTATCCGGGGATCAAGAACCGCAGTCATGTATATGAACGCATTGCAGACCTGGTTGCTATAGTATTGCGCTTTGGCATACATATCTTCAGCAGCTTTCTTGAGCCATTCAGGGGTTTGCCTCGAGTCTTTGCAGGCTAATATTGTCTCAGAGATATGATCCATGAAAAAGAGAGCCATACCTACTGTGAGCAATTTACTCATGCACATATCGTTTATGGTCTTATAAAAGGGTTCAAAATATTTGTGCATGATATTAACAACATTTTTCTCTGCAGTATTGAGCAGCAACCTTCTACCCAATTGTTCTTCGTGCTTCCTGACTACAGTTTCCATCGATTTACCAGCCTGCAAAGAAAGTATATTTCTTGAATGTGATTGTTTAAGCAAAAAAGTGTCCTTTTTAACCACTCTACATTCTTTTTAAAAGCTATGCATAAATAAAGTGTATCAAACTACCATGAGCATACTGTCAACTTAAACCGAAGTTATGTGCGAGGTTTCATTTATCTCTGGTAATACAAGGGATGGGGTTTACCTTCCGCGCTATATCAAGCATCTGATAGTTTCCACTCCACCGAGATGAGGCATCAAGTGGGAACTGCCAGTTTCCTTCATGGTATGCTGTAGTAAATTGAACAAAATCCTCAGACATTTCTGGTGATGAATTCAGTTCCATAACAAACTCCCTGATCTTAATAATCACATGTTCTGTGCTTCTTAGCCCATCAGTTACAATTGAATTAAGAGTAAAAGCAGCACAAGGAACACAAAATAAGTTAGACAGTTTCTGACTGTCCATGTCGCCTTTCAGGGTACATGAGAGAATCTTAGTCTCAAGATTGTACAACCTTAGAACTTTCAACAAAACATAATAGATGTCAGAACTCTCACAAGGGCTTGGAATGTGACAAACATCAAGAAGAACATTTTGGAAGGACCAGCTTTCATCAATCCACTGACACGAAATACTCATGTAGTTAATTTGCTGATATGAAGTCCAGGAATCAAGAGTTATAGAAACTTTGGAAGAAACCTGCTCCAGAGTTAGTCTTACAGTCTCCTGCATGCTTCTGAAAACTTCGTGCAGCACTTTGTGGAATTTCTCCACATTCCAAAGCTCAAAAGACGGATTCAGAAACTTAAATGTGTTTGCCAGCCACCTTTCTGCCAAAGTAGAAGAAGGAAGGGATGCTACAAGGAGCCACTTAACAAGCAACCAGTTCAAGTGGTCAACCTCCACGGCAGGAGATTTAGTTGGCAATTGAGATTTCTTAGCAATGGTGACAGGCTGTGGAGCAGGGCTGGTGGAGCACTCCCCCATCTTATCGTATCCTGGATGTCGATTGCTGAGATGCCTCCCCAAATTGCCTTCAACACATGAGAAAATCTTGAAAATCTTTAGTAACAATAATTGGGAATGCATACAAGTCAAATCTTCAACAAGAAATGTTAATGTTTCATCAGCAATTAAAGCTTTCAGGTAATAACAAGAATATACTGAGGCCGTGACAAAGAATTTCTAGCAATTGGAGTTGCAGCCTCAAAATAAGTCCGAACATAACATTACATAATTACTGGCCATTTGCATCTGTCCAAATGGCAACAGAATAATGAAGTGAGAAAATCAGTTGAGAAATAACCTGTTGCAGTGGCAATAGAATAGCTTTGGCCGCAGAATTTGCACCTTCGACTCTTCCCATCCATCACTGTTTCAAAATATTTAAGATATACCGAGGTCATGGTCTTTTTCCTGGGCTTTGTATTATGAACGGCACTCCCCTTCTCGATAGGACCTAACCCAATATCAGCTGGATCAATTTGGGGGATGACTGCTGCACTCATCGCCCCCAGAGACTTCGGATCCATATCCACTACAAAATAAAAAAGGAATCTTCATTGAAGTGTATAAAGCAACTTTCACCAATTTAAAACAAGAAGCACTGCTACATTTCCACTTCATTGCACTAAGATCCGTCTTCAAAGGCTCATTCCCCTTCTAATAATGCATTCAAGTGATCTCAGTTTGAACAATTTCTTGTTCTTCTTCTTATATACTGCACTTAAATATGCATAAAGTCTAATTCGTCTAGATTCCTAAAAGTGAAATTGCACTATAAAGCATGTTCTTCAATCCGAAATCAAATTCCCGAGCTCAAAAGAACCAAGGGAGCAAGCTTCGAAGACTTCACAACACAGATTCAAATAAGCAATTCACACAACAGAAAATCAACTAAACAAACAAAAAATAGAGGGAGAGCATCAACCTTTCAGCGACTGATTACTGTATGAATTGTTAAAACCCCAATCCATCACATTTCGAGCTGCAGCGGATTCTTAATCTGTTTGAAACTCAAAACCAATTAGAAGCTAATACAGAAAAGAAGCGACCGAATTCAAACTGAGGCATCCAATTTCATGCTGAGAGACAGATTGAGAATCCGAGGTCGCGTATATGGAGTTCTAGGCGTTGGTGATCAATCGATCTGTCGATCAGAGAGGAGGAAAAATGGAGGGAAGAGATTGAAGTTTAATTGAAAGAGTTGGAGCTGAGATTGTAGAGCGAGCCGCATCTGAGCCGCCGAGAGGAATAAACTGAGAGGAAACGAAGAGAGAGAGGGTACGAGATGAGAGAGAGAGCTGTTCACGTCTCTCATATAAGCAGAGCCAGCCGTCAGTCACGCCAACACCTAGAATTCTTTATTTACACATAAATAAACACTACTAGTAGTATTATTTCTTTTAGTAATAATATAATCCACGAAATTCATTATATTTACAAAAGAGACATTTATTTCATTTTTAATGTGAGAATTTTTTTGAGTGAGGAAATAGTGGTAGATTAGTATATTTTATATTTATATTTATATTTTACAAAAATTACCGATATTATTATGACGTTGACTCATTAATATTTTTGGTACATTATTGTGTTTTATAGTTTGTTTATTTTTTTTTATGTTGAATGAATTTTAAATTTAAAGGCCGAGGATTCGAACTGAGATCTCTGGTCATAGGCATTAACCTCTTTACCGTTCGATCAACTCACACATGAGCTTGTTTAGTTATAACTCGCTTACATCGTCACACACTCATGCAACTTGTTCAATTAAAATCATGCATCGTTAAATTGTACTCCCTCCGTCCCTCGTTAAGTGAGACATTTCTTTTCAGCATGAAATTTAAGAAAATGAGATTTTGTTAATTAAGTGGAAGTGAATAAAGTAAGAAAGAGAATAAACTAGAAAAGAATAAGTAAGAGAGAGAATACCAAGAAAAGAAATGACTCAATTATCTTGGGACATCCCAAGATATACAGATGAAGAATATATATAGTAAACAGTAAAATTGAAAATTGTCAAAGTGAATATTTTCGTCTTTATGTATCCTAAATTCTCAACTTTCAATATCAATATATGTGAATTATCCATAATGTCAGTGACGGAACCAAGACTCAAAATGAGCCGGTGCTGAAATTTAACGACAAATACAGTAGGATGCACGATGCTCCTAAAATCTCCGGTAGAAGCTTGCCTACTCTAGTGGTCCGTAATTGTGTATCTAGGATTTTCGATTTGCGAATTCAAAGAAAATATTAGTATACACATGTATATTAATATTTTCATATATTATAGTGTATCGTGATATCCTAAGAGATCGCAAATTCAGTTGTTAAAATATTAATTTGACCTAAATATGATACTCTAACCATTCGCGATTACTTGTCCTACTTTGACTCATTTCAAATATTAAAAATATAAATTTAAAATGATAAATAATATTAGTAGACAGTGAATCGTTTTATATATTAATTTTATAATAAAATATGAGACTAATAATCCTGGATTAAAAAATGAATAAATAAATTGATTAATACAATATATTATAATACTAATAAAATATTAGGATTTTTAATAGTAGTAATTGATTTTTAATAGTACTACTTCGAATCACATAAATCAATAAAGGGGTTTGATCTCTATTCCCTAGGCATAAGGAATCAGAAGGCATTCTCTCCTCCTCACCTCTTTTTTCTCTCTTCTGCATCTTCTTCTCCATGCGCCTCTGTAAATAAAATTCAAACCTATAGGTGAATCTGGAAGGACAACAACGGCCAAGCCCCCGCTGGAGCGGTGGCTTGGCCTATACTATCTCCGTCCCTGCATAATATAATACTCCCTCCTTCCCACTCTAAGTGAACCATTTTCCTTTTTGGTTTGTTCAACTCTAAATGACACATTTTTAGAAATAGAAACAACACTTTTCTACTTTTCCCCTCTCTCTTACTTTATTCTTTCCACTTAATTCACAATAAAATTATGTGCCGGAATAATAATGCTCAACTTAGAATGGGATGAAGGGAGTATAAGATGTTACTCAGTACATATGCATGTAACATTTTCATAACTGAATATGATGCAATTACATACACAATAATTTAAATGAAACCATTGTTCAGAAACACTTTATACAAACGGTTGGTTAAATATATCACAGTTTCAAAGCAGTCTGTCTACATCGCATGAAAATCAAATTAAACAAAAAGATGGAGGACGAGAAGGTACAAGGCCAAGAATCACTCAACCTGGACATGTTGGATCTATATACACTTAGACATAATGCCGGTTGATTTCATCCTCGACCTTCGTTACATGAGTACCACATCTTGAGTGCATCCCATCAATATGCTTATCACGATCGCATTAATCAGGTGCACATCCATAACAACATGGCATTGCTTCACCCTACAAGGAATAATGAGGTCATGGTTGAAAAACTACATAGAAGTTATAGCAATATATACGATGCAAGAATGCATAGCATCCCGAGCAAAGGATACAACCTACACTCCATATGTCACAAGGATAGCTCCAAGCCTCCATCCAAGACCTACAAGGAAGCAGAATAACAGAACTCGTGCACTCAAGCAATGCAAAATATAACAAGGAAATCCAAATACATGCATTAGACTGCTCAATCCATTACCTAGGATAACCTCAGGAGCTCGATAATGCCGAGTATAAACAATGTACGGCTAGCTGGTCGTGCTACCAAAACCAACTACCTTGATAGCACTTGACTTTGTTACTCTCTTGTAATATGAACTATCCTTGGTAACCTTGGCAGACCCTAATTAGAAACAAAAACGCCATGAAACAAATATCATTAAAAAATTACTCCCTCCGTCCCCGGGAAATAGTCCCATTTTGACATTTTGGGATGACCTCAAAAAATAGTCTCATTTCTAAAAATAAAAAGTTTCATTCTCATACTTTACTCGCTTTTTCTTTTGTCTCTCATACTTTACCTACTTTTCTTTATTATCTTTCTTTGTAACACCCGTACCTTAAGTTAGAAATTTATCTTATGTAATGAAATAATGGATAAAATTATTTCAAAATGTTATGCCTCTCGATAGGTGTGATATGAAAAGAATATGGTTTATGTGTTTAATGTGGAAAAAGAATGTGTTTATGTTATTTTAAGTATGAACGATGGAGACTCGTTTAAGGTCTCGTTGAAAGATCGATGATGAAATTGCTATTCATTAGCAAGACGAATGTATTAAATGGAAGGAAATATATGGGCAACGACGCGCGTAAGCGAGGAACGGATGAATGGATATTATATTTGGAACAACACCAAATATAAATTTTGTACGATTTCTCGTACTTTAATTGGTATTTATGGGGAACGAGATAGCAAAATCTAATATAATGAAGACCCGTGAATTTTTAATGAACGAAGGAAAAATACAAAATTATAATGTATGAATTTATTTTGGACTTTTCAAAATAAATTCGAAGTCCAATTAAAAAAATAAATTAATCTTGGAGTCTAAATACTCTTTAAATCCACCAAGTAGTGGTTTCACTAATTTGGGCTCGTATTCTATTTCTTTAGCCCAATTGGAATTTAATTGTGGAAGCCCAAGTATTTTTTTTTATTTTTAGTGGACCAAGCCCAAGTCTTTTTCCTTTTCTTTTCCTTTTCCTTTCTTTTCTTCTTCCTTCTTGCTTCATGGCCGACGGTTTTCATTTTTCCCCATGATCGATCGGTTTTCCCTACTTCCCCATCAATATCCACCCTCTAAGCCACCCTCTCACTTTCTCTTTGCAAAGAAAAAAAGGGAGAAGAAGAAGAGAGAAGGAAAAGTGGCGAGAGAGAGAAGCCGAGAGAGGAAGCAAGAGGAGGAAATTTCACATCTTTGTTCATTCACCATCAAGTCCAACCTTTTCTTTTAGGAGGTATAATCCATCTCCATCTCAATGCATGAGTTATTATTAGCTTTGTATGCATATAGCTTGACCTTCTTCCATAATCAACTAAGTAGAAACCGACGTAGAAATAATCGAACGATCGCCGCGCATAATCGAATCTAGGAAAGAACGAAACTTTATAACCATAACGTGTGTTGCGGGACGTTTCGGAGTGGTTTCGGAGGAGGAGAGGCCACCGCCGGCGACGGGCAGCGGCGGACAGCCGCTCGACGTCTCCCCGACGGCTGGCATCTCCATTTGCGACGGTAGACAACCACGGCTGGTGACGCGACGGCGAGGCAGCAGCCCCAGCCGCACGGCAGCGGCGACGTGGAGTGTCCTCCGCGGCAGCAGCTTCCGCCGGCGAGCAGCGAAGGCAGCGGCTTCCTCGGCGGCTCCAGCTGTGGCGGCAGGCGGCTCCAGCCGCGACGGTGGCGAGCCGGAGGGAGAACGACGGCGACGACAGTGGTGGTGGTCGGCTGTGTGTGTTTGCCGAGAGAAAGAGAGGGCGACGGTGAGAGAGAAAGAAGAGAGAGAGAGAGTGTGTTGGAGAAGATGATGAAAGTTGGGCCATGCTTTTTGGGCCATGTGTTTTTTTAAAATTTGGGCCTTGATTTAAATCTTTTAGTAGGGCCTTATAATTAAATTGGAAGACTAATTTAATCGTGGACTCTTCTTTTAAGCGATGGGCTTCCTAATTAATTATCTTGAGGAATAAAGTGGCTAAGAAATTAATTCGCTTGGGCCGTTAATTAAAATTTAATCGGGAGAATTTATTTAATTAATTTTCCGTAAGTTCTTTTTATCGAGTGAATATTTTACCGAGGTTCGAGATAATTCTTTTTAAGGGTAAATAATTACGGAAAATTTAAGTAAGCGCTTAAATAATTTTTAGAAATTATTTTCGACGTTATGGAAAATGCGAGGAGCCAACGAAGGATAGAACGAGCGTAAGCGGCCGACCGGCGTCGCACGCGACGCCTTGGCGGCCGCCGAATAACCGAAAGTGCGCGGAAATCGAGAAAAAGAATTTTAAAAGAATTTAATTAGAGTGCATGCATTCTAATTATCGTTGTTATCGGGAATTGATATGATTTTATGTGTTTTCCGAAAAGGTGGTTCGCACGCACGCTAAAAGTCGGAACGAGGAATTTTTACGGAAATCTTAAGCTTTTGAGGTGGGCTTTATTCTTAAATGTTTATTCTTGAATTGATATGTTTATGGTGTTATAAGGATGTTTCTATAAAGTATGTCATGCCGTGTTTATGCTTTGAAACTGCCTATCTGATTGTCTACTAGAATAATACTCTACTAGACTTTGATGGTTAACGAATTCGGGTCTAACTAGGGCTACGCCCTACTTAGACTAGTGCACTGATGGGGATCGTGAGCCGTCCCCTAGGTCGGCCGGTCCAGTGATCGAGATTGTGGCCACAGTCTCGTTTCACATGATGGTTCAGATATGGTATATGATGGAGGATGATGTTGGTCCGCGCGGACACTTTTTATGGAATTGAATATTTTTGTGCTTCCCGGTTCTTTTTAAGTAAAACCCGGGATTCACACGATGATGGCTTGGCATATCTTAACGATGAATTTTTTCGGGCGTGAGTTCACTGGGTGCACCAAGTACTCAGCCCCTGCATATGTTTTCCCTATGTGCAGGTTGGGCGGGGTCGGGAGGCGGAGAAATTTGAGTGATGATTCAAGAACTGTTCCGGTTACTAATATGTCTTCATACATAGTAGTAGCTAAACTCTCAAAACTGCTTCCGCTACTCAATGTTTTCAGAATTTCTGTTTTTTTTTCTTTGAACTGTTGAACTCTGTATTTTCGTTATTGCCGAACTCTGCTATCGTTTACTTTGAGACTTGGGTTTTTGTTGAAACGTTGACCGGTTTAAATGAAACTTCATCCTTGTTTGTTAAGTCGTATTGCCTTGAATTGTATGTTTTCCCCCTTCTTCCCCGCTTCTTAAATCCCCCACGAGTCACGATTTTCCGTGCTTTCTATCCCTAGGAAGTGCGGTCGTGACATTCTTACTTTACCTATTTTTTCTCTCATCTTTCTTACTTTATCTATTTTTTATTGAAACCCGTGACATCAATAAATGGGACTATTTTGTGGACGCATGGAGTAAAAAATATGCAAATAGTTCACAACAATTTTATCAACATCCAAAAGTATAATGAATGAAAGATCATACAAGCTACCTTGGAATCATGAATCTTTATGTAATCAGGTGGGACTAGAAGTTGCATTAAAATCTCATGGCACTTTCTTTTATTCTAGTTTTGAAATAGTTAATGTGAAGCTCACACTCTACTAACACTATCATTTATCTCTCTTTTATTTTATTTTAATTTTGAAATAGTTAATGTTAAGCTCACTCTCTAATAACACTATCATTTATCTCTCTATTTTACTTTACTAATTATACATACTTGTGTCGAATCAAATATTTATAGTACTCCTCCGTCGAATTACATGTGATACATTTCTTTTGGGCACAGATTTTTAGTTAGTGGTGTTTAGTAGTTAAATGAAGAGAGAATAAAGTAGAGCGGGAAAAAATAGAGAAAACAAACAAGAGAGATGATAAAGTAAGAGAGAAATAAAATATTATTTTTTTTGTCATTAAAAGAAATGTGTCACTTATAATAGGACGAATGAATTAGTATTTTTCAATGATAGAGTGAGTATGTAATGCACGTAGATGCATCTAATATGCCCTAACATAAACCAATTTCATCGAAATCGGGGGTCATACGCGTGGCTAGGCCTGCTTATTCAGCCGATTCCGGTTCTAACCGGACCGGTTGACCGGTTAACCAGTTTTAAATTTTCATAAATCCTAGAATCGGAACTGGGACCGATGTGTAATTTTAATCCGAATTTATTTATAATTTTAAATAGTTCAATACTAAAAAAATAATAATCCAACATCTAGAATATAACAAATAATACCTAAAAATTCAAATAAATACAAAAAAAATACAAACCAACAATACAATAATATTCATATATGGATAAGAGTGATGCCAAGTGTAGTAGGTCGGATTAGTTTATGTTAGCAATTTTTTAATAAAAAATAGGAGTTCTAAACTTTAGCCATTTTAAAAAAATAAGTTTCAAAATTTAATTCCATTTTCCCTTTTTTTGGCTAAACAAATATTCAATGGAATTTCTAATACTAATTGATCTTGTTGTGACTTTTTGGATTATAACGGAACAGTTAATAAATTATTCACAAACATGTTAAAAGCGTATGTTAAATGAATTGTTACATAAATTTGTTATAAAGTTAAATTTCTATCACATGAAATGATATTTTATTTGTAAAAGTTTTTTTGGAAATTAAAAACAAACTTATGATGTAGTTAGTTCATCAAAAATGAATTGAGGAAATAATTGTAGATTCAAAGTATTACGGTTTAAACATTTTAAATACTTTAGAAATAGAGCTCGCAAATCTGACATTGTTTAAATCTAAAAATCACTCAATGTTTCAAATTATTTTACTTTAATTCAAAATTAATTCAATTAAATTAGATTTATTAGTATATTAAATTATTAAAAAAAATTGAATTATAATCTTGTTCCCGGTTAGGAACCGGTGGTTTCCCATTCCGAACCGGAACCGGTTTTATTTAAAAAGTTGGAACCGGTACTGGAAAATCCTGTTCCGGTTTCAGTTCCGATTAACCGAGAACCGGAGAACCGTTTAAGCACCCCTATGCGTGGCGCTCTCGTGGCTAATGCTATAATTATAAATATGAGCTAAAATTGATCTTATGTGGGCTTTGTTGAATAAAATGAATTCTATTTAGGGCCCAACAATAATTTTATTGGTGAAAATGGGTTGCCATGCGCTTTGACGAATCTACCCTTGCTAATGTTTATATACTCCCTTTGATGTGTTAGCATAAAATTATTACTCTCTTTGTCTCTTAAATTTTGTCATATTTTTACTAGGTACGGGTTTTAAGAGCACCCGCAACGCGGGCCGCCGGCGTTCCGCGTTTCGTGCCGGCAGAACGAAACTGGCGCGCAACGCGTTGCGGGGGTGCGTTCCGTCACCATGTTGTGCCCATGCCGTCGCGGGTGCCGTCGTCGCGAGACGCAGCACGGCCTGTGCCGCCACGCGATTCGGCGACGTGGCTCGCCCCTGCGTCGTGCGTGACGCCCACTCGCCGGCCCGCGAGTGGGCGTCGTCACGTGCTGACGCAATAAATCTTATTTAAAAAAAATCGATTTTATAAAAAAAAATAAACGGTAATATGACCGTTTAATTTTTACCGTTTTTTCTTTCTTTTTTTTAATTTTTTATATTTTTTTACTCTATAAATACTCCTAATTCATCCTCATTTCATACACAACTACACATCTATTCTTCCTAAATCACCTTCATTTCCTCTCCAATTTTCATCTAACATCTCATCAAAAAATGTTCGGCGACGGCAACTCCGGCGGTGGCGGCTCCGGCGGGTGGGATCTCAACACGTTTACCAATTGGGGGACCATGTACAACACACTTGGTGGTTCCAGTACGTCGACGCCGGGTGGGTACCAACCACCCACTTTCGACGTGGATGCATACGCTCGACCTTCCGCCCCGCGGTATTCGCAGGGATTATCCCAGATTCGGGAGGATTTCCCCGTTGAACCCAGTCTGGGAAGAGGCCGAGGCGGGCGAGGAGGAGGAGGAGGAGGAGGAGGAGGAGGAGGCCGAGGAGGCCGAGGCGGTGGAAGCTCCAGGGCGGAGTCGGAGGCGGGCGAGGAGGAGGAGGAAGAAGAGGAGGATCTAGGCAGGCATCCGTACAGCAACAACGAGACGATGGCGGTGTACAACGCCTGGATCACCATCTCGTATGATCTCATCGTCGGGAATCAACAAGCCCACAAACGCTTCTGGGAAAAGGTCACCGAGGTCTACCACCAGATTAAGCCGAAAGGCTCCCGGAAGCGCACATATACAATGCTTCGCTCTCACTTTGGCCGAGTCGACAAACAGGTCAAAAAAATTCTGCGGCATCTACTCGACCGAAGCGGCGCACTACCAAAGCGGAGCTTCGGGAGCCGACATTCTGAGGGCGGCTTTACGCGTCTACAACTAGGACACCAGCAAACAATTCAGATTTATTGATGTTTGGCAGGCTGTCAAGGACGAGGAACGGTGGGCCGGCGGTGTCCGCTCCAGCTCGGGCTCAACCTCGAAGCGCACGAAGCACACGACGAGTGGCTAATACTCGTCTGGTGACACCGGTGAGGGCAGCGGCGGACAAGAGGGTGCACCTTCGGAGTTTACAGGTACGGCCGGCGATGACGGGGATCCAGCCGTGGGCGCCGTCGGCCGCAATGGACGAAGGCGACGAAGGCGGCTAGAGCGAGGAAGAGCCGAGACGAATCAACCCAGGCGGGCTCGGGGGGAGGCTCGAACACCCTTATGGCGGTGTACATGACCGCCACAATGGCGGACACTTCCCGCTTCTCGCCCTCCCAGTACGCGGCCTGGTGGAACGGAATTGTGCATATGGCAGCACAACTTGGCCTTCCGACTCCCCCTCCACCTCGACCGCCTTCGGGGGATGATGCGCCGTCGGAGTATTTTTTTATTTTCTTTAAATTTGTATTTTAAATTATGCAACGTTTAACTTTTTAGGATTTTAATTGTGTGTTTTTTATTTTTTTAGAATTTTAAGTTGTAATTTTTTTTATGTTGTGTGTTTTTTAATGAAGTGTGTTTGTTTTAATTGAATTGAGTTGGAAATAAAAATAAAAAAGAAATTAAATGAATAGTAATTTAAGGAACGGTTAAGAAACGGATAAGGAATGGAGGGTTGCAGGTTTCGTTCCTTAGTTAAGGAATGTAGTTAAAAAGTACAGTGGGGCCCGCAAATAGTAGTTTAAGGAACGGTGAGGAAACAACGTAGTGGATGCCCTAAGAAATGTAATGGAAAGCGAGTTAAATAAGTTAATGGAATGCGAGATCCACTACCAAATATGATACTGTAAAAAGTAAAATGCAACAAATTTTGTGGAACGGACGAAAATAGAAATATGTGACAAATTTTCATGGAATATAAGGTATAGAAATTTGCAAAATCAACATTTTAAGGACAAAGATTAGTGACCCCATTTTGAAATATTTTAGCAATAGAGTGAACTACACTAATAGTCCCTAATCTTGTCAAAAAATGCATCAATGGTCCCTAAATTTTTTTTATATCATTTTTGGTACGAAAAGACTAAAGTAACCTAGGCACCACTAGTGTGAATATTTAAAGTTTTGGAGCATTTTAGATCTTTCTACTTTCCTTTAATTTTTTTCATTTTTTCTTCCATCACCATTTTCTTTTATAAACTCAATTATACTTTCATTTAAATAATATTTGATGCTTTGTGATTTAAAAAATTTAAATAAGAAACCATATGTATTAATTATTTATGCTTTATTTATTTTTAAAATTAAATATTATTTTTTATACAGATTAATCTATATGTTTGCGAAGAAAATATTATATTTAATAATAACATTTTTAAATATAAATATTAAAGTGAATTATAGAAAATTCTTTATGGGATTTATTTTTACTTAAAAATTTTACTAAATTTTTTAAAATTTGAGAAGAAAAAATATTATAGTGAACTATAGTAATTTTTTATTAAAAAAATGTTACTTAAATATTTAAATGTTACTATACTTAAGTGAAAAATAAATCTTTTAATTGCGTTAATTAAAATATAGTATAGTGAAGAATATTTTTTAAATATACTAATTAAAATTTAAGTGAATTATATCTAACATAAATTAAAGCGAACTCTTGCAAGTAACATTTTTTTACTAAAAATATTAAAGTGAAATATATTATTTTTTTCATTATAAATCTTAATCTATACATTATTCAAGTAATTATTTAAAAAAATTAAGTGAATTAATTCAAAAGAAAATATTTTTGTTGTAAAAGGTGCTTTTATGTATGTCCAAAATAATTGCATGATTGAAGAGGTACCAAAATTGTAATTTCCAGATACCGAAAATGCCCTCCATGGCATTTAAGAGATTTTTCAAATGCAGATGGGTCTAAAAGACCGATAGGTACCAAAAATGTAATTTTTAGGGACCAAATAGGTTATAAAATTATTTTAGGAACCATTGGTGCATTTTTCGACAAGATCATGGACTATTAGTGTAGTTCACTCTTAGCAATAAACTTTTATTATTTGTGCATCACTTATGTTTTCGTTATAAAACTTTCAAGCTAAAAGATGACAGTCTAGTATAACAAAAACAAAACATGATACAAATAGCAAATTTAGTGATGAAATCAATATACACCAAAAGGACAGCTAGCAAGAAAATTAAAGCAAATGAGCAACACACGTGAGATCGTTATATGTCAATCCGTATTCCTAGCTAGTTGTCTCACCGCAACTCTAAACTAAACAAGAAGTTCCAATAAAATATTAAAACAATTATTGTTTGTCTGGAGCTGGGAGAAAGGGGTGCCCGGGGAATGATAACGTATGTTGCTGCTGTTATTGAGTATTTGTTGGCAAATCCTGTGCATAAATTTGACTGGAAATTAGGCAAGGGGTGGAAATTAGGCAAGGGGGAAGAGATAGACATGAGTGAGAAACCAGGGATTACAATCCATAGCGAAGTTCCTCTTCTTGCACTTGCCACTAAGGCTGCTTAATGTAGAGCTCTCTCTAAAATCTAAATATATACTGTGCAAGTGTGCTTGTATGCATGTTGATCCTATTTCTATGGGTTTTGTAAGAGTTTTTCTATGAAGACGTAAATGGTGAGGTAAAGTCTTATTATTAGTACATTTATCTTCTTTTAATGAAAAATTATTTTTTAAGGGGAAAGAATATATCTTTTAATGAAAAACTATTTTCCAATGGGAAGGGTATTTGAGAAGGTATTATACATTTCTCATTTTAAAGATATATCTTTCTTTACCTCTCCATAAAATCTTATAACTATCATATTTACCTTATTTTCATGAAAAATCATTCTCCAAGGGAGAATTTGAGAAGGTATTATACATTTATATTTTTAATGCACCTTGTAACTAATTTTTTTATTTTAGAAAATAATTTACTTTTTCTATATACATTTTTCTTTGTAGTTTGTTATTTTTTGGAAGAGTATATTTCCCTTTTTGATAAAGTAAATGGATGATATACCTTTTTCTATATACATTTCCTCCTTAGAGATGCTCTTAGATGTAGTGTTTGAGACCAAGCTTGATATATTGATAAGCTTGTCTATATATTAAATCTGTCCAAGTTACTTGAGACATTTATTTTTTACAGTTGTTTTGGAAAAATGATAATACATACTCCATTTGTCTTCAAAATATAGACAACTTTATAAATGACACGAGTTTTATACAATTGATAAAGTAAGAAAGAAATGGAAAAAAGTAAGAGAGAGAGGAATAGTTAGTGAAATGAGTGTTAGTGGATGGTGGGGTCCACATTATAAATTATGTATAAGATTATTATTTGTTGAAAACTTTCCATGATAATTATCCATTGTGTTAATTCTTTATTGTGATAGATTTTTATCTTCCTACTCTATGATTTAATGTTTAAACATTATAGTATGTGATTTGTTTCAAATTTATTATATTTCAACGTTGATTTGTATAGATTTTTTATTCTCATACAACTAAAATTGTTACTCATATTGTTCAATGTTAATATTGATTCTAATTTTATTTAATTAATTTAAAATTAAATATTAATGTGTTAAAAATATAAGTGTGATACTAGTCTATACATATATAAAAGTTGAGTTTTGGGACATTTTGAATAGCTATTTTATGCAAGGGATGTAAATGTAATTGGGAAAATTATTAAATTTAATATTTTCAGTTATAAGTAACTATTTTTGGATTAAATATTTGAGCCCATTAACACGCTTTTAATACATTTAAATGGTGTTGGCCGAGGGAAATAATTTTGGTTGGGCTATAGACTTTATAAAATTTGCCGTTACATAATTTCTAAATTGGCGTTGTAATTAAAAGTTTTTAGTTATTACATTAACTAAGTAACGGAATCAATAAAATCTGTGTCTAATTACATATATAAAAGAGGAATTTGGGGAGAACTAATGCTCATTAAAACTATTTCAATGCATAAAATGAATAGGGTTTTCATCAAAATTAAGAATTGAATCATGTATTTGTGAGTGATGAAAAATCATTAAATTGCATAATTACGATATATAAACCGTTGCTAATAATAGTAGTAAAATTTTGATATCACACAGTAACGCCTATTACTCCACTCTCCTTATAACCTTTGCTATGTGCTATATAAATAAATCTATTTCCACTGTGTCCAATAACCGTATCTTTTCTTTTATTTTCCTTTCAAAAAATACAAAGGCTTTCGTAAAGAAGCTTCTTGCAGTATCGTGGTCGCAGCACGACTCAAAGTGGTCGAAGAGGGGCCTAGCACTAGCAGTTGCTGGTATATGAGTTATCGGAACTTCAATCTTGCAGGGGAAGAAGTGGTTATGTTATTCCTCTGTCCTCGCAAGACCATGCATGGAGCCAACTAATTCAGCGCTGTAAGAGGATCAAGCATCAGTTGACGGTGACATTCGACATCACTACCCAAGAAGGTGACCTTCTCCGCGGCTACTGTTGACAGTGGCGCCGCTATTAAATCTTTATTTTTTTGATAAATGTTGGATCCAAGTCCCAAATGTTTTGTTGATTACATACATAAAGAATGGAAGGGAAATATTGTAAAGAAGAAGAAAAAGAGGCGTGGCGGTTCTAATCCGATTATATGGATTAATTCTGATTTCAATAGAGGAAGTGAAATTGAAATGGAAGATGCTTGTAGAAGAAGCCTCAGGGTGTCCTCCCATTTACATTTAGCAAAGATCTTTTCCTTTTTTTCTTTCCTTTTCTGTTAGAATAACATTGATAGTTAGGGTCAATGTATTCCCAAATACACTAATAATCAACAACACTTTTCTAGGTAAATTGACTTTTCAAAAATAAATAAAATGAAAATATACAACGAGCATATAAACTCATTATAGTTTTAGTGATGATAGTTTAATCATGAAACCAATTGTATAAATAAGTTATCAAAAACGACTTATGAGCAATTACTCTTTTATTCAATTGGTTATTGTGATGGGTTTTATATCATGTAATTTAATATTGAAACATTATATTTTGGAGTTGTTTCATGTTTATTATGTTTTAATATTAATTAGTTTTACCATAACTAAAACACTCAAACATTAGGGGAAAAAATAGAAAATGCCAATTTTACATTTAATGTTTAATCATGAATTTTAAAATTTTATGCACAATCATAAAATTCTATCAAACGTTGTTATGCATAGATAGATGTAACCGTTATTTACTCATAAATATATAACTTAACTTATGTCGTATAATTAATTGGACCCAATATTAATAACATTTTTGTAGGTTTTGATATTTACAAATTCCGATATTAGGGAAGTTAAAAAGTTTTTATTTTATTCGTATTCTAAATGGGAAAAGTGAAAAGTTTAGGAAGACTTTCGTAATTTTTTTTTACTATAAATACATGACATTTGTTATGTTATAATCCACTCGTTCCTACATTTTTTTCATTACATTCTTCGTTGAAATTTTTGATGAAATTTACTCACTTGGTATTCTTCCCCTTATTCATCTATATTATTATAACATGAAGTCAGTTTTCTATTTTATGATTCCTTTTTGTGGTTTATGTGTTAATAATGTTTGTTTTGTATCCTCAATTCACTTTCAGTTGTTTTGTGATTAGTTGTTTTGTGATTGTGAATTGTTTTTATTTTGGATATTAAACTTTTGCCTTTGTTTTTCTAATTTATCAGATGGTGAAGATGGACTTTAGGTAGGACAATCGGCATTGTCCGTGTGTTTATTGGGAGTTATAGCTTCGGCTACTTCGTTGTTGTGTCGTGGGTCGGAATGGGTTGGTAATAATGAGGATGATGAATATTGAGGATGAAAAAATAAATATTGAGGATGATGAATATCGACTGTAAAGTGATTCTTGGTGCAAATTTATTATTTTATATATTGATTTATTATTATTTTTGTTTATTTATGTTCCTATTATTGCACACAATTACAAATGTTATAGATCTAAAACCTTCAAAATAGAATAAGTGATTAACAAAGTAAAATTGAACTGGGACAGAGGGAGAATTTTATTGATATTTGACTCATTTGTTGGTCATGATGAGTATATTTTAAAGTTAAGGGTTTATGATTTAGGTTTCAAGGTTTGAGTTTTTATTGTATAGGGTCACTATATTGCAATGAAATGAAGCTCGACTAGGAAGTGTCTCACCAGTACAATCTTAAATTATAGCTTTTGATAAACAATACCTTAAATCTCATTAGGAGAAGTGGTAATTATACAATTCTTTACTAATAGATCATAACGTGAAAGGTCAAATAATTTGTAACTCATTTATTATTAATTTAATTTATAACAAATAATTTAAAATTATTTGCATTCTAAATTTAATAATTTAGTTATTTAATTACACTCTAAAATTAATATTTTAAAATTATTTTAGTCTGTGCATAGCACGGGTGTAATACTAGTTTCTATAAAGTTCAACAATTTTTTAAATTTTGACGAAGACAAAGATGGAGGATGGAGTAATAAATACAAAAATAAAGGTCCATTTTCAAAACAATAAATGTTGGTCGTACTCGTCCCCAACGAATAATTTTTAATTACTAGTGCTGACGAATTTCCACATGCCCAAAGCAAGACTTATACTATATGAAATCGAATATTAACGCTATCAAAAATAATTCCTAAAATATGAAAATCAATATAAAAATATTAGATAAGTCAACTGTCATAGCATGTCAGCAATTGTTTATTCGAGAGAGATAGAAATAGAGTAATAGACCATATTTCCTTTTTCGTCTGTCCCATATAAATAGTCCATGTCCATTTATGATAACTTTTTCCCCTTCTCTTTTTACTTTCTTATTTATGAGTTTCATCATCCACTACACAATTTCAACTACTTTTTCTCATTCTCTCTTACTTTATCAATTATACATTAAAACTCGTGCCAACCCTAAAAAGCCTATTTCTATGGGACGATGAAGTATATTTTCTGACTGTACTACTTGTACTGTTCAATCCGTTATAAAAAAAATATAGATAAATTTATAAATTAAATTTTAATGTACAATTAATAAAATAAAAAAGAGATAAAAAAAATATGAGAGAGAAAAAAAGTAATGAAAATAGTGTTAGTATATTGTGAGATCTACATTATTAGTGATGTGTAATTAATTAAAAAAAATTATATTTAGACTTAGTTTAATTTTTGGGAAATAACTTAAAATAGTAAAACTAGACTACTTTTTTGGACAACAAGAGTATTATATTATTGATAGAGCTCTATCTACAATTATGTTCCCAAATTTATTAAAGTCTTTAATTATACTGTCATATCACACGAGATGGATTTGATATACTCCATCTGTCTCAGCTAAGTTGAGTTATATTCCTTTTTTACGGTTCCTATAAAATCGAGTCATTTTTTTTGCAAAAAATAAAATATCTAATTTACTCCATTACTTACTTTACTCTTTTTTATTTCTCTTACTTATTTTCCCCTATTCTATTTTAATTTATTATTATTTAATTCATTTAACACAAATTTTTAATTATCATATCCAAAAGAAGTGATCACCTAACTTAATTGGGATTAGTAATTTTTACCTTTCTCTATTGGCCAACAATAGAGCTATAATGTGAGGCCTATAGGGTGGGAGCACGGGGGGATATAAATTGTTCGTATCTTATACTGTCATAGCTACAGTAGAAATCTAATTAAACAAATTTATTTATTCGCAATTTCATTGACAGTTAATTGTGGATATGGATGTCAATTTAGCCCGTAACCCGTGGGCTGACCCGAATAGCCCGCCAAATTTATAGGGTTAGGGCTGAAAATTTCCAGCCCGATAAAATTACAGCCCGATTAGCCCGCACCCGATTAACCCGCAACCCGTTAGGGCCAGACCCGAAAACCCGATGGGCTGGCCCGGAAACCCGATAAAATTTATATTGTTCTATTTGTTTGACTCTAATTTGACACTTCATTGATTATTTTATAATACAGATTACTGAAAAAATTACTTTCCATTTTATATATTAAATATATAAATTATATATTAAGTTTTTATTAATATAATAATAGATAAATGAATTAGAAACTTCAAATTCACTAAAAAAATATATTTAAATTTCTAAACATGCTTTAAAATTTCTTGATGTTTATGTTTTATGTGGCATAAATCTCAAATATTAGTATTTGATCATGTTAATATTTGAGTTTACGCATATATCTCAAATTTATCATAATTAAATATTTTACATTTTATAAATATAACTAATTTTCACCATTATTTATTGGATTGATCGCATGTTAATTTTATCGGTAGCAACCCGATTAACCCGATGGGCTAGCCCGAAACCCGAGCTTTTAGGGTTAGGGCTGAACTTTTATAACCCGAAAAAATAACAACCCGATTAGCCCGCACCCGATTGACCCGTAACCCGAATAGGGTTGGCCCGAAACCCGGTGGGCTGGCCCGATTGACATCCCTAATTGTGGATCCTTTAAAACAAATTTTCCATCACACTATTGTTTATTAAATCAGATGATACAGAACGCATCCCCCTGACGTTTCAACCAAAAACTATTAAGTGGGTACAGTCCTATTCCTATCTCGATTATGCAAATTCAAACATTGCATTGTGATAGGATTGAAATCTTATATTTAACATTATAAGCAAACGCAATATCACTTGCTAGTTTTGAAAAATTGAATTGATAGCCACCTTTACAATATAAAACCCTGATTGTCAACTATGGACTTATACTATGATACACGAGCATATCTTCAATAATATCCTCATATCTTTATTAATTAGTTAGTTATTGATTTATCATATCTTTCCATATTTATTAGGATTATTTTCTTGTTCCTTAAGTTAGGGTATCCACTCTCTTCTCTTTTTCATCGTGCACAAACGCACAAACCCAATTTCGACGCCGGATTGATCGACGGGCAAAAGCTCCCGCGACATTCGACGCGGAATCTATCGTTGAGGAACTTCTTCCTTAATAATTGGTACTTTCATCTTCGTACTCATGGCTAGTCATACCAACGAAGAAATCTATATATCTTGCCTACCAGATAATGGCTTCCTGCAACAGAATAAACAAGAAGTTGGACGTGATGGACGAACAACAACACTTGTTCACCTACACGGTTTCATATGCGCCGCTGAAATATTCGGCGCCAGCCTACGTCACGCCGGGGCAAACAACGGTTGAGCACTACTTCCACAATCAGCCGACGCCGTCAAAAGACTACCACCAGCAGCTTCCTCCTCCGAAAACCTACCAGCCGCCGCCGTCGACGTCTCCAACCTCCTACCAGCAACTGTCTCTAACATCAGCCGCTACCGCCACCAGCCTACTCCACCAAAACCACCAGCCGCAACCATCAAACGCCCACCAGCCGCCACCGCCTCCAAACACCCACCAGCCACCGTGTCAAACTATAGCTGCACCCACGGCACAGTGTCACAACTACCCCCAACCGCCACTACCCTACCTCCAGCAACGTCCCCAATCCTACTGGCAGCCACCGGTAACAGCAGCCGCCGCTGCAAGCCTACCCCACCAAAACTACCAGCCCGATGGATAGCAGCCCTGCACCAGCAAGCCCCCACTCGGTTGGCCACCGCCACCCCCGTAACACTCTCTGTCTGGCTGGTCTCCGCTGAGTCACGGCCGCTCAGCAGCACCGCTGCCCGCTGCGGATGTCGCGATCTCAAAGGGGAAGATAGATTCTTCTCTTTCGGGGTTGGTTTTATTTGGGAAGATTGATAGGAAACAAGGGAATTTTAATTCTGTGTATGGACCTCGAATGAAGGTGCACGAAGGAGAGGGGTCTGATTCATCGATTTTAGATGCACAGATGGAATACTCATGTGATTATGCCAAAAATTTTGACTGCTCGAGTTCTTCTTTAGATTCATATGGTGGTGCTGAGGCATCTGTCAGCTCCTTTTGTGATTTGCAAATGAGGCTTTCCGAAATTTCAGCTACCAGCGTAGGAAAAACCTCGGAATATATGTTGCAAGAAGAAATTAAGGATGCATATGCTTCTACTTGTACAATAATCTCAAAGATTCAGCCAACACCTCCGCCGCTGCCTATTTTCTTGCCGATTATCGAAGTGATTTCAAGGTTTGGCTTCAAGGAAATGTGCATGATAGGTTGGATATTTTGAAGCTAAGGAAGATGATGAACTCTTCTTTAATAAAAGAGGACACCGATGGTTTCTATGAGGATTTGCGTATCAGTAATGTTGCAGGTATGAATTATCGTTTAGCATTGCTCGATGCTGATGCACGGTTGATCCCTCCTTGGATGGACTCGCATTGTTTGAGCATTCGTGGTCGCGTTGACAAGATCCCCATTTTAGCGTTGAATTATCACGAGCCCGCCTTGGTAATTTTTGATGGAGATAATGAAGGAAGACGCTCAACTGTTCGGCGTGCATTTGATCCCAGAGGATATAGATCTCGTCAAGCTTATGTTATCAGCGACTCTATTCTTTGTTTCTTCGTGTTCCCACCTTGAGGACACGGTGGATTTTAACTGTGGGGGAGTTGATACGATCATATCTTCAATAATATCCCCATATCTTTATTAATTATTTAGTTATTGATTTACCATATCTTTTCATATTTATTAGGATTATTTTCTTGTTCCTTAAGTTAGGGTATCCACTATTATAAATAGTGGACATTGTTATTTATTTTGATCATTCAAGAAATATCAATTATCCTTCTATTTTATTCTCACAATATCTTCTCTTTTTCATCGTGCACAAACGCACAAACCCTAATTTCGACGCCGGATTGATCGACGGGCAAAAGCTCCCGCGACGTTCGACGCGGAATCTATCGTTGAGGAACTTCTTCCTTAACATACTCCTATTTATAAAATGCAAATCCCCATTAACAAAAAAATGGAAGAATTGGAATTGGAATTGGAATTGGAAATGAATTTGTTTACAGTAGTACTCATCACATGTATCATCCTAGTATGGTTCATTTGGAAGCGGGGTGGAAGGAAGAAGCTGCCGCCGTCGCCTAGGGAGGTTCCAGTGCTGGGGAACCTCCACCAGCTGAGGCTCCTGCCCCACCGCGACTTCCTGGTACTGTCGAAGAAACACGGCCCGCTCATGTTGCTCCACTTTGGAAGGGTTCCAGTCCTCGTCGTCTCCTCTGAGGATGCTGCTAGGGCGATCATGAAAAACCACGACCTCTCTTTTGCGGACAGGCCTAGGTACAAGGCTCACAAGAAGATCCTGTACAACGGCAAGGACGTCGTGTTCACGCCCTACGGCGAGTACTGGCGCCAGGCCAAGGGCCACTTCATCCTGAAGCTGCTGAGTAACAAAAGGGTTCAATCCTTCCGCCCCATCCGTGAGGAGGAAACCGCCCTCTTCGTACACAAGATTCGAGAATCTTCTGGACGACCGGTTAATCTCAGCCATATGTTTTTCAACTTCACCTACGACGGGGTGTGTCGGTCGGCTCTCGGCCATACAGCCAGTCTGACAAGGGGAAGGAGTCCCTCGTGCTTATGATGGAGATGACTGAGGCCTTGGGGGCGATCAGTATTGGAGAATTCATCCCGTGGCTCCGCTGGATCGATCGTATCAACGGATTTGATAAAAAGGTGGACAGGATTGCCGCTGGTTTGGATGGAGTGCTGGAGACTGTCATTCGAGAGAGGTTGGGGAATCAGGTTGAGTCTTTGGAGGACAAAACTGAAGTTGATTTTGTTGATATCTTGCTTCAGATTTACACCCATGATGTCTCAACCAATAGGGATAGCATTAAAGCTATAATTTTGGTAAGTATCATTCATTTATTCACAGCTCATTTGATTGCTAGGTTTAATTATCAGATAAGATAATGTTTCATATACCAAGCTAACCACTATATATCTACATATTTGAATGTATACTGGGTTTTGATTTTGAATATTACAATGAATTAATAGCAAAAACTTGTATTCAATGATACCATAAATATTGATCAAACGCATTGATAGCTATGACATTTTATATATTTATTTGATAGTACTCTTTAATTTGCTATGTTAGTAGTAATAATTTATAAGGAATTGATGGCAAAAATTTCACTTATTATTTGCAGGATGTGTTTGGTGCGGGGACCGACACCTCAGCTGTGGTACTGGAATGGACATTGACGGAACTCCTACGGCATCCAAAGGCCATGCGAAAACTGCAAGAAGAGGTGAGAGGAATCATCGGACATAAAAAAGACATAACAGATGATGACATTGACAAAATGCACTACTTGAAAGCCGTGATCAAAGAAAGTCTCCGTTTGCACCCGCCGTTTCCCCTTCTCCTTCCAATGGTAGCCACCCGAGACGTGAAGGTCAAGGGGTACGGCGTGGCAGCTGGGACAGTGGTGATGGTTAGCTTTTGGGCAATAGGGAGGGACCCTGAGCTGTGGGACGAACCAGATAAGTTTATGCCAGAGAGATTCTTGAATTCGTCTATAGATTTTAAGGGTGTTGATTTTGAGTTGATACCTTTTGGTGGCGGGAGAAGAGGCTGCCCGGGGATTGCGTATTCCATGGCAGTTATCGAGTTGTTGGTGGCGAATCTTGTGGCAAAATTTGACTGGAAATTGGCTGATGGAAAGGATTTGAACATGAATGAGGGACCTGGGATTACTGCACATAGGGTTGTTCCTCTTCATGCAGTTGCTACTGTGGTTGCATAGTATTTTCATGTGTGTTTGTGTTTATGGTTTGCTGGGTGAAAAATGTTTTAATCTCGTGAAATATTGTTACTTTAGGAGTTACATGCGATCATAATTGCAATGCATAACCTATATGATCCCATGTATAGAGCATTACTCGATGAATTAAATAAAGATTTGATTATGTCCTTGAATTAACAATATATGAACCGATCGATTTTAATATTTAGATTTTGTATATATATAGAGATATAAACATTTTTTTATTATAAGAATGTACTAGTACTATTACTATTACTGTACATGCACAGTCCCAAATTATACATTCTAACATAATAATTGCATGTTTCGTGTATTAAAAAAAATACTCCATTAGTATTAGACAACCCATTGGCCATTACACATAAGTTTGCACCTCCCAACCACTATTAATGTGCATTATTATATTCAATCATTTTGTTTGTGTGTTAACAAAATGTCTCGATCATGTTGGTTACGAATTAGTACAATTTAAAAATAAAAGGATATAACTGTGTTATTAATATACATAATACAACCCCTTATCCTAAAATAAATTATCACACCAACTATTCTTCTAGAAAGCCTTAACCACTTTGATGTTCTGATACAAAAGTATGCATATCTTTTGGTTACACCAATTTATTCGCCCCCCATCAGACACTTTAGTAATCTTTACTTACAAACGTAACTAGTATATCACTTAAAAACAAATGGGATACAAATAGTTAAACATAACTATAGACAAGTACTATATACATAGATAGATCTAAAAAACTACATATATAAACCACGTACACTGTTAGAAAATATAATGCGGAAAATAAAATATTATTGCAGAAAGTAAAAGACGGAGAGAACTTTAAAGACTACATTGTGAATGACTTGAATTCTATTCTCTCCATGGTTACACAACTATATATAGACTCTAATTCTAGCTAAATATGAAAAATATATTCTAATTATACTAATATCATTTTTATTTGATTTTCCATAATCTTCATTGATTTCCTTCTTTATTCTTGTCATATCTTCATCCATTGCCTTCTTGTTCTCCAATTAAATGATTTCCTTATTCCAACACTCCCCCTCAAGTTGAGTATCGAGTTTTTCGACACTTAACTTGCACGATCTTTAGTTTGATAAATAGTTTATACTCGTATTTAAGAGTTCTTCAATTTCCATTGACAATTTATGCTCGTATCATAGAGCTTCTTCAATTCATCATTGATAATTTAGACTCATTTCATGGAGTTCTTCAATTTTTTATTGACGGTTTTAACTCGTGTCAAGGAGCTCTTTAATTTTCTGTTGACAGTTTTAACTCGTGTCAAGGAGCTCTTCAATTTTTTATTGCCAGTTTTAACTCGTGTCAAGGAGCTTGTCTAAACAGTTTTTACTCATATTTAGGAGCTATCTTAGATAGTTTTTGCTCGTATCTAGGAGCCATCTTAGATAGTTTTAACTCATATCAAGGTGTCATCTTAGATAGTTTTTGCTTGTATCTAGGAGCCAAATCATTTTTTTCTGACTGACAGTTTTTACTCGTGTCGAGGAGTTTTTTTCCTCACTCGTGTCGAGGAGTTTCTAACAAATGGGATACAAATAGTTAAACATAACTATAGACAAGTACTATATACATAGATAGATCTAAAAAACTACATATATAAACCACGTACACAAACTTAATATGCACTCACATGAAGTATATAATCTATAAAACTGAAACTTATTGATAGAGCTAGGCCTTCCGAATTATACTACTATTCACTAATCGGAGAGGCAAGTGCAAGAAGTGGAACAACTCTATGTGCTGCCATCCCAGGTATCTCATTCATGTCCAAATCTTCCCCATTAGGTAATTTCCAATCAAACTTGTGCACCAAATTTGCTATCACAATCTCTATAGCAACAATAGAGAATGTGATCCCGGGGCACCCCCTTCGCCCTGCCCCAAAGGGGATAAGCTCGAAATCCTGGCCTCTCAAGTCAATCGAAGAATTCAAGAATCTTTCAGGAATAAACTTGTCTGGTTCGTCCCAGGAGGCGGGATCCCGCCCAATGGCCCACCCATTGATCATCACCATTGTTCCGGCTGCAACGTCGTAGCCTTTGACTCGCACGTCTTCCCTCGCGATTCGAGGCCCGAGTAATGGGAAGGGTGGGTGGCAACGCATGGCTTCCTTGATCACAGCCTTGAGATAATACATTTTCTCTATATCACCATCTCGTATCTCTTGGTTCTGCTTTGTGATTCCTCGTACCTCGAATTGCAGCTTCTCCATCACTCTTGGGTTTTGTAAGAGTTCCGACATCACCCATTCCAGAGCTGTGGATATTGTATCAGTTCCACCTACAAATACATCCTATGCAACATTGATTGCGGATCCAAAAATTGATCAGACGATAATTATAATGCTTGAATTAGTATTTGGTTAAAAACAGCCCTACACAAACTTAAAAATGTATAGAACGACAAACAATAAAATATAAATAAGAAAAACCCTATTTTATTCAAGAAGCAAAACTATCTGGATAAAAAAATATTTTGGTTATATAACCCCCAATCATTCAAAATCGATGCATGAAAATGATAGAAATTTTAAAATGTGTGCATCTAAGAAAAAGGTAGTACTACAAAATTATAGTGAAATTAATGTTTTACTAGACGAAACAAAAAAATTAAATGGAAACTTGTTATAAGACATGAAAAGATGGTCATTTTCGTTTCTGTTTTGTGTCCTCAAAGGCATACGCAAAAAGACAAGCACACGTACTAGAAGTTTTTATAAGTAAATGGAGTAGTAGTATATTATAAGTACTGCGCAGTCGTGCATGATTTGTGTATTTGATGTTCCTTTCGTAGAGATGAGGAAAACAATAAAGTAGTTAGTAGTAGTATTAAATGGAGTAGTATAGCAACCAAATCCTAATCAAGGCATACGCAAAAAGAGAAGAAGTGAGAGATTAAATTACCAAAAGCAATGGTTTGATGCTATCACGTTGAATGGAGGCATCCTCGTGGCAAATTTGGATTAAAATGTCGACAAAATCAGGTGAATGCTGGTCGTTTGGATCGAGATGTTCTTGAATCAAACACTCCAAAACATCGTCCATCTGTTTGGCTGTGTTATCCAGTCTGTTGTAAAAACCATTAAGACAGCCAATCCAATCAAGCCACGGCATAAAATCACCAATATTAATAACCCCTAGAAACTCCATCAAATCCGTCATCACACGGAGAAACTTGTTCCCATTTTCAGACTCACTGTACTTTTTCCCAAAGGCCGCTCTAGCAATCCCATCATTCGTAAAAGTAGCAAACATGGCGCTTAAATCCACAGCTCCTGAAGCTTGTCGAACCTTGTTCACAAGAAGGGCCGTTTCTTCCTCTCTGATCCATCGGAAGGATTGAACCCTTTTATTGCTGAGCAGCTGAAGGACGAAGATGCTCTTTATCTTTCTCCAGTACTCACCATAGGGTGCGGACCCCACGTCTTTGCAGTTGTACAGCAGCTTCTTCGAGGCCTTTAATTAAATGATCAACTAGCTAGAATTAGTTATAGTAGTACTACCTAAAAGAAAATAATCTAATCCAATGGAGTACCTACCTTGAAAGTGGGTCGGCTTGCGAAGGCGATATCATGGGTTTTCATGACTTCCCGGGCTGCGTCGGCCGAGGAGACGACGAGGACGGGGACGGATCCCAAGTGGAGGAGCATGACGGGGCCGTGTTTTTGGGCGAGGGAGTGGAGAGAGCGGTGGGGGAGTGAGCTGAGTTGGTGGAGGTTGCCGATTATCGGCAGCTTTGGGGGTGATGGGGGTGGGTTTCTTTTGGTGGAGGATTTGTGGAAGATGAGGTTAAGAGACAAAATTGAGATGAGAGAGAAAACAAGTGTGACAAGAATGGGATTATATTGCAAGTCCTCCATTTCTGAACTTGTGTTAAGCTCTGTATGTGTAGGGATTTTATAGCTTCTTCTTTTTTTTACTATACATACTACTCCTACGTTTTATGAATATTCAAATTAATAATCTTAAGGACATGAAAATGGTGACGGAAATTATTTACATGTAAAATAATACCTCCGCCGTCCCTAAAACATATGAATATTTGGTTCACCACAAATTTTAATGTATAATTTGTAAACTAAGAAATAAATAGAAAGAAAAAATAATTAAAATATTATTAGTGGAAAATGAATTTCACTCATTGATTGAAGAAAAAATTATTTGGAGTATATCATACGATCGATCACGGTCACGTAAGAGGATGGGAAATGTCGATTTTATAAGAGATAAATGCATATGGACGGCCTAATAAATTGTAAGTAAGTACTCCACTAGATAGATAGATATGAAAGCTACCTCTTTGGCGTGATCAGTCATCTATCTTGTCCTTAATCCTTATAGTCAGTCTATTTATTACTAAAAAAATCATTTCTTTTAATAGCAAATAAGACTAAGAGTTTTTATTCGTCAAAGAGATATATATTGACTAATAAGACATGTTATAAAATCAAATGAGAATTAAAAAAAAAGATCATGATTCATAAATGACAGACTTTGCTGAAATGCAAGACATACTTTTTTGCAAAACTAAAGAATTATACATATTTTGAGCAATTATCTTTTATTTTTAAATGAAACTTTGCTTAAATTTAAATAAAATCAATACTCCAAATTTCTTATTTTTAAAAATAAAAAGTACTCCCTATTATTGTTTGTAAACAAAAGTATTTGAGTTGTGTATAAAATTTACTAAATTTAATTTATATCGAAAAAGAATCTACTTAATTTTGGGCTACTTATTTGCATTTGTAATGACTTCTTTACGGGCCTATTGTTCGGACGGCCCACATATTATTTGAAGTTCAATTTTTTGACCTTTTTCTATGTGGATTTAAATCAATTGGTCCATATCAATCTCTAGATAAATTGAATGACGGAGTAGGCAAAGACGATATAAAAGAAGATATTCTTTTGAAGTAAGTAGTGGAGTATGATTTTATATTATTAGCCAGCTCATGACTATGTATGGTTTGGTAGTAGAAAGTTTTATATAATCAGGCATTTAAGCAGAAGCAATTAATTAAGCAAACACATGTTGCAGTTGTAAAAATGGATGAGTTAAAGTTGAAGGCATTCATGATCCTCTCATCTCTTGTTTCTCTATTAATCTTGTTAATTAACCGAATTTTCCTGAAATCCTCAAACAAAAGGAAACTGCAAAGCTACCGATAATCGGAAACCTACATCAGCTGAGCTCCCTCCCTCACCACGATCTGCACTCCCTGGCCCGAAAACACGGCCCGCGACATCATGAAAACTCACGACCACAACTTCTCCAACCAGCTGGAGTTCAAGGCGCTGAAGAAGCTCCTCTACATCAGCTCAGCCCACTACGGAGAATACTGGAGGCCGATGAAGAGCATCTTTGCCCTACAGATGCTGAGCAGCAAAAGGGTTCAGTCCTTCGGCTCCATAAGGGAAGAAGAAACGGGCCTTCTCGTGAAGATGATTGGGGAATTTGAGTGAGATGATTGCGCAGATGAATGGTGATGCGGCTTTCGGGAGGAAATACAGTGAGACCGAAAATGGAAAAAAGTTTCTGCGTTTGATGAAGGATTTCATGGAGCTTATAGGGTTTATTAATATTGGTGATTTTATTCCTTTGGTCGTGTTAATGGTTTTGATAGGAGGCTTGATACCACTGCCAAACAGATGGATGAGGTTTTGGAGAGTGTGATTCAACAACGCCAACGAAGATTTTGTCGATGTTTTGCTCCAAATCTACAACAATCAGACTCATGATTCCTCCTCCATTGATCGCGACACCATCAAAGCCTTGCTTTTGGTAATTTTTCTTTCTTGTCTCCTCGATAAGCTGTTGTTGACTTGACTTGTTTTCTAGAGGCCAGATATTATTGGTATTAATTACCCTGATCATCACTTGTCTTATTTTGTCAATAAACTCCTAGTTTGTATGTTATTACTTGTCTTATTTTATTACTATAAAACTAGTATATAAGGATAGAATTCACATTGATTTCATTATCTTATTTACGCGTATTACTTCATCTAAGCTGCCAAAAAGTATGAGGTATGTTGATAGACGGATGAAGTATAAGTATATTAGATCTTGGGGCCCATTACGTTCTCCATTAGTTGTTGGAATTAGGATTAAGTCGTCATCTGTTTGCGAATAATTCTTTAGTGCATATTTTGGTTGCTTCATGTACATATGTTTTTTCTCATTTTAGATTTTTCCACGTTAAATATGTAAGTGTTGATTTGTCTAATAGATATTGTTTTTTTTTAATGTCCGAGCCATTTATAACAGGATGGATGAGTTCAAAATAACTCCGTTTATTCAACAAAATGAGTGATAGATTAATTTGGATTGTTTTTATTTAACGCACTATTGACTTGGATATACATGATGTATTTATTGGTGGAACTGATGCAATCTCCACATCTTTAGAATGGGTGATGTCCGAACTCTTACGACATCCAAGGGGGATGGAGAAGTTGCAACTCGAGGTACGAGGCATTGTTAAGCAGAAACAACATATAACACAAGAAGATCTAGAAAAAATGGGGTACATGAAGGTTGTGATCAAGGAAACCATGCGTCTCCATCCACCAATCCCAATGCTTGCACCTAGAGTTGCAAACAAGGATGTGCAGATCAAAGGCTACGACGTTTCAGCTGGAACCCTAGTGATGATCAATGCGTGGGCCATGGGGAGGGACCTAGCCTTGTGGGATGAACCAGAGAAGTCTACTCCTGAAAGATTCTTGAATTCTTCAGTAGATTTCAAAGGGCAAGATTTCGAGTTGATCCCGTTTGGGGCGGGAAGAAGGGGATGCCCTGGGGTCACATATGCTACTGTTACAATGGAGCTTGTGTTAGCGAATCTAGTGCAAAAATTCGAGTGGAAATTGCCTAATGGGATTGAGCCAAAACACTTGGACATGACTGAGAGCCCTGGGATCACTATCCATAGAGCTCTTCCTCTTCTTGCACTTGCCTCTCACGCTCAATAATTGGACAACTTCTAAATGTTTACAAACGTATGGTTTTGTCATATGCAGTGTTTGTAAATTGTAATAATGTATATAGAATATGCCTTTGAGAGATCTTCGCACCTTTATATATATTTTTTTTCATTCTTGATTCATTTAATTGACACGTTATTCTTGATTCATTTAATTAGATACTACTGTCTTGTGTGTGGATGGGGTTCTTCCAACAAAGCTATCTGATACGAGTACCGTATCAGTGTTAAAGAAGGAAGAAATCAATTAGTCAAGAAATCAGCAATTCCCTAAATTAGGGATTGTGGCTATATTATGTGTAGAGTGATTTATTCACATTTATTCCTTACCATGTAAACAATGTACAAACCCTATTTAAAGGGAACGTATGACAGTAATGAAAAATATCAAGCATTACTCTAAAATCCTTCTTTCTAAGCCATTTAACATGCCAACAGAGCATGCGATTCTGAGAACTCCGAATCAGAATCGTCATCGCTCGTAAACCCTTTCTCGAACCCCTTAGCCAAACACAATCATGTCAGATAACAAAAAAGAAATCACCGGCGGCCTTAACACATCCGAAGCGGATGAGTTTGCACGCCTCTTTTCAAACTTTATGCGCATTTATGCGCAGTAGTTTTGCGCATAATCAACCATCAAACAATCAAATCACCGAAACCAAGCCAGAAAAAACCTCATACAAAACAGATTCTCAACCCTTGACGATAGGGTTCAAGCTCAACGGAGATAATTATCCGTTATGGTCCATCGTTATGAACAATGCAATCAGCAGATGGGGGATGATTTCTCACTTCACCGGAGTCCCATCCCCACCGCCAAAGACAGATCCATCGTTTTCACAGTGGCAGGAAGCCGACCACTGTGTGTTTACATGGCTGGTCCTGAACATCGAAACCAAGCTGGTTAGTCAGGTGGCTCAACAGCCCACCGCAAAGCACATATGGGATAGCTTAGCGGTAACTTATGCGAGCGGCGGAGATACGTTACAGGTGTACGATCTCCACCGTAGGGCGAGCACATTGAAGCAGGGGAGCAGCACGCTAGAGGAGGTATGGATAGATCTCAACGAAATCTGGACAGCCATAGATCAGAAGAGGAAGGAGGACTTACATCAGATATCAGAAGCGGAGCAGCACACTAACATTGTTTTGTTGTGTTTCCTCATTGTATATCTGGTGCACTTGGCATTCAGTAGAATTGATCTGTACATTACTAATGCAGCCAAATTTCTATCTGTTACAAGATATCAGGACCGGAGAGATTATTGGGCATGGCATTGAAAACGACGGGTTGTACTATGTGGATGAGATAGCTCAAAAAGGGGCTGCCATGCTAACTCCCGGGACTGCCGATAGGGAAGCTTGACTTTGGCACCGACATTTAGGCCATCCATCTCCGGGTTATTTACAAATGTTATTTCCTAATATTATTCCAAAATCTAGCATGTATTGTGAGACTTGTGTTTTCGCTAAAAGCCATCGAAATTCTTATCATTTGAGTGATTCTCGTACTGAAACCTTATTTGCCTTAGTACATTCTGATGTGTGGGGGCCCGCACCAGTAACTGGGGGCCAAGGTCTTAAATACTTTCTCATTTTCATTGATGGTTGTTCTCGTATGACTCGGGTCTATTTTATGAAACATAAGTCTGAAGTTTTTGACCACTTTGTCCATTTTTATAGCCTTGTCCAACCCAATTCCAGAAACCGATCGAATCCTTCGTTCAGACAATGGGGGTGAATTTGTCAATTCCAAAATGAAACAGTTTGTACTAGAAAAAAGAATGATACATCAAACAACTTGTGCCCATACTCCAGAACAAAACGAAGTAGCAGAACGAAAAAACAGAATCTTACTAGAAATGACTCGTGCCATCCTCATTGAATCAAAAGTACCAAAAACATTCTGGCTCGAAGCCCTCGCCACTTCCACTTACCTTCTAAACTCTTTACCCACTCATATACTAAAATTCCAAACACCACTTGATGCCCTAACCTTACATGCCAATATCCCACAACATCTATTCCTAGAACCCAGTGTCTTTGGTTGCTCTATTTTTTGTTCATGTACCCAAACATGAAAGAACAAAATTATCTCCTTATTCTATTAAATGTGTTTTTATCGGCTATGGGGTGAACCAGAAGGGGTATCGGTGCTTTGATCCTAAAATTAATTGCATGTACACCACGATGAATTGTGATTTCCTCGAGTCTGAATATTTCTATGCCCACCTTAGCGGTCAAGGGGGAGTGAGAGTGATATTAGGAGTAATGTTAGTGACCCACTAAGCTGGGTGTCAATGCCAAGTGCACCAGAAGCGGACCTACCAGAGAAAGCAGTACGTAGTTCCGTTGAGCAAGTCTCTGATATAGTGCAAACCTACGCAGACAGTGACATTTCTCTTGTTACTTCTCCGCTTCTGATATCTGATGTAAGTCCTCCTTCCCATATGAATATGACTATAGGACCTAATGCTGAAGGTGAAAGTCAATGTACAGTTCAATTCTCGAGTCACATGACTAATTGATAGTAACTTGTGAGAAAGCGAGGGAACATGCAAACAATTCGACAGTTTTAATATGGGAGAAATTTTCACAGTCCCCGCCCCCTTGACAACTGTAAATTCCCCACTAGCAGTTTGGATATGTGACAAGTGAGGTTTGTGCGGTTTGGTTATATCTGACTCATCATACGTCATGGTATCAGTTTTCCACAATAAAAAATCCACCTATTATTTTTTTTCGACTCTGGAGATACACTACAAGTTGTTCCATAATTTCTTAGGACTTGGAAACGATTATTACTTTCAACTGGGGAAATTTTCAAATTTTCTAAAGTTTCTGGGGTCCTCCTGTAATTTTTAAAAGGCTATGGGACAGAATTTTTAATACTTTCAGTATGGGGTAAGTAATGGAAATAAGGGAGATTTGGAGGATTGGGTATAAAAGGGACAAATCCTAACCCCAATCCCATTTTACCTCCCGCCGCTGCTGCTTCATTCAACTCGCCTGGATCTGTTCTGACTGCGACGGCGAATTGCGCTACTCTAGCGGCCTTGGGTGGTTCACCAACCAGCTATTCGTTGCCCCGAGCGTAAGCGGCCAACTCACGGTTGCCCTCGGTGGTGACGACAGACGATGCTCCTCCTTCTGTTCCGACGGCTGCCGCGGCGTGGCCTTAGCTCCACGGTGGCCGGTTAGCACTGGTTTGTGCTTAGACTCCCACCAGTCCGGATACCCCACCAATTCAAAGCATTGCTCTCTTGTGTGCTTCCATTTTCCACAGTTCGTGCACACCAATTTGGACCGATCTTCCTCCGTTCTCCGTTCGTCGGAGAATCGCTGGTTCCACCATCTGTTGTCGCCGCCGCGCGGAGCATTGGAGTGGTTCGGCCTCCCCTTGTCTCTCGCCGTGAATAGCCCTGCTCCGATCCCATCTCCTGAGGTTTTTCTGTCTGTAGCGCGGAGGATTCCCGATCGAACATCCTCTCACTTCACTATGCTGTATGCTTGCTCAGTTGAGGGAAGTTGCTCCATCTTTAACACCTCTTTCTTTACATGTTCATACCCCTCATCCAGTGCAGTTAGGAATTGATAGAGTCTGTTTTGTTGTGTTTCCTCATTGTATATCTGGATATCTTCAGGATACTTCATTCGGCTGCATTAGCAATGTTAGTGACCCACTAAGCTGGGTGTCAATGCCAAGTGCACCAGAAGCGGACCTACCAGAGAAAGCAGTACACAGTTCCGCTGAGCAAATCTCTGATATAGTGCAAACCGACGCAGACAGTGACATATCTCCTGTTACTTCTCCGCTTCTGATATCTGATGTTAGTCCTCATTCCCTTGTGAATATGACTATAAAACCTAATGCTGAAGGTGAAAGTCAGGAAACATGTAATGAACAGTCAGGCGATACACCTACAGTCGAGGTGGAAGGAATCGATTCAGACATCGGAGGCTATATATTACCCCTCGAACAAACTGGGGAGTGCCACCCAAAAAGTATACTCCGGAAAGAATCAACCGGAAAGCACGATACTCTATTGCAAATTTGGTGAAATGACATCTGTCAGAAATGGCACAAGCTTTTGAGGAAGCACTCTATGATGAGGAGGAAATTCCATAATCGGCAGATGAAGCCATGAAACACAAGCATTGGAGGGAAGCTATGAAAGAGGAGATTGATGCCTTACTCCGAAATCAAACTTGGGAGAAGTGTATGCTACCTCAAGGGAATAAACCAGTTGGGTGCAGATGAGTATTCACAATCAAAAGGAGACCTGATGGATCGATTGAGCGATATAAAGCCCGACTAGTGGCAAAAGGATATACCTAGACATATGGGGTAGACTATTAAGAGACATTATCCCCAGTAGCAAAGATGGATAATGTTCGAGTACTTCTGTCAATTGCAGCCAACCAAGACTGGCCACTATATCAATTCGACGTCACAAATACCTTCCTTCACGGAGAACTGAAAAAGGAGATTTACATGGAGGCACCTGATGCACTTTTTATTAGCATTAAATAAACCTGCAAGTATACATAGTATATATAATATAGCTAAAGGTCAGTACCGGATATCGAACACAGGGAAAACAATCACAGATTGGCTACCTCCTACTAAGCTTCTTTCACTATTTGGAAAACCGAAAGATTTTGAGAATTTTGAAAACAAAGAACAATTTGAAAGCAGTAAACAACTAGATGCAAATAAATCACGGAGATAAAAGTATAGAAATAAGGGAATTCCAGGTATGTGCGTTCACAGTTATGGCTATACAAGTTCCAACTACAATACCCTAGCACAGTTCTTACTTTGATAGGACGAGTCACCTAGTTTATGCTCATGCGATACAAACGTTGATTACTAACATTAGGGTTGTCAATCCTAAATATGTAACTCCAAAAAGCTCATAAGACCCTTGAAAAGTCCTCTCTCTCAATTAACAGTGTCGTTTTAAAGGAAGCTAATTGTAGTGTCTACTAAGTGGATCTAACTCGCCAACCTCCTCTCACGATTATGTAGAAAGTTATATTCAATCATCTAAGATTGTGTCACTCAATCATGAAGCATCATTATTTACTTAGAGAAGAAACAAAGTAAAAACAAAACGGATATTAAATAGAAAATGAATTGTATAACCAAAGTCGTTACTAACACATCCTTAGAATCCTATGAATTTAGTTACACATGATGTAATAATCTAAAGACATAGGTTGAAGGGAAAACAATTGGAACATAAAACTAAAGCAAATAAAACTCAAATGTTGAATCCTTGTAGCTTTGATGCTCTTGAATCCTTCTTCAACTCCTTGCACAATGAAGCACTCTAACTTTTAATCTCTAGAAAATATGTTGCAAAAAGAGGATACTAATAATGAAGCTTGAGAGGGTATTTATAGGGGAAAAATCGCCCCTCTCAAATAAGTAAAAGAGTTGCAAAATATGGTAAATCTTGAAGAGAAAATTAGGGCAAATCTGCTCGCCGCTCTTTTGTGGCGGACCGCCGCACCTTGGCCGGCGGTCGCCGCGCATTAATCCGAAGCTTCTGACTCTTTGGTGGCGGTCGTCGGGCGTGTCTTCATTCCATGCTTAGATTTCCCGAAACTGGCCGCTACAGAAGTGGCGGCCGCTGAGCGCCGGCGGTCGCCGGCAGTGTTGCGGCGGTCGCTAGACGCTACCTGAAACTCCAGATTTCCTGCTTCACGTTTTGACTCTCTTTTTATGCTCAAATATGCACATTTCTCACAAAACATGTCAAAATATCAAAATAGATAAAAAAATATGCAAATAATGGACATGTAATGCAACTTTGACATTAAAAACGGACCAAATAATAGCCTTAAAACCATGCAAAATCCAAGCGTATCAACTCCCCCAAACTTACATTTATGTTTGTACTCGAACAAAACAATAAAGACACAAGAATAGAAAAGATAGACTAAGCATAAATTAACGCACAAGGACTAGACGTCGTAATTGCCTCAAAGAATGGAAAAGATAGACTAAGCATAAATTAACGCAATCAAATCAAGCAAGGCTTATTAGTGCACTTTCATTACTAACTCGTGGAGCACCTTGAATTCATGCACTCACATGTGGCAAACTTCCAAAGATAGGAAGTGATTTATCTCTCACTCTCAAAGTGTATAAGGTAATGTGTATAAACACTCAAATCATGCATCATGCAAAGTTTACCATATGCTTGCTCAAAGTCTAATCCCTCCTCTACTAGATGTGATTAAGCATCAAAAGTCCGAAATGTCTTTATTTTGGTTGTAATGTAGGCTCTTTGTTAGGTGAGGAATATTTGGCTAAAAAGTGACTAAACCCAAACATAGCAAAAGTGATCAATTTCTACCACATCAAACTTAGCACTCAACCAACAATTCAAATCTCAGTAAATTCTAGACATTGTCTGTATTTCTTTTCACTTCCCAATCCTTTGATTTTCTTTCACAACCTTTCTTTCTTTTTTTCTTTTTTTCCTTTTCTTTTCTTTCTTAAAAGCACCATTTCTAGATCAAGCACACATTTTGAATTTTTCTATTTCACAACTTGTACTTTTCTACATTTAAGCACACTACTTCTTATAACTTTCTTCCTTATCTGTCCAATTCCTTTACAAAAGATAATAAAAACTATACTAACCCAATGAATTGTCCCCATTTATTTGGTTTCCAAAGAATAGGCTTAAAGGCTCAAAATTGGCTCTAAAGGGAAAAATTTGAGAGGGTCGAAAATTTAGGAATTAAAGTAGCTAAGAAAATATGGCCTAACATTCTCCTAAATCAACTTAAACACTATGTAAACTTAGACAGACTAGGAACAAGTTCTAGAAACATATACATTAATGCAGATAAATCACATAAGAAATTAATTAGGCTCAAATCTCACAAGGTATAAGCATGATTCAAGGCGAACAAGCAATTCACTAATTATGCACATTTTTACCAAACCATCATATCAAAACGCCAAGCTATACATGATCAAATATGAAAAGAACTTCATATCATTGGCAACTCGGTCTAATGTGTCCCTAAGCATGTGTGTTTCTAAGTTCTTTACGTTATGTTCATGACATGGATTCACCTTCGGGATTTTTTAAAACAAAAAAAAAACTTAAACTAAAACCCTAAAATCAAAAACCTAAACACACAGTCCACCACTTCATCCCCCCAAACTTATTTACAACAAAGTGTGAAATAAGTTTGTAGAGTCGGTAGGGACGTGAGTAAACTACTAAAACATACCTTGAAATTTTCGCGTAGTGGCTGGACGGGACAAAAATTTGAAAAATTGCGGCTGGAATGCGGTGAATGGCTAGCGGGCCGCTGGACATCTTCAGCGGTAACTGGGATGAAGTCATAACTGTTCCAGTGTGTGGCCAGTTACAGAAGTGGCAACCGCTGAGCGCCGGCGGTCGCCGGTAGTGTTGCGACGGTCGTCGGACGCTACCTGAAACTCTAGATTTCCTACTTCACGTTTTGACTCCTTTTTTATGCTCAAATATGCACATTTCTCACAAAACATGTCAAAATATCAAAATAGATAAAATATGCAAATAATAGAAATGTAATGCAGCTTTGACATTAAAAACGGACCAAATAATGGCCTTAAAACCACGCAAAATCTGAGCGTATCAGCACCGCCTGGTTTTTCAGGCGAGTTCAAGATATGAGAAGGATGTAGATTGAAGAAGACCTTGTATGGTCTAAAACAGTCTCCAAGAGTCTGGTTTTGAAGGTTTTCTGATGCAATGAAGAGCTATGGATACCAACAGAGTAACTAAGATCATACCTTGTTCTTAAAGAAGCGTGGATGAAAGATTACCTGTCTTATAGTGTATGTTGACGACATGATTATTACAGGCAATGATGTAGAGGAAATCAAGAGCTTGAAGGAGAATCTCTTCAAGGAATTCGAAATGAAAGACTTGAGCGATCTTAAGTATTTTCTGCGAATTGAAGTTCTTCGATCACCACGAGGGATATTTTTGAGGCACAAAAAATACATCTTAGACATTTTGGCAGAGACGGGTCTACTTGAGTGCAAACCAGCTGATACACCGATCATGGTAAACCATGGATTGAAAATACAAGAAGGAGCTGAGCTAGCAGACCGTGGATGATATCAACGTCTAGTTGGAAAATTCATCTATCTTTCCCACACGAAACCTGATATTGCCTATGTTGTAGGACTTGTAAGTCAATTCATGCTCCAACCTAGGACTGAGCATTTGGAAGCTGCGCTGCGAATAGTCAGATATCTGAAGGGGACAATTGGACATGGAGTAGTGTTCAAGAAAAATGGAAACTTAGAGGTACATGGATATACTGAAGCTGACTGGGCAGGCAATCCAGTGGATAGAAGGTCCACTTCAGGCTACTTCACATTTGTTGGAGGAAATCTGGTAACATGGAAGAGCAAGAAACAGAAAGTGGTTGCACTATCTAGTGCGGAAGCAGAGTTCAGAGGAATCAAAAGTGGTTTGACCGAGATTTTATGGTTGAGGAAACTACTGACGGAGATCAATTTCCCTCCAGGAAGATGTCAACTATATTGTGATAACAAAGCTGCGATAAGTATTTTAGAAAATTCAGTTCAGCACGACAGAACAAAGCATGTGGAGGTAGATAGACACTTTATCAAGGAGAATATTGAAACTGGCATTGTTGAGTTGCCGTTTGTACGCTCGGAAGATCAGTTGGATGATATATTGACAAAGACAGTTAGTTCAAGAAGCTTCGAAGGAGTTCTAGGCAAATTGAGTATCGACGATCCAACTACTCAATTTGAGGGAGAGTGTTAAAGAAGGAAGAAATCAATTAGTCAAGAAATCAGCAATTCCCTAAATTAGGGATTGTGGCAATATCCTGCGTAGAGTGATTTATTCACATTTATTCCTTACCATGTAAACAATATACAAACCCTATTTAAAGGGAACGTATGACTGTAATGAAAAATATCAAGCATTACACCAAAATCCTTCTTCTCTAAGCCATTTAACAATCAGTGCCGACCAACATGGAAAGTCGGGAGGATGATCTGCGTCTGGAGGAAGTCGCAGATGAGACTAATGAAGAAGCTATGAGCCTGAGGGAAGAAGAAGTGCAGCCCGAAGAAGGAAAAAGAGGGATGGACGGTCCAAGTCCAACTATGGAGACTTTATTTCCTATTAAATCTACCAATTTTAATGCATTATTTATTTATTTATTGTTGTAACTTTTTATTTAATCAATTAGAGTCGAGCGTAATTATAAGCTCCGTTTAGGGTTTTCTTGTTGGTTCTTTTTACGGAATGATCAAGTCGAACCAAACCTAGGATCCTTAGATATATAAACAGAGATTTTGTGAATTGAGATCATCAATCAATGTCAGAAGTTACCTACTTTTATCGTCTTTTTCCTTTCCTTGCAAATCACTCTGCAAACAAAACCTTAATTGGACTATTCATTGGCTGCTCTATGGGATTCCCCCATGAATGGACCAATATCATCTCGATGATCCCTCGAAGTTATCTCTCGATACAAGTTTACTCGTACCACTATCCTTAAAACGTGACGAGCTTACTGCCGTGAGAAATTTCTTATGTTTGTAATTTGTAACACTACAAAAAAACTCGCCAATTAGTGACGGAAATATCCGTCACTAACCAGTGAAATTCCTCCACTTAACAGATTAGTGACAGATCAAGTTTCGGCAGATCCGTCATTAATAAACTTGTCAATAAAAAATTTTAGTGACAAATTTTCCATCACTAAAGTTATTGTGATGGAAACTATAGGCGACAGCTTCGCATTAGTGATGGATAAATCTGTCACTATTAGTGAATGACACTGTTCAGTCATTGACTCACTGATTTTGTCACTAGTTGTTGAGCTATTGGATGTTGTCACTATTTTTCGTCACTATTTTCCGCTTTTTTGTAGTGTAATATGGCCTTGGGCTTGTTTTTCACTGGGTACGCCCAATTAAATTAGATGTGAAAAGTAAAATTATGTTATTTTGGTTCGAACATATAAACGACTATTCTCTTCGTTTTATTCAAGATATCCACTTTTTTTTTGTTTGACCATAGGTGTTCCGAATCCACCTTCGACGGAATCAGATTAATCCTGCTCGACCGGGCATGCGGATTAAAGCCGAAAGTCTCCCAACGGGTGGTGGGGTTTGAACCTGTGACCTCAAGGTCACCACAGCTCCACTTTTCCTTATTAGTTTGTCCTACTTAAGGTGTCCACTTTCTAAATTTGGAAATAAATCTTTCTCTCATTCTCTTTATTAAAACATTCAACTACTTTTTTTCTCTCTACTTATTCCATCTAAAATTTCTCCTAAAATTTTGTACTACTCAAAAATGTGGACATCTTGAGTGGGACGGAGGGAGTACTAAAACGCAAAGAAAAACGAGTGTAAATATTGGTAATAACACGAACATTAGTTATTCTTATATTAAAACAAAACATTTTTTATCTACCAAACTAATAATTCATGTTTAAATTTATATTCTAAAGAGTTGTTATTGATACGATAATAAATATATCATTTACTAAATTTTACTTTTTACTAAATTTAATTATTAGTATATTTGTATAATATAGGTAGTAGTTATACCTAAGGTTTAATAAATTATTTCCTCTATAAACTAAGTTCTTTTCTTTCTTTTTTTTGGAATAAGAGATCCGAACTCTTTCTGAAAAAATATTGCAGAGTACTTCATCTAGCACAGTACTTATTACTACTAAAAGTTACTACTACTTATATTTAAATTAAGATCCAATATCTAATTAATTTAGGGGAAATACATGACTCCTATAAAATGTTTCACCTTTGTTTCATATTAGTACAAAAAATTTAATGTTTACATAAATCATACTACAAAAAGTTTCATTCGTGTTTTAATTTAGTACTTTCTATTATATGTGTTTAAACGGTGTTAACTTTTTACTTATGTGACGCACAAACCATAAAACAACGATGAAATTTTTTGTACCAATATGAAACAATCATAAACTTTTTATACAAACATGAAATAATGATAAAACATTTTGTACTTCACATAGACACAGAGTTAACGCCGTTAAAACACATGTAACGGAATGTACTAAATTGAAACACAAATGAAATTTTTTGTATGAATTATGTAAACTTCAAACATTTTGTATTAATATGAAATAAAGGTAAAATATCAGGTAAAATATTATGTATGAGTCATGTATTTCCCCCAATTAATTCTAGGCAAAACACATCCTTAAGTCCTTATACTTTGATTGTTTATTTCACTAAGTCCTTATACAATTTTTTCGTTTTAGTAAGTCCTTGTACTTTTATATTCGATATATTACAATCCTTATTTGAATGGAACCGTTAACTTTTCCGTTATAAAATAACACATTATATATTAATTATTTGAATATATTCCACCTAATATCCTAGTTGGAAAATATGAACATAACATAAAAAAAAGATCCGTCGTCCGCTCCTCCGCCCAGATCCGCCGCCCCCACGGCTTCTCCGTCCTCGTCTCCGGCGCCGCGGCTTCGTCGGCTCCCAAATATATCATTGGAACCAAATATAAATTAATATTCGAATTTCAAATAATCAAACAACAAATTTCTTTTAACGATTTGGAATTCTTTAGTTTTTTTGTTTTTGTTTTTATATTTATATTTATGTTTTTTCATATTTTCCAACTAGGATATTAGGTGAAATATATTTAAATAATTAACATATGATATGTTATTTTATAACGGGAAAGTTAACGGTTCCGTTAAATAAGGATTGTAATATATCGATTATAAAAGCACAAGAACTTACTAAAATGAAAAAATTGTATAAGGACCTAGTAAAATAAACAATCAAAGTACAAGGACTTAAGGATATTTTTTGCCTTAATTCTACAAACATCTACTACTATATTAAACAATTTATAGAGAGGTTTAAACATTGAATGGATGGATGACTTTAAAATGAAAAGAAGAGCTAAATCTAGAAATAGAGGTAGCTGTTAGTTATTTTGTGCTCCCTGAGTTTTCGCATGTCCGTAACCGAAACGACATTTTCTCCTATTATCAATTATCATATCCTCCTTTTTCATTTCTATTTCCATTCTTCAATCTTGATCCCAAACACACGCGCCAATACTACAAATAAATGAATAAGAGATGGCATGAGGTTGATCCTCTTCTGTTGTAAACGTTAGATATCATTACTCATCATCAGAAGGTTATCCATCGATTTCTATCTCTTTTGCACATCAACTGTTTGTTAATATGCTTCATATATATTCTCAATAGTTTTTTGATCTCACATGCAATTTGATTGAATTAGTTTCTTATTAGCCTGAATGCCTTAGTTAGTTGCGTTTTGTATGATCAGCATTGGTTTCTGTAGTTCTGTTAGAGAATTGATCGTGCTTACTGACTTGTTCGTAGAATATGGATGGATATAGATTGATCTCCCATGTTTGAAACATCTTTTCCAGCTAATCTGTCTTGTTTCTGTTTGGAGATTTAATGCGAATATGTCGAGTTTCGTGGGCGTAATCGTCTCTGATCCTTGGCTTCAGAGCCAATTCACTCAAGTTGAGCTGCGAGGCCTTAAATCTAAGGTACTGTGATATCTCATCCCTTTTGACCAAATGCACATCGTTTACAAAAAATTGAATATGGTTGTGGTTGCAGTTTCTCTCAGCAAAGAACCAATCTGGAAATGTTACATTCGCAGATTTGCCACCAGTATTGACAAAATTGAAGGGGGTCACTGAATTGACAGAAAATGAGATCACGGACATCTTAAAGGAGTCATCTCCTGATTTAAACGAAGAAGTTGATTTTGAATCCTTCCTTCGGGTATGTATGTTAAATTGAGTCTCGTCTAGAATAACCTTTGTTTCCTGTTTCCATGATATAACTCTAGTATGCTTCCTAGTGTGCATCTCCCTTTCCATGAATGGATATATTGATAAAGACACCTAAATATCACGTATGATTCAAATATGTGTAGCATTATTTGGACCTGCAAGCTCAGGCCTCAGCTAAAGTGGGTGGTCCCAAACCTCAATCGTCGTTTCTCAAAGCAACTACAACTACACTACACCACACAATTAGTGAATCCGAAAAGTCTTCCTATGTCGCCCACATCAACAACTATCTTGGAGAAGATCCATTCTTGAAGGATTATCTCCCCCTAGATCCAGCTAGCGATGATATCTTCGAATTGGCAAAGGATGGTGTTCTTCTATGGTACTGGCCACCCCTTGTATCCCCTGTCATATAGAGCATCTGTAAATTCATACATGTATGTGAACAAGAATAATTATCATATTTTCTTCTCACCCTTGTAATTATTTGATGCAGTAAACTCATAAATGTAGCTGTACCTAATACTATAGATGAGCGAGCCATCAATACTAAGAAGGTTCTAAATCCATGGGAGAGGAACGAGAACCATAACCTTTGCCTCAATTCTGCAAAGGCAATTGGGTGCACAGTGGTCAACATTGGCACACAGGACCTAATTGAAGCAAGAGTAAGCTAGCCATCTGTGGTTATATCTCTCATTTTCAATAGATTGTAGATATCATCAACATGGATATGAATCATGATAACTTCATTATTTGTCTGACAGCCTCATTTAGTCGTTGGGTTGATGTCTCAAATAATCAAGGTAAATTAAATTCTGCAGGTCTGTAGCATGATATAAGTTGAAAATATAGCTAATTTCTGTTCTATCTTGTTTGTCAAACATCAGATACAATTGCTATCTGATCTTGATTTAAAGAAGACGCCTCAACTTGTTGAGCTGGTGGAGGATTCCAAGGTGAAGAATTCTCATAGTTGTTTCATGTTATAGCTTGTTCTCAGACTAATAGCATCTGACATGTACTTATAATCGATCCAACGCAGGATGTAGAGGAGCTTATGGGATTAGCCCCAGAGAAAGTTCTTCTCAAATGGATGAACTTTCATCTGAAGAGAGCAGGATTTGAGAAGCAGGTTACAAATTTTTCCTCAGATTTGAAGGTAAGAATAGTACACTTTTAAAAGGTCCGTGGACCAATCAGGGGGCAGAAGCCTCTAAGAGCCTTATTTAGAGCTCCCCAAAAAATGGGCAATTGTTTAGTCTGTGTAGCTCAACACACCCATTCTAATGTAGGATGGAGAAGCTTATGCTCACTTGCTCAATGCACTCGCCCCAGAACTTGGCACAAACTCAACATTAGAAACAACAGATCCCACTGAAAGAGCAAAATTGATTATTGAGCAAGCTGAAAAGCTAGATTGTAAAAGATATGTTACTCCAAAGGACATTGTTGAGGGATCAGCAAATCTAAATCTTGCATTCGTTGCTCAAATATTTCAACACAGGTAGACTACAAACCTCACCTTCCATTTATGGAGACAAAACTTTAATAGTTCATTTCAATAATCATGTTTATATCAAAGCTAGAATATATTTTTGACGAGTTGCTGTCTTTTATTTTTCATATCACTTATTTTAAAGAGACGATGCCATGTGGGAGGCCTACTCCTACTTTAGGACCAAAACATAATTTATCCACTATCTGTATAAACTGCTTAATTTATCCATTATGTGTATAAACTGCTTAAGTATTCCCCACTTAAAATGTCCAATAGTCCAGTCTTATGATTGTTGTGATTATTGAAATTACTGTTTCAGAAATGGACTATCAGTGGACCAGTCAAATATACCTTTTGCTGATATGATGGAAGATGATGCTCAAACTTCACGTGAAGAGCGATGCTTCCGGCTGTGGATTAACAGCCTTGGGATTGAAACCCACGTCAACAATTTATTTGACACTGTCAGGGGAGGGTGAGGTTTCCTTTTCTTTGTTTTGGCATGTGGCTTTATGAGTTTGTTTTGCTTCAACTTGTTCTGCATGCAGATGGGTTCTACTGGAAGTACTTGAAAAAGCTTCTCCTGGGTCTGTTAACTGGAAACAAGCTTCAAAATCTGCCATTAATATGCCTTTCAAGAAACTTGAGAATTGCAACCAAGTTGTGAGTATTGGAAAGGATTTGAATTTCTCCCTGGTGAATATAGCTGGAAATGATATTGCGCAGGGAAACAAGAAGCTCATAATTGGTAAGACTGCTCATCTTCGTAAGTCATGTACAAAAGTATATTATGATTCTGGTCCCTGTTTTCATTCAAAAAATTATACTGTTCATGGTTCATCCATAGGTTTTAGGTACTTTCGAATGCAGTCTTCATTTGTTTGTTAAAGTGATTATGGGGGGCTAGCACTACCACTTCACTTTTCATGCTATCTATGCATAAGTTTACGGAGTTGCATGCTTTCCAATATCATAAGGTTTTCACGCTAAAATCTTTTGGCTCCTGTATGATGTTTATTGTCAATAATGCTGACCCCATATGTTATGCAACTGTTGGTTTGGTTTATCAGCCTTTAAACATCAACGTAAATTTATATGTTTATCTTTTGCAGCTTTTCTGTGGCAGTTAATGAGATTTAGCATGCTCAACCTGTTGAAAAACTTGAGACAGCATTCCCAGGGAAAGGAAATTGGAGATGCTGACATACTGAATTGGGCAAACGAGAAAGTCAAGAGATCTGGTAGAAGTTCCCAAATGGAAAGCTTCAAGGTAGCACTGAAGACCTTGATCTTGCAGCTCGTTCATATATTTGCTATTATATATCCATTTTCTTTGGCATTATCAGGATAAAAACCTCGCAACTGGGAGATTCTTTCTCGAACTTTTAAGTTCCGTGGAGCCAAGGGTGGTGAACTGGGCCCTAGTAACGAAGGGCACAACTGGTATGCGAGTCCTCGTTGAACTATGGAACAACTTCTTCCTCTCTAGATGGAATGGCAAGATTTAGGATCTTCTGTTGCAGCTAATGAGTTTAACAAATTAAACGTATATGCTTAGGATGGCTGAAAATTAATTGATGTACCTAGAAAGGCAGTTTATTTTAGGAGCCAAATGAGGCAATGGCCCTAACCCCTAAGGGGCAGTTAGGTAGTGTGGATAACTCATCTATCTTGGAGTTAACTTGCATCGATTTTCTCTGTACTTATGTTTGTTGTGTCTGATTGTGGCTCACAACATGACCTGGTTTAATAGTTTCTTCTAACTGAAAGTGGATTTAATTGTAAATGCAGATGAAGATAAGAAATCAAATGCAACATATATTATCAGTGTCGCTCGAAAGCTTGGATGCTCCATATTCTTATTGCCTGAGGATATAATTGAGGTACATTCACCAGTTGCATTTAATATGACTTTTCTAGTGTTAGTGCATCCCAGTATCAGTTCATTTTGCTTCGCCTATATTTAGATAGTAAACTACTTATCTACTGGCTAGTTTACTATCTCCGAATGTAACACTTGAAAAGGATATTATCTCTGACCTCATTTATGCATCCAATACTATAAAAAGGAGTCATATCCTCTTCTGTTGTAACTGATGGTGTTAGGTGAACCAGAAGATGATCCTGACCTTGACAGCAAGTATCATGTATTGGAGCCTGCAGAAGAAGGTGGGAGATCTTGAGCCTCTGTCTCCTAGTCAGCAATCTGAGCCTCCGTCTCCTAGTCAGCAATCTGAGCCTCCGTCTCCTAGTCTGAGCAATAACGAATCACCACCGTCTCCGAGAGATGATGATGGCTAGTCTGCATCAAGTACTGGCGTTCGACAAGAAGTAATTAGCGGTTAATAGTCGTTTTCACAAACTGGGAATTCAACTGGGTCTAGCACAGTTGAAATTTATATGGAGTGGAGAGTTGAGATCTAGGTTCTGGTAGGAAAATTCATGGTAGAGTAAGCAAGAAGGTATGCATATCCTTCGAGTTTGATAGTAGCCACATCTGCATTGTTTGGATACAGTGAAGTGCGGAAACAGTTTTGTATGTCACGTTCATGTTGTTTGTATTGCAAAGTTATGTCATAGTATATAAATATAGCTTTGGTTTTCATTTTCATTTTCATTTTCTTTTTCTTTTTCATTATATAAAGATGAAATCATTGAATATACTATATTAATTGGGAAAGGAAGCGGAAGCAGGTCTGTTTCTCTTTGATTTTCCACCACCAAACAGGAGGAGCTGATGGAGTATGTTTCGTACTTTATATGCGTATTTTCTGTGCAACGTAAAAGTGAGAGTTGCTATGCAGCCTGAATTTTGATGATTTTTACTCTGTTGCAGGTGGAGGGTCCTCTTGAGAGACTGGAGCTCTGTCTCAAGATTCTGGATTCTGAAGGCAGTGGACTCATAGCTTTTGTTGTGGCCAGGTGGCATGGACATGTGTTGAGCGTGCACAAAGAGCGCCTGCATAATGAGGCGCAGCGGCATCTCCTCATTCCTGAGGGCTCCAATGCAGACAGGCGGAGAGAGTTTTTGGCAGTGGAGATATTTGCAGAGTGATCCTTTCTCCTCCTGCGGAAGGTTGGAGTGGGAGCGGAAGAAGAGGTCTAGCGCCGCGAAGAGGTAATCATGTGTATGCCTGCTGGAATGGGGAATAATTGTTTGGATGAGAGTGATGAGTCTTGTGCAGGGGAGGTCAGGATCAGCAGCTATGTTAGTTAGGTACTGGTCCCATAGCCGCGCAACAGCAGGTGACCTGGTGTCCGAGCCCAAGAATATCCTCTCCACCACTGCTAACTCAATACCAGCCAGATCCTCCGGCTGAGCCAGATGCAGCATGGATGCAACCTTCTTCTCCACGCTCTTGTTCCTCCCCGTCCCTGTGGCTAGCAAGTACAAGTAGAACCCAACAGGGACGCCCCTGTCTGGAAGCAAATCTGCAAGCCTGGGGGCAGATTCTTTGTGGGCCTGGGCGTATAATAGTATAATGGTGCAGACATACTTTTCCTCAATGGCCTGCCGCCTCAGAGATGCTATGACCCTCTTGAAAAAAGCAAACGGCAGAGCAATGACATCTAATATCCATACATCTCTGCTGACCACATCCCCCACAGCGGCATCCCTCCACGGCCAAGGCTCGTGCAGCTGCAGCGCCTGCTCCCGCCCCTGCTCTGGATCAAGAATCTCCATACATGCCATGAACGCCACGGTCTCGATGCAGCGGGTGACGAGGAGAACGTCCTCCGCCCATGGGAGCAGCCCCCGTGGGCCTGGGACAGCACCAGCACTGTCTGGTGCCAGCTCTGGAGGACCACCTGGTTGAGATACATGTCCAGGCCTTGGCAGTGGCTCCGCATCTCTAGGAAATCCGTGGCGCATCTTAGAGCGGCCACGTTATCCTCCTCTACTAATGCACCGTGGCCATACATCAGGAGTGCGGTCAGCTCGAAGGCCTCAGCTCCACCGGGGAAATCCGGAGGGAGATCGACTTCGTCTGTCGTCTCGTCTTTCAACTTCTCCTTGAAATAGCCGCTGTTGCGCCGCAGCCAGACCTTGTGGAGGTGGAAGCTTCTCTCGGCAATCCGGACACGGACGCCGACAGGAAATCCAGTTTCTTGGCTCCTGAGAAATGAACAGAACAAAATGAGGTTTTGTAAGAATGAGTTAATGGAGAAAGAGGGCAACCAACCAACCATGAAAGAACCTTGATCTTGAGCAAGGCAGCAACCTTGGAGCTACTCATGTCTCTTATTCATTAACATATGCAAAGTCAGGGAAATATATGTAATAGGAGTATGCATTTCTTCCTTGTTTTCTAGTAAGTTTTAGTAATGATCTTGCAGGGGGATAAATGTTTTTACTAATCTCAACAACTTTTTTTTCATTAAAAAAAGAGATGGAGATTTTAAAATAAATTGAATTGCTGGACAGAAGGGCGAGATTTAAGGCTTAAATGAGGGTTCTGGAACTTTGCTTCGTCTCCAAAAAGGAGGCAATGCAAGTGTGTAACAAGTTATTGTTTGTAGCTGGTCGAATTTAAAGTCCAAGACGGCACGCCGTCTGCATTCACTTTTGAGGTATAATGAAGGATAAACTTCATTAGACGACAAAGTGCAGTTTCGTTGACAAGACGTTTCTCATTCATCTAATAAGTCAACAGTTCGAGTCTTCGTCCTCATTGGACAATAACTTCAATATTCCATTCATAAAAAAATGTACTTCCGCCGTCCAAAAAAAAAAATAGTTTCATTTGTGGACGACACTGGAGATGGGAGAAAAAATGAGTTAAGTATGACAGTTTTAAATTTTACATTTTTAGACATGAGACGGTTTTTTTTGGACATTCCAAAATTATAAAATAAAACTATTTTTCGTAGAAGAATGAAGTATAAAATTTGGGACAACTCATTTTTTATTGGCTGAGGATAATATTATATTAAAGGGAAGGTGTGATAATTCCATGTCATCTTTTGGTTAAAAGACTCTACGCATTCCCCCAATTTAGTAAGTACGTACTTCTTTCGTCCCATGTTACTTGAGTTATTTTTTTTTATACATATTTTGAAAAAATAATACTAATAAATAGTTAAAGTGAAGAGATAGTAAAATAAGAAAAAGAATAATGTAGAGAAGAGGCCTCGTATTCTCTTTCCACTTTAACTATTTATTAATACTATAATTTTTCAAAATGAGTGCAAAAAAGAAGTGACTGAAGTAATATGGGACAGAGAAAATATTAATTTAAGGAACAAAATATATAAATGATAATTTAGACATATTTTACTTAATAGTATATTAATTTAATGCAATTATCAAGATACAAGTAATACATAGTGTTGGGTAAATATATTACTACTGTTTTATTTAAAATATAAAAATGTAGTCCCTACTTTAGAGGACAAATGGCCCATTTTGGCCCAGCCCACTTTAATGGCCCAGCCCAGCCCACTTTAATAAAAATTTACAATGGCTTGATATTGAGATGAAAAATACAGAACATAAATCATATTTAAAACATCATATACACCAAATTATACTAGCTAGTACTCATTTGATTTATTGAACGTAGGCTACTGCATCATATGTTTCACAAGAGTCAAACGCTATAATAATATAATCGAATCGCATAGATAATAGAACCAGCTGTAGCTACTCATTTCATTAATTGGGGATAAAGATTGTTCAAGGTTGAAAATAATTTGATTTGTCACATCAATTTAGAAATTTGAAACATAAATATACGAACTTTCTTCCTTTCTTACGAAATTAAATTTCATCCGAACCTAAATTGAGTCGGCAAAATCAAAGATGCGACAATCAAATGACATCGTTTTCATCAAACAGAAAGCAACTGTGCACGCTGTAGAGCGTAGACCGATTGCTCTTTCATCAAATGTAAATATAAAGAGTACTTGATCTTTCACTTTTGCAAAAAAAAATGGCATCTAATCTTTATTTTATACATAGTATCGTTTTTGGTACCTAAAAATCACATTTTTGAGTATCTGATGTTGATTTTCACCCCAAAATACTTCATAAAAGTCACATTTTCACATTTTTGCCATAGAAGGCATTTTTAGGCATACATGAAAAAAGAACCTAAAATGATATCTTCTCTATCTTTCTCTTCTATACTATTATTATTAATTACTATTATGATGTTATAAATTAATAATTGATTTATTTTTAATATAATTTAAATTATGACTCATATTTAAATATTTAACTATAATTATTATTTTAATTATTATTATATTATTATAATACTAATAACTCATAATTAATAAATAATTATAATATACTTAATTTAAATATGAATCATATAATATTAAATTATAATTATTATTATTATTATTATTTTATCTTAAATTAATAAATGATCAATATAGTCTTAATAAAATTTAAATTATGATTTATATTTATAATAATATAAAATATTGAATATTTTTAGTTAGATTTTTTAGTGTATAATGATATAAAACAATTAAATTTAAAATATTTAATTAATTTAATTAGTTTAAAAATTGATTTAATTAGGTGTTTTGTCCTTAATTTATATTATGAATGTTAATTAGGTGTATGTATAAAACACTATAAAGACAGGAAGAAAAAAAAAGAAAGGAAAAAAAATTGCATGTTTGATACATAGAATTATTTTAGTTACGGAATACAAAAAATGATATAAAACAAAGATCAGATACCATTTTTATAAAAAAATAAAAAAATCATGAATTATCGGGATGTTGGCAGCAACGGACATATGACACTATCCACTTAATTATTCTTATTTCATTTTTTTTTCTAGATTTTTCTACCAACTAATTTGAAGACAATAATTTTATCTACCAATTAAATACTCTTATTTATTTTATTTCTAGATTTGTCTTCTAAGTATTTTGTCTGCCAATTAAAAAAACCCATTATTGCATCATTTAGATAAGTAGTATTTTATATTTATTTTAATTCATTTGGGTTTTGGCCGGTTGACTACCAAAGATCAGAATATAATTTAAGTCATTATTATTATTATTATTATTATTATTATTATTATTATTATTATTATTATTATTATAGATTTCAACATATTTACTGACTAACCGTAATGTAATAATTTTCTTATCGAAATAGTAATAGTATTAAATTTAGTCTAAAGATAATTTTGAGGGTTAAACTAAGTCACAAGTCATGTCCAAGTGGTATAGGAGTACAATTTAACGATGTATTGCTTATATCGTAAATTTCATTATTGATATGTTTTTCCTTGACCAAACCGAATATACTAATTTAATTTATAGAGCTGTTGGCTGCTCACCTACCCTTAATATGTCCTCTTTTATATTTTAACTCCCTTTTAATTATTGATTAACTTCAGATCCAATTGTAGGGAAATATTATGATAAATAAAAAAACACAAAAGGGCCTCTAACAAACATGCGTAATGGTCGGATAGCATACGAATCGTTCGAATTTAAACTATAATAATCCCCCATCTACAAAAAATAGTCTAATTCTGCTATTTTAAAATGTCTAAAAAAATAGTCACATTTCAAAAATAATACTGTAACTTTTTCTTATACTTAATTACCTACTTTTTTAAGAATTTAAATTATAATACTCCCTCCCTTTCTTGTATTATGCACTGTACTACTACTACTAGTGTAACTTTTTCTTATACTTAATTACCTACTTTTTTAAGAATTTAAATTATAATACTCCCTCCCTTCCTTGTATTATGCACTGTACTACTACTACTAAGTAATTGAGTACTATATGAACCTTATCCTCGATACAACGAAATGTTACAATATTGACATAATTTTTGAAGAATTGTGACACATATGCCACAAGAAAAAATGCGATATGTTCAAGATTGGTACTTATATATCGCGTGTTACTGTATTTCAGAAAATATAAAAACATGTTAAAATTTAGTGATATTTTAGAATGTAGGCATTAATTTTGTGACATGTAAAGTGTTGGTAATATATAAAGTGAAGCCAATTTCTATCGACATTTAATTTATAGCTATTTATTAAAAAAACAATTTTATAACTAAAAGTAAAACTAGGAGTTCTACATAAATTAAATTTGTGTATGTTCGTGTTCAACACATTATGATGTGAGAGAAAATAGAGAAATAGAAATTGTGGCACGCGCAACAATTATTTTTATTTTTATTTTTGTGATACAGTGCACCTAAATATTGGTACGTATAGTATAAGGTTCTGTTTGATAAGAAATATAGGATATGTGAAGATACGAAAATATGAGCTTTGTGTATTTAATTATCGTTGTTTGGTACACCATATTGTATCTAAGAAAGCTTATTTGATAACACGCATTAATTACTAAATTATAAATGAAGTCTTGAATGAAACAAAAATATTCGATTTCCATTGAATTGTTTCTCTTCTCCCACTTTCATTTTCACATTCTGTAAGACCATCCACAATAGGCGCCTAGCGACCGCCCAGCCGAGCGCCGGCACTGGGCGGTCTATTGAAGCCGCCCAGCGGCTGAGTGGAGAGAGAAACCGCGCAGCGCTGGGCGGTTATGTGGCGCTGGGCGGTTGGCTGGGCGGTCCGTTCGGCGCTATTGCAGCGCCCGGATCGCCCAGCGCACCGCCTAGCGCGAAAATTATTTTTTTTTCCGAAACACTATATATACGCGCTTTCCTCTTCATTTTCATTCGCACTACTTGTTTTAACGAGTACTCTCTCTATCTTAATTTCTGTTCAAGATCAACAACGGGAAATGGATCTCAACAACGAGCCTAGTTCCGGGAGTAGCGGGTCACAAACTCCGACGATCCCTGTGGGAAGTGGATGGGGTCAGGTGCCCGGGTACTACAACATGTACCCATGGCAGCAGATGATGCCCGGGGCCTCAATGGGGGGGAGTCCGCCGGGGGGGGGGGGGGGGGGGTTTCCGCCGATACCGGGGTGGGTACCCGGGATGCAGATGATGCCCGGGGGAGCACCGGCGACACAGTGGACTCCGGGGGTCGTACCGACGACACAGTGGACTCCGGGGGTCGTACCGGCTACACAGGGGACTCCGAGGGTCGTACCGGCTACACAGGGGACTCCTGGGGGGTCCCCGGCGACGGCGGGGGATGTCTATCGCCCCAGTTTTGATTTTTCGACTGGGTCTACGCACACATCGACCCAAACACCCTTGGGGTTTGATAGTTTCTCCTTAGATGAGTTGGGGTTTGATACTCTCGGAGCTCCGGAGACTCTAGTTCAAGGGGGGGGCAGTGCCGGGGCGTGGCGCCCCAAAGAAGAAGGGCAAGAAGAAGGTCGGCGAGTCGTCGCAGCCGGGTGAGGAGGAGGTACGGAGGAGGTGGACGGACGACGAGAACGTCGCGCTCAGCAAGGCGTGGGTGAGTGTTTGCGACGATCCTCTCGTTTCGAACGAGCAAAGGATCGTCAACATGTGGGGCAAGATAGCAGCAGCCTACCAGAGATTTTGCCCGGAGGGGAGGCCCCGCAACGGGGAGGATTGCCGGAAGGGCTGGAACCGAATCAGGGCGGCGGTCTCCCGATTTTCGGGTTTGTACACCAACGCACTCCGCATGATGAGCAGTGGCCAAACGGAGGATGACTGCAGGAGAATAGCGGAGAAAGCCTTCCCACTGAAGGGTTTATACAAGGACTTCACCTACTGGAACTGCTATTTTGTACTGAGCGAGTCCGAGAAGTTCCGAGTAGGTGTCGACTCTGGCTAGCCGAAGAAGCAACGACTGAACTACACCGGCGATTACAGCGGCAGCAGCGGAGGTTCCCACGACCTCCCCGAGACGACGCAGGAGTTCCCCACGCCGCATTCGGTCGGTGGCCGACCTCGCCCGATTGGGCGCAAGCGCGCTCAGCAGGCGGCGAGAGGGAACGCCAGGGCTTCCCAGGAGGTCCAGTCGGCATCCCCCCTTGGCCAATCCACCCAGGAGCTCAAATTCTTCGCTCGCGGCCAAACGCGCGCTCAGTTGATCAAGACGATGGCCGAATGGCGGGTGGCGACGGATCCCGTGGAGAAGAGCGTGCTTCAAACCTTGCTCATGAGCCTGCAGGACGAGTTGGAGGCTATACGGAGGGAGACCGGTGGCGGCGGCAGCGGCGTAGGCGGCGGAGGCGACGGCGATGGTGGCGGCGGCGATGGTGGCGACGGAGGCGACAGCGACGGAGGCGACGACGACGGAGACGAGGAGTGAATTGTCACTCTTTTTTATTAATGTATTTTTTTTTAAAATTAATGTACTTTTTTAAAATTATTGTACTTTTTAAAATTTTAATAGTATTATTAAACTTTTCCCGTATATGTCTCGTAAATTAAATTTCGCATATTGTGTGATTGTTAATTATTTCATTTTATATATATTTGTTAATAGTGATGTGGATATTATGTGGCTAGGCTATGGCTGTGATATTGCTGGGCTATTTGCTTGTTTTGATGATGTGGCAAGAGGATTTTTAGTGCTGCTGATGTGGCAGTGGCTAGGCTATGACTGAGCTATTACTGGGCTATTCCTATTGTGGACGGCCTAATTTCACCAAATTGTTAATTATTATCAAGTCATTATCTACACAAATTGCAAATTCCAATGAAACTCAAAAAATTTAAAACACATACTGTTATTATCAAAGATGAAAACTATTTTGTATATTCAAAAAACGAAATGAAATCAAAGGGAATTGAACCCAGATTCATCAACGATAAAATCGAAGGAAGGTAGGTCTGTCCAGATTCCGATGGGAGGCCTTTTCTGCACCGATCATCGATACAAGGATCCGCATGACAACAGCTATGCTTACAAATCGGTCGGCCAGCAAGCGATCGTGAGAGAGAATCCGGTAGTCAAAGCCACGAAATGAGGTTTAAAGCAAACAGAAATACCAATAAAACCATATCTTCAGCATTTGAAGATCGATGCGGCGACTATGTTGAAGCTCTCGTCCAGTGAAGGAATCGCCGGAAGAATTAGGGCGAAACGATGGTAAATTAAAGAGCTTCCGTCTTGGAAATACAACCGCCGACCTTGGAAACACTTTCGTCGGGCTCGAACTTGCAAACCCAACCAGAAATTGAGAGAGAGAGAGAGAGAGAGGCAATCGATGGGGAAGGGAAGGGAAGGAGAGAGTGAACATGGTAGGGGTAGGGGTAAGGGCGGAAAACACGATGAAACATGTTATAACCTACCAATTTCGTGAGTTAGAGCATCCACAATGGCAGCGAGCGGATCGGCTAGCCGATTCCCGGCCCTGACCGGTCCGCTCGCCAAACCATTGCAGCCGGCCAGCGCACGCCGATTCCCGAGCGCTGGCCGATGCGCTCGCCGATCGGCTGGCCGCCATTGCAGGCTCCCGATCGGCGAGCGATCGACCAACCGATTTTTTATTTATTTTTATTTAATTTTCGAAACATTATATATACGCGATTTGCACGTCAATTTCATTCGCACCACTTGTTTTAACGAGTTTTCTCTCTATCTTAATTTCTGTACAATAGCAACAACGCGAAATGAGTAGCGCGGGTGGTAGTAGTGGTGGGGATGCTGAGGAGTACGAACGGCGAATGAACGAAGAGTTGGAGGCCTATACGTCCCGTGAGATAAACCGGCTGATACAAATGGCCTTACAGCCGGCGGCACCTCGACCTCGACCCGTTGTCCACCGCCGAGCAGTGATTGAGCGGGATCACGTAGCTGCACATCAGCAGCTATATGAAGACTACTTCGCACCGGAGCCGCGGTTCAACGCCAACCTTTTCAGGCGTCATTTTAGGATGAGCAGGGTCCTGTTTATGCGTATTGTTGACGCTTTGGAGAGTCAATATATGTGTTTCCGCTTCAGGCACGATGCGGTTGGCAGACCCGGCCACACACCTATTCAAACTGCACTGCGGCAATCAGGAAGTTGACCTACGAAGGCGCGGCAGACATGTGGGACGAGTACCTCCACATCGATGAGACGACTGCTCTTGAATGTATGAAGTATTTCTGTCAGGGTGTGGTTGAAATATTTCGTTATCAGTACATTCGAAGCCCTACCCCCGAAGACTGCCAGGAGCTGATGCAGATGCACGGGGAGAAGCATGGGTTCCCGGGTATCTTAGGCAACATAGATTGTATGCATTGGGAGTGGAAGAACTGTCCCGCTGCCTGGAAAGGGTTCTACACGACCGGCTACAAGGGAAAGAATCCCACGATGATCCTCGAGGCCGTAGCTGATTACCGGCTGTGGATTTCACATGCATATTTTGGGGTATCCGGGTCGAACAACGTCCTCAACTCGTCGCCCCTTTTCAACGAGCAGTGCCACGGCGTCGGTCCGGCCATCAGTTTTATCGCCAACGGGAACCAGCATGATATGGGCTACTACTTGGCGGATGGGATATACCCTAGGTGGCTCGTCTTTGTGAAGACGATCAGGTGCGCATCAGATGAGAGGAATGCCTACTTTGCGGAACGGCAGAAGTCGGCGCGCAAGGACGTGGAGCGTACATTTGGTGTGCTCCAGTCTCGATGGGCGGCAATTAGGGGTCCAACGCGTTTGTGGCATGTCGACTGCATTGCTGATATAATGTACGTCTGTATTATCATGCACAACATGATTGTCGAAGATGAAGGTGTGCAGCTGACTAGTTGGGCCAACGACGATAATGAAGCCGGTCCAAGCCACGGCGTGGCCGCCCCCAACGTACGAAGTGGGGTACCTCACGATGAAGTCAGCCGCCTCCAAGCACATGCTGACATGCGCCAAGTGGAAGCTCATATTCGACTCCAAAAGAATTTAATTGAAGAGTTGTGGGCGCGGAGAACTGCACAACGTTAGTTTTTTTAATTATGTAATTTTTTTAATGTACCTTTTTTTATTTAAATAAAATTATTGCATTTTCCCGTATCTGTGTCGTAAGTTGAATTCCGTATTTTGTGTGATTGTTATTTTTATAATTTTGTTTATTATGGCTAGCATATGGCTAGGCTATTGCTTGTCCAGTTGCTTGTACTGATGATGTGGCATGAGGAGTTTTTAGTGCTGATGATGTGGCAGGAGGATTTTGTGGCTAGGCTATGACTGGGCTATTGCCATTGTGGATGCTCTTATGTAGCTGAGTAGAAAAAGGAAAATTAGCTCTGGCCTGGACGAGCCTAGTCCAATTCTCAGGCTTTCAGTTAAGCATTTACAATGTACCAAACAGAAGGAAATGTGCAGATAAAAATTCAATTTTATCGTTTTCTTGGCATATCTAGGTTATCAAACATGCCCTAAAGATTTAGCAATTTTAATAATGTCACTAAAGGCATATGTGTTATATTGTTAACTATTCTTTAAATGACTAACTATAATTAAATGATATGCATTAGATCTTCAAATCAAAGGCTAAGATCATTCAACTCCAAATATCAATATATTGTACAAAAAATGTCAATAAGGGTATTAAGGTCAATTAACAACAAAATAGTTATAATTAACTTTTGAAAAGTATCACAAAACCTTAAATACATATAACTATCACAATTTAAATTATTTTTGCACACAACATATATCAAATTAAAGATAATTTTATAAGGATTTTAACGAGATCTCACTTGCATATATTCCGATGTCAAATTTTTGAAAAGAAATCTTCAATTTTCGGATTTTTATAAAGCATTTTAATATCAATGTAGTTGTCAAAATATGTCAACATAATATGTATAAAATGTCAATTCTAAATTGTTTTGACATATTCAAGACATCATATTGATATGTTTAATACACTACATTGACATTTTGATCTAAAATTCTAATTTTGAGAGTTTTAATTATCCTTTTATATTAAATAATAAAAAAATAAATTTACACATGACAAATTATATACCATTAGATCTCTAAATATCTTACGATATCTAATTTTAGGGAGAGTTAGCAATTAACCTCTATCACTAAAATTGTATCATTACTAAGTAATTCTGTTATAGTGCATATATAATAAAGGAGTAGGTTCAACCGCCCAAATAAAAACTGTTATAGTGCATATATAATAAAGGAGTAGGTTCAACCGCCCAAATAAAAACTCTTAACTACTGTAGATTAGTATTAATCATAGATAAAAAAAAATAAACATGCATAACCTGTATTAATTTGGGACTTTAATAATGATTTCGGGATAGCACACACTAGAGGCTGGTCAATGGTTTCAGCATAATAACAGCATACACACATTTTATAATAGTAGTAGTATTTGGAAGTAGGACTAATATATTTGCATAAAATTAAACAAGTGGAGTACCAAATTGAGAGGGTATGAGGAGTACTATATAACATAGATATCGGTTCCCAAAAGAGAAAATATTGTAGGTAATCAATTAAGTGAGGATGAAGATAGTTGTAGCCATAATTATTAGTAGTATCTTGGTGGCAGTAATACATAAGATGATATGAGAATATGTATGGAATACCACCGTATCTATATTATTTAGTTAATTAGTTAATTACTAATTTTTTATATCTTTTTATATAATTAAGATATTTATTTCTTGATCATTAAGTTAGGTTACTCCTATTATAAATAGGAGCCTTTGTTATCTTTTGAATCATCCATTTGAAGAAATATAATTATCTTTATCTTTTTATGTCTTTTACTTTTCTCTGCAATTTACTTTATTAAAAACCCTAGTTGAACGGTAGTTGGCTGCTCGACGGGACGATCCCGCGAACGAACCAACATTTTCTCCGCGATCTCTCGCAGTTATCTCTCGATACGAGTTTACTCGTATCATCTGGTGCTTTCATCGGTTGTCATCCTCCGCATTACCATCGTCTCTACCACTGCCACGCCTCTATCCGTCAACATGTACCAGCAACGACAATTCTGGGAGTTGCAATCGCTCGACCAAGGATTGCAATACGATGTGCCGTCGTTTAGCGCGGCGGATCAATTACAACCCGATCCCTACCACCAGGGCCATCAATTCGACCACCACACACAACCGCCGCAGCCACGACCCCCTTCCTGTTGGGGCCCGCCTTGGTATCACTTGCAGCAAGAGTACAAATCATATGTTCAAGAATCCCCAACCGGCTGGCCATCTACCTGTTGGGACTCGCCGACGCCCTATCAAACATCAGAGTATCACAGCCGCCAATATGAGTACCAGCCCCCACTAGTCCAGAATCAGTTTGCTCACGACGCCCTCATCGCCGGTCATTCTAGATGGTATCAACAATCTCAGCATTTGAATCCTAATATTGACGAGCAGACCGTGAATCCTTACTACCAACTAGAAGTGTACCAGCAATGGGCTGTTGACCAGCTGCCTGCGCAGCCACCCTATACGGGCTTCGATTTGCCGGAACCACTGCCATATCTGGGTTCGGAGCCTCTCGGCATGCCACAAGTTCTGGTGACGCCAGGTTTGGAACCAGACCTACCGTTGACATCCTTGGTTTCACAGCTTGAGCGCCTAACTGCAACTGTCAGAAATTTGGAGTCTCGGATGGATGACAACAAACGTTGTCTGGGGGATCCACCTGCTGCCACAAAATCTCCTCCGGTCCCTATGTTCAGCGTCCCGTACACGGCGCCAATATCATGTCCCCTGCAGCAACCACCAACGCAGCTCTCCCCACCGTACAGCCATGATATCAAGTATGGCTCAATAAAGTCCCTTGCCAATGATATAGATGAACATAAATCAGTGCAATCTCAGCAAATTCATTATGATGATATTGTAAGTGATCGTTTACTTAATCGAGATAATATTGGGGAGGAAGAGGATTAAATTGGGGAGGATGGGGTATTGTTAGACATTAAAGAGGAGGACGGGATTCTAAAGACTTCTATTCCAACCAACTTCGAGTATGTGAAGGAAGCAGAGTTGGTCGACGACATGTTTGTAATTCATTATTTTCTGGAATACTTGAAAGAAGATGTTACAATAATAAACATTCCTACGTATGCTCCTGTTCGGTTCTACAGTGACAATATTTTTCTTCGGTTCAAAGAAAAACATATAATGGCTTGGATTACTTTTGTTGATCGACTTGGGTATGATAATGTTCCTCGAGATATCCACATGTTAAGGTGCAGAGTGAATTATAATACTTTGAAGTTTCTTCCTGAAACTGAAAATACTAGATATATTGATGAGTTTTTGGAGTTTGTGGTAAGAGATCATATTGGTGAGAGACGGGAAGGAGAGAAGTATTTTGTTGATGTTTTGCTTGATGTGCCGAGGAATGAGAGATTTCATGGGCACATGCATACATTTGACCCAGGTGGGGATACCTCGCCAAAGCTTTTGTTCGCCACACTCTTCATTTTGTCGTGGTTTCCACCTTGAGGACAAGGTGAATTTTAACCGTGGGGGAGTTGATACGAGAATATCTATGGAATACCACCATATCTCTATTATTTAGTTAATTAGTTAATTAGTGATTTTCTATATCTTTTCTATATAATTAGGATATTTATTTCTTGATCATTAAGTTGGTTACTCCTATTATAAATAGGAGCCTTTGTTATCTTTTGAATCATCCATTTGAAGAAATACATTTATCTTTATCTTTTTATCGTCTTTTACTTTTCTCTGCAATTTACTTTATCAAAAACCCTAGTTGAACGTTAGTTGGCTTCTCGACGGGAGGATCCCGCGAATGAACCAACATCTTCTCCGCCATCTCTCGCAGTTATCTCTAGATACGAGTTTACTCGTATCATAAGATGAGGATGATGAACAAGAAGAAGAAGAAAGGGCCTGGAGGAGTCCCGGTGCTGGGAAACTTGCTCCAATTCGACAAATCTCAACCGTTGGTTTACCTCCAAGAGCTACATGACAAGTATGGTGGGGTGGCGTACATGAGGCACGGGTCGACCCCGGTGATGGTGGTTTCGTCGGAAAGATTGGCAAAACAAGTTCTGAAAAGCCGCGACAACCGGCCGCCCGTCCTGGGGCAGCAGAAGCTGTCATATGATGGGGCGGACATAGCCTTCTCCCTGTACGACTCTCACTGGAAGGAGATGCGGCGGCTGTGCGCCGTCCATCTCTTCTCCCCGAAGCAGCTGGTGTCGTTCCGGCCCATCCGCGAGGTGCAGGTGGGGCACCTGATGTCCAAACTGCGGTCACATGGTGTTAACCAGCAAGCAGCGAATCTGAGCGACATGGCCATGTCCTTGGCCAGCAACATCATCTGCGGTGTGGCGTTCGGAAAAACATACGAGGATGAGGAATACGAGAAGAAGAAGCTAGATAAGCTGGTGCTTGAAGCGCAGGCTTTGATGGTGTCGCTTTACTTCTCGGATCAGCTCAAAGTGTTTAGGTGGTTGGATAAGTTGTCTGGTTTGTTAAACCGAGTGGATAAGAATTTCAAAGACCTTGATTCCTTTTACCAGAACCTCATCGACGACCACCTCACCCCTTGTAAGAATAAAAATAGTAATCCTGACATTATCGATCTCATGATCGAGCTGAAGCGGGAGAAGCCAGACGAGATCACGTGGGAGCACGTGAAGGGGCTGCTCATGAACCTGTTCGTGGCGGGGACGGACACGGTGGCGGCTGCGATAGTGTGGACAATGACGGGGTTGATGCTCAGGCCAGACGTCATGAGGAAGACACAAGAGCATGTCCGGCAAGCGGTATGGAGTAATATATATATAGTACCACATCCACGTTCATACTAAGTACTACTAAGTAGTACTCCTATAAAGTACTTCATAATATCAATACTATTACAAATATATATACAGGTAGGGTTGAAAAAAGAAGGAGCGATGATCGAGGAAGAGGAGTTGACGAAGCTGACGTATCTCAAGGCAGTGGTGATGGAGGGCCTGAGGCTGTACCCACCGGCGCCGCTGCTGTACAGGGCGGAGCAGCAAGGGGTGGGAAGTGGAGAAGGGGACAAAAATAATTATAAATGGGTGGGCTGTTGGGAGAGATCCAGAGGTTTGGAAGGATCCGGAGGAATTCGTGCCAGAGAGATTCTTGAATGGGAGTGGGAGTGATCGGGAGTGGGAGTTCAAGATGTTGCCGTTTGGGGGTGGGAGAAGGGGCTGCCCTGGGATGGGGATACACCTTGCTTTGGCCAATCTTTTATACTCCTTTGATTGGGTGCTGCCCTCCTCTGCTCCGCCCATTGACACTCATGCCTTGCCCGGACTCACCATGCATAAGAAAAATCCACTTCTTTTGATCCCTATACCTTATCCATCTTCCACTTAGAGACTTCTCCTATCAATAATCTCCTATGTAATTACTTGCATCTACTATCATATGTAATTAATCTCTCTTCTATTTAATACACTACTTATTATGTTGCATTATTTATTTCTTCTACTTTTTGTTTGTAATTAAGTTGCACATTATTATGCATTATTTCATGTATTTCCCATAGGCAACATATATATAGAAAAATGCAGATTTTCTGCAAGTTGCGGGCATACAATATGTATCAGATGAGGGAACGAATAAGTACGCTTGCAACAACTAAAGGATGATAAGTTCATTACTGGTACTACTCTCGAATAAACCACTCAATCATTTAATTTAATATCAAAAGATAATCCAGCTATGATCTTGGAGTTTTCACACAGCTAGTATTGGAATTTGGACCTTCCAACAAACAATCTCCCAAAATCTGCTGCAATTCTTTCACTGTCTCCCAAAATGCACAGGCTATCGATCATCAGCTCGTATGTCCGTCCCTCTTTAGTTATTTTACGTATAACTGCAATTTTGGTCTTTTTTTTAAAAAAATTGATTAGTCCGGAGAGAGTGGTCCGGCAAAGAGATGGTGCTCTGAGCTGACAACTGGTGGCAGAAATGCCACATCATTTCATCTGAAAAGAGGGTGTACTGCTGCGGCATCTAGTCCACCTGAAAAATATACTATGAGTACCAAGCAGGTGAATTTGCGTTCAAAGTTATACGTACCTTTCTAATTGCAGCAGTGTTCGTGTACAATTTGTCATATTTTCTTGTGTATGCTATCTATGGCAGATTAGCCGTCTTATGGACCTTATTGTGAATAGTTTATATAGAAACAATGATGTCTTTCTTTGTGAGCACGTTTCTCATTTTCAAATGAATTGTGTTACCTATTTGGTGTATGTGGCCATATCATACTACTATAGTAGCACATTTTTTTTGTTACATTAAATTGGTGATATTGAATTGGAATTTTAAGATTTGAGTACTGTTTTATGTACATGATGGCCTATAACATGCTTGTGGCTCAAGAATTCCCGATATCTAGAAAATTTTGGATCAGGATATTATGTACTTGAGCATTACATGCTTGTTTCTCCAGGATTGAGCAATGAGTCTGCATGCACGTCTTGTGTTAGTTTGAGCTTGCAGTGCTCTAATCAATGTGGGCGATTGTTGAAAACGGGTGAAATAGAAAAAGGCTTTTAGCCTTTCATTGTCTTAAGTCTTTTGGCTTTTCAACTTAAGGTAACCTCCAAGTGGTTTATGAGGATTCTTAATGCCAAGACTTTTGAACTGCTCTCTCCTATCCTATAAATAGGTGGGTTTGAGAGATGAACAATACACCAACAAAAAACATTCTCTCTTTTCTCAAGCTCTCTACATCATAGTGTGCATCTTAAGAGCATTGCATAGCTCGATTCTCGGAACTCCATCAAGTTCGCCGGTACCTAGCGGGTTTGAGGTGCTTCTACACGCTAGGAGGAAGTCGTTTTATCTTTAGGGACAATACGTCATTCCGTGAGCAGTAGCCGGGGCGTAATTTATCTTGCGGAAAGAGGGCTTTCCTCAACTCAACTTATAGTTTGGTTTGTTTTATTATTTCCAATTGTAATTTTCATTCCACTTTTGTTGTTATCTTTCTTCGATTGTAATAGTTAGAGTACCGCTTGTACACGGCTTGAGAATTTTATCCCATTATTTATAATATAAAAAACATAAATTCAAGATGGTGATCTTTATTGATTTGGTTGTTTTGAGGGTAAAGTAGAGTTTAGGTGTATCCTATATGTACCATCCATGACACCCTCAGGGAAGGATGACATGATCAACCCCAAGACAAAGAATATAAGGCTGTTTGTAACGAGTATTCATTTCTGATGATTTTGATGGTGAATTGGTGAGCGATTAATAATTGGTCTTTATGTCAGGATTGTTTATTTAATGTATTCTTAACACATATTTGTTTCCTTTCTCTGTGTAATTTGAGTTTCATCAAGAGTGTTGTTGATTCGAATGATCTTCCTCTAAATGTCTCGCGCGAAATCCTTCAGGAAAGCCGTACTGTCTTGAAGCAGAAATAATTACCTAATTCTCGAGTTGTTGTTGGTTTAGGTTCGCATTATGAAGAAACGCCTGGTGCGCAAGGCCTTTGACATGATCCTTGGCATATCTATGAGTAAGGATAGAGAGGTATATCAATTTTGTGTTTATTGTGCTTCCTTTTCCCATTTCATTTCAAAAATTTTCCTATGAAGCGCAGACAGTCACTTAATTAGCTGCTGAGTAAAGAGTAGGCTTTTTCATGGACTGCTGTATGATGTATCCTTTGGTCATCCAACTTCTTACGTACAGGACTATATGACTTTCTGGAGGAATTTTGAGGACCTTGAGAACCACAAACGCATTGCTCCATTGCTTTGATTTTTCTCATCTCAAAGCGAGGAGGATGTTATCAGCTTGGATGAGTATGTTGAGAACATGAAACCTGATCAGAAAGATATTTATTTCATTGCGGCAGACAGCGTAATGTGGTTTTCACCTACATTCTTGATGAGCATTACTTTGTTTTCGGCTGCAGGCCGGTTCTGTTCTTAGTGGACCCTATATAGATGAGGTTGCCATCCAAAATCTGAAATCTTACAAGGTCAACAACTTTGTTGACATCTCCAAAGAAGATTTAGATCTGGATCAGTATATTAGATACCCTCTTTGAGATTGATCAGTGTCGCTCAACTCTCTAAAACTCTACTGGTTACCTGTACCTATGTTTTTTTTGGAGTTAAATAGTATGATGACATTTCATTTCCTATATGCGTCTTGAGCTGTTATTGCCCTTTTGTGTGTGAATATCAGTCTGTTCTATACGACGTGCTGCTGGCTTGTTGGAGATGTATTACTTCTTCTATTGATGTTTTATTAAAGAGTGTTGATGGGATTCCTTATGTACTAAGACTGAAGTATTGCAGGCGACAAGGATGAAGACAAAGATAAAGAGATGAAGCAAGAGTTTGGTGGTACTTGTGACTGGATTAAAAAGCGCTTGGGTGAGAGAGTTGCCAGTGTTCAAGGTGTTCTTGCAGCCGGCAAGTTTGGCTGGTGTGCAAATATGGAAAGGTGAATTCAGCATGCATCTTCATACTAATATGTATATGTAGACCTGTGTTAATCCTTATGTTTGTCAATGAACTCATTGCAGGCTTATGAAGGCACAAAATGTTGGTGACACATCCTCCTTCAAATTTTATGAAAGGCAGGAGAGTTCTTGAAATCAATCCAGAACATCTGATCATCCATCAAAAGTTTGATTTCTGAATAACATCAAAATACCCGAGACATCTTGTTTCCCCATTCTAAACTCCACGTTTGAAAATGTTGCAGGAGGCTTGCAAGAGACGGCCATCGATCTCTTGTATGAAACAGCTCTATTTTCCGGTGGTTTCGCTGTGAGTATTTATTTCATTGTAATAAATTGAATCATGAATTCAATTGAAATAATGTAAAAATTGAATCATTGCACGGCCTGAGAGTCCTGCTGAGCTTGGAGGAAAGATTTATGAGATGATGAACATGGTCCTTTTAGGCAAGTGGGGTTCATCTGCTGCTGCTCACGAAGACGGTTGAAGCCGAGCCAAATTGGTGGTGGTTTAGTATTGGTTGAAGTGTTATTCCTCTGTTTGTATTATATACTCCGTATTTTAAAGTGTTCAAATCTAGGGGTGACAAATCGTGCGTGTCAGGTCGTTATCGTGTCGACACGAACACGATAACAACAAACACGAACACGATCTGTTAAGAAAACTCCAAACACGAACACGAACCGCTACCCTCAGACACGAGCACGACACGGACCCATTAACGACACGAACCACTTCGGGTCAACACGACACGATAACAACACGTATTGGAAAGTGATTAAATATTTAAATGAGATATGACCATATGAGACTATGTGAGTCAATTTAATAAATATTGAAAAATGAAAATAATAAGAATTAATAATATTAAAATATTATTTGTTAACGGATAACACGAACCCGACACGAACACGTATTGTTAACGGATAACACGAACATGACACGAACACGACACGAAATTTTTATGTCCTTAACGGGTCGACCCGATAAGGACACGAACCCAATAAGCTCTGACGCAAACCCATTAATTTCGTGCCGGTTTGTGTCGTGTTATCCTGTCGTGTCAAAAATTGTCAGCCCTATTCAAATCGGCATTTGTTTTTTTATTATTATTTTAAATTTATATATAAATAATTAAAATTTGATTTAATTTTATCTAATAAAAATGTTAGTAGTAGTAGTACTATTTATTTTTATAGTTTACGTGGTTCTTATTTCCATTAATTTTATTACTATAAATGTTTAATCAGTATGAAAAATATATGGCCCGTGGTGATACTATAGTAAATGTAAAGCGAAGAAGAAGAAGACGCAGCTGCAATATTCACCACAAAACAAAAACACTGTTTTGTTGGCCATGTTGGTGGTTAGCAGCAGCAGGATTGGTCTAATGGAGGCTGCTTTATCCCTTTCTCTATCACTCTCCAAACACTCTCTCCTCCCAGCTCACAGACTTGTCCACCATTTCTCTCCGAGATGCATCCTCAATCATCATTTGCATCGCCACCGGCGGACCACCAGATTCTCCGCCGTCGCCACTCAACTCACAGAAACACCCTCATCCACCGCGCCGCCCGCTCCTGTTCTACCCACTAACCAGTCCTCCCAGACGCTCCTCAGGATTCGCCACACCGTGAGTCTTTCTCCTCCCCATTCCTTCATTTATTTATCAAGTTGTTTAATTAGGGATTTGCAGTGTGCTCATGTGATGGCCATGGCTGTTCAAAAGATTTATCCACAAGCAAAAGTCACAATTGGCCCTTGGATCGACAATGGCTTCTATTACGATTTTGATGTGGAGCCTCTCACTGACCACGACCTTAAGAAGATTAAGAAGGAAATGGTGTGCTCACTTTCTCTTCCTCTTTTTCTCTCTTTAATTGATCCTAAATTATAATTTCTTGAATCATCCATAGGATCGCATTATTGGTAGGAATCTGCCCTTAATCAGAGAACAAGTCACCAGGGATGAAGCAGAAAAAAGGATTATGGCCATCAACGAGCCCTACAAAATGGAGATTCTCCAGAGCATCAAGGAGGAGCCTATCACTATCTATCACATAGGTGATGAATGGTGGGATCTTTGTGCTGGCCCTCATCTTGAATCTACTGGTAATATCAATAGAAAAGCTGTTGAGCTTGAATCTGTTGCTGGGGCTTACTGGAGAGGAGATATAACTAAGCCAATGCTGCAAAGAGTATATGGCACAGCATGGGAGAATGAGGAGCAGTTGAAAGCCTATCTTCACTTCAAGGAGGAGGCCAAAAGGCGGGATCATCGCCGAATAGGTCAAGATCTTGATTTATTTTCTATACAGGTACCACAGCTGTGATTTGAGTTGTCGAATTCTAGTATGACTCTGCACCGTGAAAGGTTTTTTTTTATGTTTCTACTCTACATTAGTGATAAGGTTCTGTGTTATAAATCAAAGCTTGATGCTGATATTACATCCATTGGCCTTTCACTCCTCCAAATATAGCTTATTTATCCTTCGCAAAACATCTCTAAATTATTATTGTCTGTAGGATGGATAATTTAGCTGCTTATCATTAATGCTACTAATTTAGTTTTTCGGTCTTAATAGCTGTTTTGGCAAAGAGATTGAACAAAGATATATCTTTCCTTGTCGATAAGCTTCTTTATGAATGTATTGTGGCTATTGACTCTAATGATTTGGTATTTTTAATCCATTAAATTGATTTAGGGTGCTTATTATATCAGATTATTATTGAAGTAATAGGGTTCTGCCTGGCTTTATATTAGTGTAAATTTCACAACTTTTTTTTTGGGTTGATTAGATAACGGGGGCTTCAATTGATAGTAGATGAATACTTGCAGGATGAGGCTGGCGGCGGATTGGTTTTTTGGCATCCAAAGGGTGCTATCATGAGACATATAATTGAAGATGCCTGGAAAAAGATTCACCTACAGCGTGGCTATGATCTCCTCTATACCCCACACGTGGCAAAATCAGATCTCTGGAAGATTAGTGGTCATCTGGACTTTTACAAAGAAAACATGTTTGAGCAGATGGAGATAGAGAAGGAACTTTATCAGCTTCGACCAATGAATTGCCCTTACCATATTTTGGTCTACAAAGCACAGCAACATTCCTACAGGGATTTTCCAATCAGGGTTGCAGAGCTTGGAACGGTGTATAGATATGAGCTGTCTGGAAGTTTACATGGTCTATTCCGAGTACGAGGATTTACTCAGGTATTTGTTTGCTCCTTGCATATTATGACTTCAGACATTTCTGGGATGTCCACAGGTCTTGGATCTGGTTATTGTGTCAGAGCCTAATGTATATGGTTCCCCAACAGTTGTTTCATTTATATTCTAATTTACACGGCTGTCTTGTTTGACACAATTCCATTAATGGTGCCAAAATTCCCATGTCTTTACTTGAGCTCTTTCCATGTTTTTCCTAGGAAATTGGTATGGTGTCATGCTTGTAAAATGGCTATATCAACACACCTCAACCAAACCTAACTATGTTAGTATAAAAAGCTTTCTCCTGGACAACCCTCATCATTGATTAAAGAGCTTTCCGATGGGCCTATTTGTTATATGCATTGGATGGGAGATGTTTATATGCATTTTCCAACTCGTTGGTCCAACCTGTACTTGAAGTTTCCTTGCACTGTCACTAAAATGAGTTTCTGTCAATTGATGAATTTATACGCAAACCACACGTACTAGATAGATCTTTCGGAGGCTCGTTATCTAGATTACTCTGTGATTGTTTTACAGGATGATGCCCACATCTTTTGTTTAGAGGATCAAATCAAAGATGAAATCAGGGGTGTCTTGGATCTTACAGAGGAAATACTGCTGCAGTTTGGGTTTGACAAGTACGAAGTGAACCTGTCAACAAGACCAGAGAAATTTGTCGGAGGTGATGAAATATGGGACAAAGCAACCGCTGCTCTAAAGGACGCTCTAAATGACAAAGGCTGGAGTTATCAAATCGATGATGGTGGTGGTGCTTTTTACGGCCCCAAAATTGATCTCAAAATAGAGGATGCTCTGGGTAGGAAGTGGCAGTGTTCGACCATACAGGTATTGCTGGACTGCAACTTTGCTGAAACCCGAAGAAAGCATGAAGGGCTTGAGCTTCTCACTGCATGCTTGCTAATTCTTGAACCCCTTTTTCCCCCTTAGGTTGATTTTAATTTGCCTGAGCGGTTTGACATGACATATGTGGACTCTGATCAAGAGAGAAAGCGACCAATCATGATACATAGAGCAATTCTTGGATCGCTGGAGCGCTTCTTTGGAGTTCTTATTGAACATTATGCTGGAGATTTTCCATTATGGCTTTCTCCAATTCAGACTCACTTGTTACCCATAACCGACTCACAGGTAAATAAACAATCGCACTAGTTTTTCCTTATATATACTTGAGCAAACTGTTTGGCTAGTTTATTGATATTACTTACAGCTGGATTACTGCAAGAGGGTGCTTGAAAGGTTGAAAGCTGATGGGATTCGAGCTGAAATATGCCACGGGGGAAGGATATCAAAACTTATTAGAAGCTCGGAAAAGCTTAAAATTCCATTGATGGCTGTAGTTGGAGCAAAAGAGGTAGAAAATGAGACAGTGACTTTAAGATCTAGGTTTGGTGGAGAGTTGGGAACCATGGCAGTTGATGAATTTGTCACCAGAATCAAGCATGCAATTCAAGACAAGACTTCGTTTTAGTTCAAGGACAAAAAAGGTGTTTCTGTTTTCAACTGTAACACCTCAGTTAGATGCTCTGCTCCTTCCATTGTACAGGACCGAGTTCTTTGTCTCCCTCACCTCCACAGGCTTGGCCATGATTTTGAACATAAATATATAAAAAACTTTATTGGCAATTATGTTGCTTTAAAATATTTTCTTGTATGGAATTTTTGGATGGAGTAGTGATTGGTAGATTCTGAGCTCAGGAGCTTCTACTTATAATGAAACTCTTATCATTTATGAGTGAACAATTCCTGAATACAATAACATAATTTAATGCTCATTGGTTAGAGGCTTAGGCTTGGGCTGTGTTTATATCTGTACATCCACCATTAACTTAGCTCTTCAAGAACTTTTGCTATTGTTTTAGTTGGAGCCACGCCTTGTATTACATATTCTCCTTCATCACTTGTTACTCGTTCTAGGAATACCTCCATTGATGTTATGCATTCAGTTGGAGTTGGTTGTGCATTTGCATTCTTTTCAGGTTCAGTCTCTCTTCGTAGAAGCTCATCTGGGATCGCAGCTGGGTCGAGATCCCAGCAACCCTGGGGCAAGTTAGAAGTGCCTTGGACATTAAGCAAACAAGATGGGACCTGGTGTGAGAATCGCAACATCTCTCTCCTTGGGATACATCTAATGGCACTAGTGTTTGCATTTCTCTGATATACAGTCTTGTATGCATCCAGTTTTACGAGCAGAGTAACCCACACGCCTTCCTCTTCACAATAGTCGCCAAGAACCTCAACCATTTCATATTGGTGCCTCTCTTCATCCGGGGTGGTTCTGTTCCAATCCGGTGACCAGTTGCGGTATACAGCCCATATATCTCCACATCTTGAATAGATTCTTACACACCCTCCCCTACCAGCCTTCTCCTTAACCAGAAGATGAGAAAAGATGTTCACTTGTTCAACCGTTTCAGAGTGGAACACCCTAAAATTTCCACACGATTTTGTGAATCCAGAATCCAGCCAATTTACTGCCCCAAATTCAGAGTCTGATTTTGAGCTCAAGTAGCTAATATAGATCTTGAAAGGATTTAGTGAGATGACTTCACGAATAAGACAGTACAAGTGAGGCATGCCATCTTCTTCGTCATACAAGGCCCATATCTGTTTTATCCTAAAAGATTCTTCTGACCTATCCTTGTAAAAATCGTGGAAGTCTGAATCTGGAACCGTTATTGACACAGAAGCACTTCTCTTCAGTTCCGGTTGTGATAATTTAGCCGCCTCAGTCGATTTATCTACTGTAGCTAGTGCATTTCTCTTCTCAGCCTCGGCCGCTGCAGCATCTTCTGAAGTCAATCTCATCGGCTCTAGGTTCCCACGGATTTCGGATCTTGCCCTTTCAATCAACAACTGTCTTGTATCAAATGCAGGGGCAGCTGAACAGCGTCTACTTGAAGTCTCAGGTGGGGAGCAAAGCCTGGAAGCATGCTTTGATGCTACATTCACAGCGGAATGTAGCATAAAAGCATGCTTCCAGGTTGCAGACCACTATGCCCATCACACGACATTTGAATTGTAGCATTTACCCTGCTAATATGATCACCACTGACGTTGGTTCTGCCTGCGTCTCCATTGGCTTGATAAAAGACAAAGGATGACGTAGACAGTCCATTATGATCGATGACTTCAACAGAATCAACAGATACATTACCCTGAAATGATATATTAGAAACAGGCTTATGTCCAGAATGATGTCCTGTGGGCCCAGTAGGTGCATGATACATAGTTTTAGGTACATACGAACCCCCACAACCATGACTTGCATAACCATTCTCAGGCATGTAAGAGTAGTTGCTATAGGGGAAAGCTCCATTTATTGGGGCTAACCCAGTCTCAACAGCTTTGAAGACTCCACGGCAGTTCTTGCAAGAAAGTCTCTTGTTCACATACTTCCTGAGATATTCATACCGAACATGACAGGAGGTACAAACAGTCCAAAATGTATCCAATCTTGAAAGAGAAGTAGGAAACTTGGAACAATTGTCATAAGCGCCAGCCCCAGCATTGTACCCAGCAAACAAATTCCTCCTTTGATCGCAGTAACAGTATCAGACAAAAGAGTCCATGCTTCAGAGACGAGTCTGAATGCTCCATCAGCTCCAACTGTTCTGTTCTTATCAGGATGGAGCAGTACTGCCATCTTCTTATACTGTTTCTTAACTTTAGACTTGTCTGCAGACGGATCCAATCCAAGAATTGAATAGAAATCAAGTTCTCCATTAGCTTTAGCCTCGGAAGCAACGTAAACTACAAACGTGGTCACCATTTGCGATATCCCCTCCAGTTCAGGACACATCTTTTGAGCTTTTAAGGCATAATTTCTCCCACCAATGAAGTCTCTCTCCAAAAACTACTTTTCTGCAATGGCTTTCGCTCTTAAAGCTTCCTCTACGTAGGATTCCATCTTAGGTTCAGATTCAACCACACTCAATTCCAAATTCTTCAGTGGAAAATTACAAGCGGCATGTACTTGGTAACAATCCGCATCCGGTTCGAAAAACAACCATTCCAGCTGCATATCATTTAAACAGATAGTAAATATCCTCTCTTTCACTGAAATTAACAATAATCCCCAAAATAATAACACATTGAATATGATGAAAATCAGTCCAAAAAAAGTTCAGCTCCTCCTATAACAGATAAATCCAAGTTCAGAATTCAAATCTCGCCTTCCGACATGCATTCAGTTTAGCAAATTATTCTGAGAACAACTACTTTCCAAAAGTAACCAGCAAACAAGATAACGAAATAATTTTAAACAAAAAAGTCCCAACCAAGTCCACTCTAGTAAAAAAAGATTTCAAGTAGAATTCTTTTTATTTTATTTTTAGTTGACCGAATCTCAAGCTGAATTCCATTAAACACCTTTCCAAATTTGCACATTCTCTTCGCTAACCAAAATCTGAGCTAAAACATAGTAAAAGGAAAGTCTAATAAAAACTCGCTACTCAACCATTTTCAGCCAAAAAATTGAACACACTGGAAAAGGAAAGAATTACAAACTTACCAAGATTTAGGAATAATCCAGACAGATTATCATAAAGTTTCCTGATCCGAGAAAAATAACATCAGATCCGCACCAAATTTAGGTTTATATCTGAAATACTAAATCCACCGTACAAAATGCAAATACTGTCACTACTAGTAACTAAAACCATTTCAGAAATGAAAAAAGAAGAAAAAAAATTGCTTACAAAATATAATCCGATAGGTGGAAATCACAAATGGTCTGAGCAGAATTTCCCGGCAGCCGATGGCGGAAGTTTCCGTCAAACACCGAGAATCCAAAAATTATTTTAAAAACTGGAAAAATTACTGTTGAGAGTTTTTTTAGTACAGCTACATCTATACGAAGAAGTTAAAATAATGTTAATCTATCTATCCACATAATAACGAATAACCTTCCTCCAAAAGAGAGAGATTGATTACTAGAAAAATGAAAAACTAAGTGATGGGGTGCGTACTAAACAAGCCCAACAGCAATGACGGCCCATCAGCCCAAAGCCCAAGGAAGAGTATGAGTTCGGCATTACCAAAGAGTTCGGCCTCAGCCTACAGCTCGGTAAAAGCCAACCAATCAAGCTCTGCTCTCAAGTCGGCATCAAGCTCTCAGATCGGCAACCAAAGCAGTTCGGTCTCAGTAAGAGTTCGGCCTCAGCCTACAGCTCGGCAAAAGCCAACCAATCAAGCTCTGCTCTTAGGTCGGCATCAAGCTCTACTCTCAGATCGGCAACCAAAGCAGTTCGGTCTCAGTATTCGACCGAACAAGGAGTTAGTGGACCCATACAGGATTTCCACAACTTCCAACACACCCACTACCACGTGGTGTCAACTCAGGCCACGATCGTAGGCCATGACCTACACTACATCCACGATCTTAGGCCATGACCTACACGACATCCACGACTTAGTGGTGATGCAAGCCACGATCTTAGTTCATTGTATAAATAGAACTTAGATCAGATAGAAAAAGGTTAAGCTCTCTAGAGATAAAATACCTTATAGCAAGTCTGTGTTGTAAGCTGTAATCCCAGATCAAGCAATACAATCTTGCCCTCCCTTCTTCCCGTGGACGTAGATTTACTTCAGTAAATCGAACCACGTAAATTCTTTGTGCCGTAGTTTTCACTCTCTACCAGCATTTACTAACATCAGAAATTCGCGGATCCATCACTGGCATCGTCTGTGGGAAACCGAGAACAAAATTTGTGATAAAGCGAATTTTTGATCCATTTTTTCCACCCAAAAAATGCATACCAGATCGCAGAGTACCCGCATTCCTGCCCGTGAGAACCAGGAGGAAGCCAATCCATCCCATAGGTCTGGAAAACAGCCTAGGGATAAATCCACCACCAGTTCTCATGGCGAAGGAACAGGCCGCTCCAAAAATCGTCCCACTGAGTCTTCCCAGCAGCCTGATTTGAATGAGGCTGTCAAGCTGTTCTTGGCTGAGAAGCAGGATGAGTTCTTAGCCTTCCTGCAAAAGAGCCAAGAGCCGAAGACGAAAACGGAGGATTCTCCTTCCTCATCCAGACATGAAAGTCACTACCGCAGTAGTGCCGTGTCTTCCAGGAAGAAGAATCCTCAACCCCGACATATTCCTGTTCCTCCTCGGTACCGGAATCACGGGAGAACTCAATCTCCTCCATACCGACGAGATATCGGATTCGCCGTGTACGGAGCACTGAAGACTCCGTTCTCGGACGACATCACCCGAACTCCTCTACCACAGAACTACCGAACTCCGTCGATGACTTACGACGGGCTCGTGGACCCTCACGATTTCTTGGGGCGCTATCAATATAACATGGCGAACCAGGGTCTCAACGAGGTCCACATGTGCAAGCTGTTTCCCGAGCTGCTCATCGGGAACGCGAGAAGGTGGTTCGATAGCCTCCCCCAGGGCAGCATCAGATCTTACCGAGATCTAATGGATGCCTTCCACAGGAGGTTCTTTCAGAAAGCGGAAGCCCGAATCACTTCGGCTCAGCTGCTTTCCATTCGTCAAGGTCGCGACGAAAAAATCAGCGACTTTATGACAAGATTCCACAAGGAATGCTTGCAAGTAGACGATCTCAACGATCTGCTTGTCATCTCGGCATTCCAAAATGGAATCCTGCCCGGAGCTCTCTACAGGAAGCTCGTTGAGTGCGGTCCGCAGACAGCTCAGGAAATGTGGGACATTGCGGACCAGTACTCCCGGGCCGATGAGGCAGACCGTCGCAAACGGTCGTTAGACAGCTCATCGTCCCGAGGAGACAGGAGGAAGCCCGATCATAGCGATCAGGGACATCCTCGCCGAACTCCTTTTGGCGATCAGGGACATCCTCGCCGAACTCCTTTTGAAAGGATTCAAAGGACTCCGGTGCAAGACAGATTGGGACCCCGTCTCAATCCCGAGAAGCCGTCCGCTCAGTTCGTACCGCTGAACAAGCCGAGAGCGGAAATTTTCGAACTGCACTCTGACCTGTTCGAAAAGCCAAAGCGGATGACGAAATCAGCCGCGCGCCGACCCCAGGATAACTACTGCTCCTACCATCAAGACCACGGTCACGATACCGAGGAGTGCAGAAACTTGGCTGCAGGTATCGATGTTCTTGTGAGGGCAGGGACATTGAAAAAATACCAAAGCAAGCAGTCAAAGAAGAATAAGAAGCAGAGAGGAGCGAACTGCGCCCCTCAGGATCCGAAAAAGCAGCCGGATCCCGAAGACGATGACGAGCCGCAATATGATGGAGTAATCCTGACTATTGACGCTCTCCCTGCCGGGAAGACCAAGTCGTCCCTGAAGTCAGAGCGCAGAGGCTCTAATCGAGAGGAGCCAACGCATAAAAGGCTGAAGCAGGACGAAGTGATTACGTTCTCGGATGCTGATCCCGTCCCGGCCATCTCTCCTCACCAAGACGCCATTGTCATCCAAGCCGGAGTGGCAAACAAACTGATCCACAGGGTGTTTGTGGATACAGGAGCGTCAGTCAGCATTCTTTTTAAAGAGTGCTTCGACAAACTAGAAGTGGACCCAGCTCGGCTCAGCCCGGCTCCGCTTCCCCTGAAGAGCTTCGCCCAGGAGGACACCCGCCCTGAAGGTATTATCAGCCTTCCGATCACGGTGGGGAAAGCGCCTACTAGCTCCAGTACGATGATTGAGTTTTTCGTGGTGAAAGCTCGGTCCCCGTACAACGTCATCCTGGGAAGAGACTGGCTCAACACAGTTCGGGCCATTTGCTCCACTTATCACCTCACCATCAAGATCCCTACTAAAGGAGGGATAGCGGTCATCCGAGGTGACCAAAAGAGAGCAAAGGAATGTCTGCAAATTGCGCTTAGAAGTGCCGAGCAGTCAGATCGGCACCACCAAGCATAGCAATCACAGCAGCCGGAGTCAGAGGCAATGACCGAAGTCATACCGGAGCCGAATTCGATGACAGTTCAGCTGTACGAAGACGATCCATCCAGAACGGTTAAGATCGGCTTCGCGGGAACGCCTCTACTTCGGGAAAAAACCATCCAGCTCCTCAAGGAGTACAAAGACGTCTTTGCATGGTCTCCGTTGGACATGACCGGAGTGCCCCCCGAGGTAATCACTCATCGTTTAAATATTGATCCTTCGGTCCGGCCGATAAAACAGAAGCAAAGACTCTTTGCGGCAGAACGAAGTCAAGTCATCCATGACGAAGTCCGTCAATTATTGAAGGCGGATGTGTTATTCGAAGTGAAGTATCCTTCGTGGGTGGCCAATCCTGTCATGATCAAGAAAAAGGAAGGAGGATGGCGGATGTGCATAGATTTCACCGATCTAAATAAGCACTGTCCCAAAGATTGCTATCCCCTTCCGAACATAGATAAAAAAGTAGAAGCTCTGATAGGCTTTGAAATTTTTTGTTTTCTTGATCTATACAAAGGATACCATCAGGTTTTAATGGATGAGATTGACGCTTCAAAAACGGCCTTCATTACTGATTTCGGCATTTTCGCTTATAAAAAGATGTCATTCGGTTTAAAGAATGCCGGAGCCACTTATCAAAGGATGGTAGACAAGCTTTTTCGGCACCTGATTGGAAAGGAGGTCGAAGTATATGTTGACGATATAGTCGTCAAAAGCAAAAGCACTTCGGAGTACGAGCACAACCTCAAGTCCACTCTCAACGTGCTCAAGAAAGCCAACCTCAAACTTAATCCCCAAAAGTGTACCTTTTTGGTAGATTCGGGAAAGTTTCTGGGTTGTTGGGTTTCAAAGGACGGACTCAAGGCAAACCCCTCAAAAGTTCAAGTCGTTCAGAACATGGCAATGCCGAAGTCCATACATGACGTGCAAAGGCTAACCGGATGTCTATCCGCACTGAATCGATTCCTTTCCCAAGCAGCCGAAAAGCAACTGCCGTTCTTCAAGGTGTTGAAAAAGGCACCAAAGTTCGAGTGGGGAGCCGAGCAGAAAAGGGCCTTTGACGAGCTCAAAAGTTATCTAGCCGAGCTTCCTATTCTCTCTGCTCCAACCGAAGCCGAAGTACTATTCTTATACTTAGCGGCATCGGATCAAACCATCAGCGCGGTGCTTGTACGAGAAGAAGGCCTAAAGCAGCTTCCCATCTATTTTACAAGCCGAGCATTAAGAGGTCCAGAAACCAGGTATCAACCTCTGGAAAAGATTGCTCTAGCATTAGTAAATGCAGCAAGGAGACTGCGGCCATACTTCTATGCTCACAAGGTATGCGTCTTAACTGATCTGCCACTCCGGCAAGTGTTGACCAAACCAGAAGCATCAGGCAGAATCGCCAAGTGGGCTATAGAGTTGGGAGAGCACACAATTGAATATCTACCTCGGAAAGCCATCAAGGGACAGGCCTTGGCAGATTTTCTTGCAGAAGCCAAGTTCGATCAAGCAATTCCTGTTATTGCCGAACAGAAGAATTCTGCCAATGCCGAACTAGCACAGCCCTTGGAATCCGAAGTAGAGCCGCCGGACTGCTGGAGCGGATTCGTAGATGGAGCTTCAAACAAGATGGGAAGTGGAGCTGGTATTTTACTTGTCGCTCCCGACGGACACGAGGTAACCTACTCACTTCGTTTCCTATTCCCCACTACTAATAATGAAGCCGAGTACGAAGCCCTCCTGGCCGGACTCCAGTTAGCGCAAAGTCTGCTCGTCAAATCTCTCAAAGTCCATTGTGATTCACAAGTCATAGTAAATCACATGTTGGGTACAAGTGAAGCTCGTGACGAGAGAATGAAGAAGTATTTGGACAAAGCGCGAAGCATCAGCCGAAGTTTCTCCTATTTTCGGATGATCCGCATTCCTAGAGCGGAAAATAGCCGAGCAGATACCTTAAGTAAGTTGGCCTCAGATCCGAGCTCAAAGGCGGAAGAATTAATGCATCGAAGCATTGATGAAGCCGAGGTACATTCAGTATCCAGCTCGCCGAACTGGATGACGCCGATCTTGCAGTATCTGGATCAAGGACAATTGCCCGAGGATAAGAGAGAAGCTCGGAAGATCACGTGCCGAGCACTTCGGTACGAACTTCATGAAGGAGTCCTCTTTAGAAAGTCTTACCTCCAGCCGTTATTGCGGTGCGTAGGACCAGAAGAGACGGACTACATCCTCAGAGAAGTTCATGAAGGATCGTGCGGTAGCCACATCGGAGCCAGAGCTTTAGCTAAAAAAGTTCTGAGATGGGGATATTATTGGCCAACCATGGTACAAGAGGCAGTGCAGCTCGTCAAGAAGTGTACGAAGTGCCAAATTCATGCAAATGTCCCAAGGATGCCGCAGACCGATCTATACACTATGCAAAGCCCTTGGCCTTTCATGCAATGGGGCATAGACATAGTGGGACCACTTCCTCAAGCTCCTCGGCAAATGAAATTCCTTATCGTTGCCGTGGACTACTTCACGAAGTGGGTGGAGGCTGAACCATTAGCTACGATAACGAGCTCAAAGGCATTGGACTTCGTCTGGAAGAACATAGTGTGCCGATTTGGCATACCCCACATCCTCATCTCGGATAATGGGACTCAGTTCACCGACAAGACGTTCAAGAATTGGTGCCAAGAGCTGAACATTCAACAGCGGTTCACTTCGGTCTCCCATCCCCAAGCAAACGGACAAACGGAAGTAACGAACCGGATTCTGGTGAAAGGGTTAAAAGCTCGGTTAGAACAAGCCAAAGGACAATGGGTAGAAAATCTCCCTCAAGTCCTATGGTCCTACCGAACTACACCCAAAACCTCCAACGGTGAAACTCCGTATAGCCTGGTGTACGGCACTGAAGCCGTAATTCCGGTGGAGATCGGCGTACCCAGTCCCCGAACTCTAAATTTCTCCTCAGAAATGAATGACGACGGACTGAGAGCAGAACTAGATCTCGCCGAAGAAAGAAGAGAATTGGCGTGCATAAAAGCAGCCAAGTATAAGGAGCAAGTAGCCCGGTATTATAACCAAAGGGTGAAAAAGCTTCAATTTCAAGTGGGAGATCTCGTCTTGAGAAACAACGAAGTAAGCCGAGCAGAAAAGCTGGGCAAACTCGAACCCACATGGGAGGGTCCATATCGGGTGTCAGAAGTCCTCGGCAAAGGGTCTTATAAATTGACTCACATGTCAGGAGAACAAGTACCCCGAACATGGCACGTCTCCAACCTCAAGAAGTTCCACTTGTAAGAGACAAAAGTACGGTCAGTCCGTCTCGTGTCTAGTTCGGTCATAGGGGTATATGTTTTTATTTGTTTGTTTCTTACTTGTACCTTTTACTTGTCGTTTTTTTTAAAAAAAAAAAGGGGTTTAAAGTTTTTTTCCTTCGTCTTTTTCATTTTTTCTCTATGTGTTTTGTCTCTATGTGCTTGTCGTCTCTTACAAATGGTACCAAGGTATATCGTTCTTTAAAGACTGACCCCCTTTTTAGATCGATTATTAAAGACTATTGTGAGTCCAAGCTTCTAAGGAGGATATAAGACCACAATTCAGCTTAACAAGCAGTCCGTCTGAAACGAACTGCAATAAGCCAACGATTGTGAGTCCAAGCTTCCAAGGAGGATACAAGACCGCAATTCAGCTTAACAAGCACTTCGTCTGAAACGAACTGCAATAAGCCAACGATTGTGAGTCCAAGCTTCTCAGGAAGATACAAGACCACAATTCGGCTTAAGAAATAAGCACTTCGTCTGAAACGAACTGCAATAAGGGAAAGTCCGATCCACGCGATAAACCTCGCCGAATTAGGACGACCAAGTTCGGTCAAAGAAGTTTACCTCATAAGACCGGGGACGACCATGTCTAGTCAAAGAGGTTTACTGCATAAGACCACTTCGGTTAACAGGGAAAGTCCGATCCACGCGATAAAACTCGCCGAATTAGGACAAGGGAAAGTTCGATCTCGGCGACAAAAATCGCCAAATTAGAACACAAACCAAGTCCGGTCAAAGATGTTTATTTCATCAGACCAAAGACGAGTCCGGTCAAAGATGTTTATTTCATCAGACCAAAGACGAGTCCGGTCAAAGATGTTTATTTCATCAGACCAAAGACGAGTCCAGTCAAAGATGTTTATTTCATCAGACCAAAGACGAGTCCGGTCAAAGATGTTTATTTCATCAGACCAGGGACCAAGTCCGGTCAAAGAAGTTTACTTCATAAGACCAAGGACCAAGTCCGGTCAAAGAAGTTTACTTCATAAGACCGAGGACGAGTACGATGAAATTTTTTCGCTAAGCTGTAAATACAGTGTTAGAAGCGAAAACAAAATTTCATTTTCAAATCTTGTTCGGCATACAACTCAGCTACCCTACAAAATGGCGTTACGCTATTACAAAGGACTAATCTACTGTCCAGGGTTGCTGAAGTTAAGCCACCTATCTGCAAAATCCTCTGGAAGCCGAGTTCGGTTGTTCCGAGCAGATGAAGAATAAGCAGGTCGACGAGATGCTATCCTCGACCCAACGCCTCTTCCCCGAGCCCGAGAAGTCCTAACACCTCGGCGATGAAGAGTCTCTGCAATAAGCATCTGCTGATCTTGCTCGCTCATAGTCACAACTCCTCGGCGAATTTCAGTCCGTCCCTGTCTTGACGATTCCGGTTGCTCCTGAGCCCGTTCTCGTCTTGACGTTTCCGGCTGTTCCGGAGTTCGTTGTTGACTGGGAGTAGGATTTTGAACAAGGGAACCAGAAGTTTGATCTGGAGTGCGAGCATCTGTTGGCACGATATGCCGAAGGAATCTTTCTATGGAGGGGCGCCGAGAAAGAACAATGTTGTACCGAGAAGCCCAACGCCGCAGTGATGTCACAACTTGTTGGCAAGCCGGGCTCTCCAGCACATTGTTCATACGGAGTACATGATATTCCTCCCACAGTTCGTCAACTCGACTCTGAACATCCGAGATGGTAACTCCCCCGCGCTCACGGATATAATCCTCATACGCAGTCCTCTCAGCAATGGCCGTATTCAGCTCGGCCTCCAGATCCTTCTTATCGGACTCTAAGTCCTTATTATCGGCCTCCAGCTTCACTAAACGAGCCAGAAGCTCGTCATTCTTCGTCTGATCGGCTATAGCTCTTTTCTCAGCTTCGTCTAAAGCCGAAGAGTACAGCCGTTTCCAGTGAAGTATCTCCATCTCCTTGAGTACAAAGCAGCTATATTAGTTCGGCAGCTGTACCGAGCAGATAGTAAAATACAACAGGAATAAAGGCGAGTACGAAAAGCTATACGAAGACAAGTGTAGAGAATTTTTCATTCACAAGGAAAATTTTTTACACTAGGAGGGCTTCAAGGCCATTTTACAAAGAAGAAACTAGACTAAGAGAAGGGAGACGAAATCATACTCCGCCAGCTTCGTCTCCGGCTCCTTGGTCTGGTTCAGCTTCTTTCTCCTGAGCTACCTCAGCCTCGGCCTCGCATCCCGCCGGCCTCGCCTCCGCCTCCTGATCGGCTTCCTTCTCTGGATGCCCGGCCCGCTCGACTTCGGCCTCCAGCTCCAGCGGCTCGGCCTCACCCTCCCCGTTGTAAGTCGAAGCGGGTGAAACGGGTCCCACGGAGGCAAAGATAGCCTCCAGGTTCTCGTCCCGATCAGCTCGACAACTCCGGACTCGGTCTGCAGAAAGCAGGACCGAGGATGAAGCGAGCTCCTCAAGGAGCGGCAGATTCTGAAGCCGAGCTGCTATCTCTCGGCTGTACAGAGGCAGCACGACGTCGGCCCCCTGCTCGCCCTTATCGGTAATTAGCCTTACCAGACTACCGACAAAGGCCGAGAACTGGCTGCTCAAAAAGAGTTTCTCCGTGTAAACACGGAGAGCCTCCCCCTGGGCAGCCACGGCGGCAGCCTCCTTCTGAGCTTCCCGGTGCTTCGTCTGCTCTTGCAGGATGATGAGCTGGTTTTTGGCTGACCGGGCTTCATCCTGAGCCGAGATCCTAGCAGCTCGGGCCCTCTCAAATTTGGCCTCAGCCTGTTCGGCCACACTACGAGCAAGATGCAACTCCTTCTGCATCTCCTCGTAGTCGTGGGATGCTTTGGAGAGCTCCACGGAGACGAGCTTGGCTCTCTGAAGATGAACAAGGAAAAAACTCAACAGAATAGCCATCAAAAAATGTGGAAAAGAAGCCAAGTCAGAAAGCTTACCTCCACAAAATTCGTCGGCCATTGAAAAGGCTCAGGGACGTGTTCCGAGATGTCTGCAACCACCTCGGAGATGACCAGGTCTTTCCCCGGCACTCTTGGGGACTCATGAAATTTCCCCTTCCCTTTAGCCGAACACGACTCCGGCACTTTTGGATCCGAAGAAGAGGTTTTTTGCCTCTTCGGATCCTTCTCGGCTTCAGACGCCGAGCGAGGGGCTCTTTGCCTCTCCGGCTCCACAAGCTCGGAGGACTTTCGGATAGCCTTATTCAGCATGTACACTGCCAAAAAACAAGGAAACAAGGTTAGTTTTCTTCGTTAAAGCAGTAGAGCATAAAGATAAAAAGAAATCCTCACCCTCGGCCTCTTCGTCCGAAGACGAGATGTCGAACACGACGTCGCCCTTGACGAGCTCAGACTCCGTGTATTGTTTCCTAACTATGGGAATCTTGTTGAGCTCGCCATCGAGCTCGTCCAACGGTTCGGGCCGAGGATGACGGATAACGGACTTCGGCCCTCTCCAGGGAAAACTAGGAGCCGCGGTCCTATCATAGTAGAAGAAGCGGTTTTGCCACTTCGGCCACTTCGTTTTACAAAAGGCCCTAAAGGGCTGTACAGGGATCAAGTAAAACCAAGACCCCTTCCTCTTAAATTGAAAGAATTTAAGGATCGCCTTCAAAGACAAATCCCTTCCTAAATTACGGAGTTCGGCAGCGAAGGCCGACAAGTGCCTCCAAGAGTTCGGAGTCACCTGGCCTAAAGGAAGCTGAAAAAAATCTAGTAAATCTATAAAGGCAGAAGGGAGGGGGAAACGAAGCCCGCATTCTAAGCAGGCCTCGTACACGGTGGCGTAACCCTCCGGCGGGGAGTCAGCTCTATGATCACCGTCAGGTACCACCGCCTTCCCCCCAGGAAAAAAGTATTTTTCGGGTAGGGATATCACAGTATCCTTACTCAAAATACTATGGAAATACTCTACGGTCTTCTCCCCGGACTCTTTCCGGCCAGAAGACCCCTTACCGCCTCTCCTACCGATACCCGACTCCGAAGAAGAAGAAGAAGACATTTTTCTTACTTTTTGAAGGTGAAGAAAGTCTGAAGAAATTCTTGAAAGCGGAGAGAGAATTTTCGCAAAAAAAAGAGAGAGTGCAGAAGAAGCAGTCGCAAAAGTGCTTCAATGATGAAGAAAGGAGGTATTTATCAGATTCGGCGAAGATTTCAAAATCGTCGCACCGTTTCGAATCCCACCTTTTCAGGATTCAACGGCCGGATTTTACTGTCGCATTTAATGCAGTCACATGCAAGGCACGTCCCCTGACATCAGCCTCCCCCTTGCCTTTATCCAGAATGCCGAAGTGACTCACTTCGCCGAAGTGATTCACTTCGCCCCTTCGGGGGGGGTAGTGATGGGGTGCGTACTAAACAAGCCCAACAGCAATGACGGCCCATCAGCCCAAAGCCCAAGGAAGAGTATGAGTTCGGCATTACCAAAGAGTTCGGCCTCAGCCTACAGCTCGGTAAAAGCCAACCAATCAAGCTCTGCTCTCAAGTCGGCATCAAGCTCTCAGATCGGCAACCAAAGCAGTTCGGTCTCAGTAAGAGTTCGGCCTCAGCCTACAGCTCGGCAAAAGCCAACCAATCAAGCTCTGCTCTTAGGTCGGCATCAAGCTCTACTCTCAGATCGGCAACCAAAGCAGTTCGGTCTCAGTATTCGACCGAACAAGGAGTTAGTGGACCCATACAGGATTTCCACAACTTCCAACACACCCACTACCACGTGGTGTCAACTCAGGCCACGATCGTAGGCCATGACCTACACTACATCCACGATCTTAGGCCATGACCTACACGACATCCACGACTTAGTGGTGATGCAAGCCACGATCTTAGTTCATTGTATAAATAGAACTTAGATCAGATAGAAAAAGGTTAAGCTCTCTAGAGATAAAATACCTTATAGCAAGTCTGTGTTGTAAGCTGTAATCCCAGATCAAGCAATACAATCTTGCCCTCCCTTCTTCCCGTGGACGTAGATTTACTTCAGTAAATCGAACCACGTAAATTCTTTGTGCCGTAGTTTTCACTCTCTACCAGCATTTACTAACATCAGAAATTCGCGGATCCATCACTAAGTTATTAGTAATTTCTAATAAATACTCCATTAAACATTGGTAATGTGACATACCTAACCCGAAATATGCATCAATTTGCATATTGATATATATTCATTTATCATTGCATATATATAATGTTATTTACATAATTATATATTATACATATATAAGCGTGTATGTGTACGTGGCCTTAAATAGCTAATATTAGTGTGTGCATATGTAATAATGTGTGTGTGTGTGCATGTGAGTGTTTTAGTGCATGGAAATATATATATTACCTGAGAAATGATAGTGATCCTAAATTAATATAATATAAATAATAGTCGTAGCATAGTTTGAAAATATAAATGTGTTAGTATGTACGTGGTCGTAATTAATAGTGCCACTAATCTTGTTGGACAAGTGTCAAAAAAGAAAACTATACAATGGAGGGGCCTTCGTGGAAAGGTCTAATAATTAAAAGGGACCTTCGGGTAGTATACAATGGAAATCTCGGACAGATACCAGGCTTGATCTGTCACAGAATAATAAAAAGAACGGAGTGGCATATGCATATGAATATTAAATTGTTTGTGATATTTATTACTTCTATGATATATGTTGGTGAAAGAATGTGTTTGATATTGGTATGTGAAATTAAGGGTAAGATTTGTATACACTGAGTTGTGGCTCATATAAACCACTATTATTTTTCATGAATAAGATATCAGTGAAGTTTTTGATTAACGTGGGTCGTAGGAACTGCATGTGTTATCAGGTTCGGCGGCTGACGTATTTTGGCAACCTTCTCCTCCTCATCATTTTTGCATGTAGATAAATGTATAGTATATAGAGTGGTGAGAGAGTCCCACTACTTTTTAGAATATTTTGAAATATGTACTTGATAAATGTTGATTTTGAACTTATATAATATGAGCGTTTCATTTACTTGACATATGGATTATTTATTTTAAAATTTGAATTTATTTATTATAAGTAGTTACGTCAGATAGAGTTTTGGTGTGACAAGTAAAAAGTATGAGAAATTAGTATAATATTTAACAATACTCCATGTAGTAAGGTCGGAGTAACTAATTTGCCCCTGCCCACCCCCTTCCCAAAATGAAAAGTAAAGAAAATAACATACATCAGATTAAGGAATCTATCACCGTATTTGAAAATTTGAAATATTTAAAATTATAAGTTGATGTATTTTATACTTCTAATATTGAAAGTACATGCATCATAAGATTAAAGAGGATTTGTGACGGTCTTGTCTGAATCTAAAATCACAATGGATATATTGGGATCTTCGAGTCAAATCATATTGGAACCTTCGGGTCAAATCATATTGAGACCTTCGGGTCATTCATATTGGGACCTACGGGTCAAATCATACTGGGACCTTCGAGTCGAATTATATTGGCATATTGAAAATCCCAGGCAGATATCAGGATTGATCCGTCACAGAATAATAAACTGAACAAAGAGGCATATGCATATGCGTACTAATTTGTATATGATATTTATTGCTTCTAGTTATACATATTGCTTAAAGAATATGTTTGATATTTGTATGGTGTGAAATTGAAGGTGGAATTTATATACGATGAGTTGTGGCTCATTTAAACCACTAATATTTTTCTGAATAAGATATCAATGATGGTTTGGTTGGTGTGAGTTATGCAGATTTCCACATATTATTGACTCAACTTATTTTAACACAAGAAATTCCCGCAAGTGTACGGGGCTAATGTAGCACAAAGCAAGCAAGAGTATCGTATCCCACAGAGACAAAATGTGTAAACTCAAGTACCACAAACCGATTTCAACTACTATCTAGACAAAACAAAGGTTTGGTTTTGGTAAATAATTAATGAACATAAGCAAAGTAAAATAAGAGACAAAAGATAAAGTTTCAAATAAGAGAACGCGGTAGAGCTTTGGATCCGACTACAATCCCCACAATGTAAACAACTCAACAACTTTGATTACCCGTTGAAGTCTCTAGGATTAGAAGGACAATCGCTATTCTAGGCTAAGCCCCCTCTCGAGTGCACTCAACCCGTTGATTAACTATTAATATTGAAGTCTCCTTCTATACTTCACAATTAACTCCTATACTCAAAAGATTCAAGTCCTCACTCTAGAATTCCTTCTCTCGAATGCAAATTATCTAGGTGTTGTTCATTCTTTTATCAATCCTAATTAGGTATCTCTCGATTACTCAAAACTAGGTCAATATATCCAATTGGTAGCTAGGCAATTGAATTGAAATGCACAAGAATGAAACAAAATAATCACAAGAGCATAGGTAATCAAAACCTATTGAATCAATCACAAGTATTCATTGTAGTCTTCACCAAAACTCTACAAATGATTTAGCTACTCATATTCAACTCAAAAACATAAGAATAAACCATAGTCATTGAATAAAACATGAAAACCAATGACAATACTCCCAAGGGTAGATTGAACGGAAATTCGTCTTCGTCTTCAATCTTGTTGAGGATTGGGACGCCTTTCCTCTCAATTCCACTCTCCAAACCTTCAAAAGCTGCTATGGGGCGTGTATGGTATGTTGAGGTCGAAAACCTAGGTCTCCTTTTATACCCGGGGCGGAAATAATAGCAATTTCAATCTCGCAGAACACATCGCCCGACCGGGCGATTTTAAGTCGCCAAAACGCCCGGTCGGGCGAACTTTCTGGAGTTCGCGACCAAAACGCCCGGTCAGGCGTTTTCCCCTTAAAAATCGCCCGGTCGGGCGGGCATTTTCTCTAGAATCCTCCAAAAGCATTGTCTTCGTCTTCGAAAGGGCTTCGCGTGAGTATCTTGCACGCCCCCATCGGAGTCCGGATGAGAGAGTTATGGCTATTATACGAAAGTCGCGCATTGAAGCGCGCCCGGTCAGGCGATTCTTCCTTCAAGCTCGTTTTCAAGCCATTTTCACCTGTTTTAGCTCCAAACACTCGACAAACTCGTCAAAACACTTATTTAGTGGATAATGGATGTAAACTCAAGTAGTATGCTACAAAAACACTGAAATGTTCACGTTAAACATCCAAAATACTTGATAAACCACGAGTTTATCAACTCCCCCAAACTTAAACACTTATTTGTCCTCGAATAAAAAGTAGAAAACATAAAATCTGAACTCGTGTAAGCATGTTGGATTGTCATCACTGCCTCAGTAAAAGAAAACATAATCATCATGTATCAATAACTTCGTAAACTAGTACACCAAAATGAACATTGCTTCAAGCTAATAGCACGTATTCCACTTTGTCAATTTGCCCTCACCGGAAGTATATAGTGTGATAAAATTTTTTCTTCTTTCTCTCACTCTCAAAGTGTATGTGTATAAAATGGACCTCTCAAATCAATCAAAAATGTATAGCTTACCATAAGCTTGCTCGAAGTCTAGACTCTCCTCTACTGTGTTGTTACTACAGATTTAGGATCCGAAAGGTCTTTACTAGAGGTTGTAATGTAAGGCTCTTTGGTAAGGTGAGGAAATATTTGGCTAAAAAGTGACTAAACCCAATTATAGCAAAAGTGATCAATTTCACTACATCAAACTTAGTACCCCACCAACCATTCGAATCTCAGTAAATTCTAGACTTTGTCAAGATTTCTTCTCACTTCCCAATTCCTTTAATTTTTTTTTCTTTTCAAGATCTTTTTTTTGTACATCATTTCCCTTTTTTCTTATGCACAGCCAATTCTTTCATTCAAACAAAGATGACTATGCACTTTTCACAAGTAAACGCGCTACTTTTCTTTTTACCTTATCTCTCCAACTCTTTTAACAAAATATAAACTAAAATTCACCAAGAGTGTATGGATATTCCCTTTTATTTAGCTTCCAAAGAAAAATGGCTTTAAAGGCTCAAAGTGGCTAGCTAGGGAAAAATATTATGAATAAGGTCATAAATTTGGATATCAAAAGTAGCTAAGAAGGATGGCCTAACGTCCTCTCCTATTCCTATAATCACTATGTAGACTCAAGAAGACCGCGAGCAAGTTCTAGAAACATATAACATAGTTGATGAAAAATCACACATTTTTGGAAAAAGATATTAGCTCAATTCTCACATGGTATTTTTCGGCAAATGACAAAGCAACGAGCAATTCACTCTAGGCAAATCACAAGCAGGAAATACGAGTTACTTAGCTAAATCAACAAGTTTTCACAAACATTTTACGCAAGTTCTCATCATAGGCAATTCATCCAACAAACCTACTTAATTCATCTCCAAATGTCTCCAACATCCCATTCAATTTCACCCAAGGGAGTACACAAAAAGAAACAACACAAACTAACAAAGCACACACAAGGAAAACTTCACTCATCATCATATCAAATACGGTACCATCAAATAAAGAGAGAGAGAGGTAAACGAAGGAATCCACTAGACACCCCCCAAACTTATTCCAAGCAAAGCTGGGATAAGTTTGAAAGATAGTGGATCTCTCTCATATACCTTCACTGTCGAGGAAGAGGCGCCACTGGCCACGGGCATTGATGTCATTTTTTCACCCATCAAAGCCTATTTCCCTGTTCCACTCAAAACACAAAGAAAACACAAAAACACACCAAAACACACAAAAATAAAAAAATTACCTACTAGGGGTTGCCTCCCCCATAGCGCAACTGTTTAACGTCGTTTGCCCGACGGTCTTCAAGCTTTCACTTAATGATCCAATCTCACTCGGATAATGTCATCGGGACCCTTCTTCGCTTTAGCGGCCAAGTAGAGCTTGTGTAGACGCTTCTTCCACCAAGTGGGCTTCACATCGGCCCCAACAACACCTTCTTTAGGTATTCCAATTTCCACTTTGGCAACCTTCATCTTTTTACCCCCCAATCCATGTTCATCTTCAAACATCCATTCAGGCATAAATATTTCCTCCAAAGGATTCTCAACCTCATCATCCCTAGCCCTCACATGTGCCGCTTGTATCATCTTGCACTCTTCAACTTTTAAGGGCTCCTCTTCCACTCTCTTGGACTCTTCCACTTCATGACGTTTCATCTTGTCCAACAAGGAGAGAATGACCGTCTTGTTTCCATGCCTAAGGGTGAGTTCTCCCTTAGTGACGTCAATTAGAGCTTTTCCAGTTGCTAGGAATGGTCTTCCAAGGATGAGAGGGACATTTGGATCCTCCTTCATGTCCAAAACAACAAAATCCACGGGGAAGATAAAATCATTCACCCTTACTAATACATTCTCAAGGAGTCCATTCGGGTATTTGACGGATTTATCCGCCATTTGAAGGGTAAATGTAGTTGGCTTCAAGACACCAAATTTCAACTTTCAGAAGAAGCTTAAAGGCATGAGATTTATGCTTGCCCCTAAGTCACACAAGGCCTTAGTTTGCCTATCATTCCCGATCACACAAGAAATGTTAAAGCTCCCCGGATCTTTCATCTTTGCCGGCATCTTTTCTTGGATGATTGCACTACAATTCTCGGTCAAGTTTACGGTTTCATAATCAACCAACCTCTTCTTATTGGACACAATCTCTTTCAAAAACTTGAGGTAGCCGGGCATTTGTTGGAGAGCCTCAATAAGAGGAATATTGAGGTGCACTCTCTTGAAGATCTCAAGGAACTTAACAAGCTTCTCATCCAACTTCTTCTTTTGCACCACTTGAGGAAAAGGAATTTTAACCTCTTGTGGCGTGGGAGGAGCAATTGTCTCGGGTTGAACCTCAGACTGCATAAGAGGTGCTTCCATCTCAATCTCCTCTTCTTCTTTCTCTTCGGGTACTTCTTTAGCTTCCACCTCGGGCATAGGAGGACTCTCATAGCTTGTCCCACCCCTTAAGTAGATTGCCTTGCAGTCTTTTGGATTTGGAACTGTAGTGCTTGGGAATTGCCCCGATTGATGTAATTGTCCCACGGCTTGGGCAATCTGACTCATCTGCGTCTCCAGGCTCTTCATATGTCCTGCCATGCCATGCATATTATTCTCAACTTTCTCTAGCCTTTGATTAGTATGCTCCATGTTCTTGTGTGACTGAATCATGAATGCATTCAATATGTCCTCTGAACTTTTGTTATGCGGCTTAGTGATCATTCCTTGAGAAACCGTGAACCCCGGTGGTGGTTGAAGGGCATTGTTGGGGTTCCCATATGATAGGTTAGGATGCGCCTTATTCCCAAAATGATTGTAACCTCCACCCCCTTGATTGGGGCGGGAGTTGTTATAGTATCTATTGCCCCCTTGGTGTATGTAGCTAACATCCTTTACACACTCTTTCTGCTCCTGTATATCCGGTCCCATCCCCATGAGATCTATCTTCTTGTGGAGGAGCTCCATTTGTTTATACATGCTGTCCATATGGCTGCTCTCTGCGGCAGCGGCTACTCTGTGTATGTTGCTCCTCTCGTTGTTCCAGCCTTCATCATTAGAGGTCACTCTCTCAATCACCTCCATGGCCTCTGCTTCTCCCTTCTTTAGCAATGACCCCCCTGCGCTTAAGTTCAGTTCGCGCTTTGCTTCAGGCAGACACCCCCTATAGAATGCTAGGACTTGATGCGTCGGATTCAGCCCATGATTGGGGCACCTCTTCATCAGCCCCTTGAATCTTTCCCAAGCTCCTTGGATACTCTCTTGGGGAGTCATCTCAAACGAAATGATTTCTGACTGCCTCTTCAATGCCTCACTCGGTGGGTAGTATTTTTCTAAGAACTTCTCAACCATGGCCTCCCACGTGCGAATGGAGTCGGGCTCCATACTGTCCAGCCAATCCTTGGCATCATCCTCCAGAGAAAAAGGGAATACCCTTAATCTGATCTGTTCATCTGTGACTCCATTTATCTTCGTCGTGTTGCAGATCTGGATGAATTTAGTGAGATGCTTGTTAGGATCCTCGGTGGGTCGGCCTCTAAAAGCATTGTTTTCAGCCATCTGAATTAATCCTCTCCTGAGTTCAAATGTGTTGGCATGAACATTGTTGCCAACGGGTGGGTTTGCCACCCCATGATAGGCATACATGTTTTGGACATGTATCACATTCTGCCTTTGATCTAGCCGCCTCTGCAAGTCTTCGAGTTGTTGTTGAAGCTGAGCATTCGTTGGAGGAGGTGGTGGAACATCATTCCCGTCTCCGTTCTCCATCAGAATAGGAGAATGCGGCTCAAACTGAATAGGGGAGTGAACTGGTGACGGAGTAGGTGACGGTGATTCTTGAACTGATGAAGGTGATCGTCTTTGGACAGGAGAAGAGACTCGGATCCTTTGATTTAGCCTTCTCAAAGCGTTTCTCCTTCTGTTGGATGCTTCGATCTCAAGATCGATAGGCTCTAAAGGTAGACCCCTAGAGCGTGTGTGCATACAACCTGAAACAAGAAAACTCAATGTGAGAGCTCAAAAATAAAACAAAAATTAAAGCAATAAAGTCTAAACTAGTAATCTCTATCTTTACCACGATATTGAGCTAAATTAACGCAAATTGTCCCCGGCAACGGCGCCAAAAACTTGACTCAACTTATTTTAACACAAGAAATTCCCGCAAGTGTACGGGGCTAGTGTAGCACAAAGCAAGCAAGAGTATCGTATCCCACAGAGACAAAATGTGTAAACTCAAGTACCACATACCGATTTCAACTACTATCTAGACAAAACAAAGGTTTGGTTTTGATAAATAACTAATGAACATAAGCAAAGTAAAATAAGAGACAAAAGATAAAGTTTCAAATAAGAGAACGAGGTAGAGCTTTGGATCCGACTACAATCCCCACAATGTAAACAACTCAACAACTTTGATTACCCGTTGAAGTCTCTAGGATTAGAAGGACAATCGCTATTCTAGGCTAAGCCCCCTCTCGAGTGCACTCAACCCGTTGATTAACTATTAATATTGAAGTCTCCTTCTATACTTCACAATTAACTCCTATACTCAAAAGATTCAAGTCCTCACTCTAGAATTCCTTCTCTCGAATGCAAATTATCTAGGTGTTATTCATTCTTTTATCAATCCTAATTAGGTATCTCTCGATTACTCAAAACTAGGTCAATATATCCAATTGGTAGCTAGGCAATTGAATTGAAATGCACAAGAATGAAACAAAATAATCACAAGAGCATAGGTAATCAAAAGCTATTTAATCAATCACAAGTATTCATTGTAGTCTTCACCAAAACTCTACAAATGATTTAGCTACTCATATTCAACTCAAAAACATAAGAATAAACCATAGTCATTGAATAAAACATGAAAACCAATGAAAATACTCCCAAGGGTAGATTGAACGGAAATTCGTCTTCGTCTTCAATCTTGTTGAGGATTGGGACGCCTTTCCTCTCAATTCCACTCTACAAACCTTCAAAAGCTGCTATGGGGCGTGTATGGTATGTTGAGGTCGAAAACCTAGGTCTCCTTTTATACCCGGGGCGGAAATAATAGCAATTTCAATCTCGCAGAACACATCGCCCGACCGGGCGATTTTAAGTCGCCAAAACGCCCGGTCGGGCGAACTTTCTGGAGTTCGCGACCAAAACGCCCGGTCGGGCGTTTTCCCCTTAAAAATCGCCCTGTCGGGCGTTTTCTCTGGAATCCTCCAAAAGCATTGTCTTCGTCTTCGAAAGGGCTTCGCGTGAGTATCTTGCACGCCCCCATCGGAGTCCGGATGAGAGAGTTATGGCTATTATACGAAAGTCGCGCATTGAAGCGCGCTTGGTCAGGCGATTCTTCCTTCAAGCTCGTTTTCAAGCCATTTTCACCTGTTTTAGCTCCAAACACTCGACAAACTCGTCAAAACACTTATGTAGTGGATAATGGATGTAAACTCAAGTAGTATGCTACAAAAACACTGAAATGTTCACGTTAAACATCCAAAATACTTGCTAAACCACGAGTTTATCAATTATCAGATCAACGACTGATGCATTTTGACAACCTTATCCTACTCATCATTTGCATGTAAATAAATATATAGCATATAGAGTGGTGAGATGGTCCCACGACAGTTAATATTTTAAAAGATGCACCTGATAAATGTTGGTTTACAAACTTATCGGACATAGTTGTTTTGTGTTTTTTTAATGTGCGAGTTATTTGTTTTAAAGTTTGAATTTATTTATTATAAGAATATACGTCAGAGGGGTTGGGTGTGACAGAATCATCGGTAGAGAAAAAAGATCGGAGAAGATGACCAGCAAAATCGCCTTAGAGAGAGAGTGTGTAGAGAGAAGGGGGAGCATATCATCACCGTGAGAGAGAGGAGGGGGAAGGGTTTAGGATGAGAGAAGGCGGAACTGCTTCACTCACATAACAAGCGCTGCCCTAGATCCAACGGCTGGTGCTCATGATCCGCGCAGAGTGCACATGTGGTAGCCATCCATCGGCGTAGAGGTAAGTCACACGCGGTATTGGGCCAATGACTTGGGCTCACTCATTTAAAAGTCATTGGGCCTTAACAAATGATTCAGCCCACTTCACCAATAAATGATATGGTCCATTAATATCCCACACTCCTACTTTTCTACTTCAGTCAGTCTCAGGAAAAGAAGCCATGGTTTCAGAGTTTCTTCAAATTTAGGTGGTGGGGGAGAGGGGGAGGTCAAGAATGAAGGAAAGAAGAAGTTCATTACCAAAGAACAAGAACCAGAACAGTAATTTTTCATTACATCTAATGACATAGTACTTTTGCAAGAACATATGTAAAATTGTTGTGCAATGTTGTTTCTGTTCATGTAGGTATTGGCAAACAGCAGCTGAGAGAGAAGGGGAGAATCCCATGAAAACACCAATTCCTTACATAGTCATCTTCGGTATGTCAACTCCTTTTGTGATTTTAGCCATTGCTTTTGCCAATGGCTGGATTAAGGTCCCTATCAGATGATCATGCTCATTTTGTATAATAATACACTCATAATTTCTTTTTCTTTTTTTTTGTCTTCTTCACTTTTGGTATTTCAATCTCCCTTTTCTTTTCTTATTGTTTGTTTTTTAATAATGTCTTATTCTTCTCCATCACCTGCATGTTGGAATTATAATTGATTAACAAAAGATAAGCAATTTAAATAAAGTTTAAATTGCTAAGTTTTGGAAGACAGGAAGAGAGTGATGAAATAGGCATGTAAACAACAAATTCAATTTTTATAACTCACTTGGGACCATTTTTTTGTGCACTGTGCAAGCTTCTCTTCTTGAACCTTTATTTTTGTATCCAATCCCTATTTCATAGACACACTAAACAAATAAAAGGTCATAGGTTACTATAATTAAAAAAAATGCCATGTGTGAGAGAATGTTGACTGATACCCATCACTTATGTCCAACAATTTTGAATTCTAGTAATGTAGTTTTACAGTTTTACTGTGTTCTAATTATTGCAGTATTTTGATCAACAAATTTGAGGTTCTTCGTTTGCATAATTTAAGTAGCAGTAGTTCTTATTAAAGCCATCCTAGTAAGTTGAGTAGTCATTCAGGTGAAAAGTTACTGTCTTGGTTGGATTTATGAAATAGCAAAAAGGGAAGAAAGAAAAAAGAAAAAAAGTTTGTTTTTGCTTTTTTTTTGGAGGAGAATTGGCATGTGAATTTGACTGGTGAGCTCAGAGATTGGCACATGGCATCTCTCATTTCCATGGTCTATTGATGTTTTTAAGAGAATCAGTTGTAGAGAAGGACCACTGATTAGTGTTGGGGAAACACAAAAAGGATTGTTTTAATTACACAAACAAAGAGAAAAGCTATTAGAAACTGGCGAGGACTCTTTGAAACCTGGAAAGAGCCTTTCAGTTTACCGTATTTGTATCAGTCATACATTACTTTTATAAACATTTTCAATGCTGTGGAAACAGAAAACCTAACCCTTTTTTATCAGAACCAAGAAACCAGTTCATCTACACATGTTTCTTCATATTTATTGACTGCAAATCTAGTCCTTTCCTATATGCTTCTCTTTCTCTCTTCTGGAGCCTCCGCAAGAATTTTTTAGATTTTCTGGTATGAGCTTTCACTCTAGTAATCTTGGTTCATTCTGACCATTTTTCCTTGTACTATAAAGTGTTGTAAAAAAGCAATCTTTTTCTATTCCTTTAGTTAAAAGGATATTGTCAGTCCCTTTAGTGTAAATCAGTCCTCCAAAAGATGGGTTGCTGTCTGTATTTTTTGCAGTGCTCAAGAGCCTGGTTAGCTCTTCTTGTTCCAATATGTGCAGTGTTATCATCATCCAGCCATGGATCTTTCTTTATCCCAATCACTTGCATCCTCCTCTCAACTATCTTCCTCTTCACATTCTCCAAAAAAGCAGCAGCAAGTGAGGCATCATCAAATCAAGAAAAGCACCAATCTACACTGCAAGAAGAGCCTGCGGAGGCCGGGGAAGAAGAGGTGGTGTTGATGGGGTCACAAGATATGTACTCAGAGAGTGAGAGCATGGAACAGTTTTCATCAAGTGAAGATCACTCATCTGATATAGAGCAGAGGCTGGACTGCTCGGATGAGGAGAGCCTCATTGAGATAGCAATCCCAAGTGGGCAGTTTGTGTGGAATAATGTTAATTGCTGCAAAGAGTTTCACAAGGATTTCTGGGCAGAGATGAGTGAGATCAATGAAGAGGATGATAACTTGATTGAGATTGACATCAATATTGGTTCCATTAAGTGTTGATGGAGCAATCAAGGATATATATATACCTCATCTTGTGTTTTTTGATCCATTTGGATTCATTAGTTGAGGTTGTTGTCTAGGGTTTAGAGAGGGAGAGGGAGAGGGAGAGGGAGAGAGAGGTGTGGGTAACAGCATGAGTGGTTTGCTGTTTGTTTGGATCTCTTTTTCTTTTTTTTATTTTAACCATGATTAATACCCTGTTACAAAGGCAACAGATATTCAAAATCTAAATTTGTACATGGCCCCTTTGTTTCTTGTGAATACACAATCAAGTTATGATCGACATTTGATTCCCACTTTGCTTTAATTATCTCTTCAAATTGCTTTTTGCATCTACAATTTGGCCTCTACAACCATGGGTGCATCTCTCTCTCAATTCGGACAAAAACCAAGCCCATCACTATGTGATCACAAATCGTAGCCCAAAAGGATAACATCCTCTGCAGTTAATCTCAAAGAATCAAAGCCTTAAAATTTTAAATACTACTACTAAGGAATATTGATGTACGGAGTATTTCAGATGCAATTGTTGGGCTTATCCTACGTGGGCTTGTTATTGAAGTTGCTAACGATGAGTTATAGTGGTAGTAGATTCTTCAATTTATACAATGGAGATTAGTACTACTATAATTCGCGTGTGACCTAAATTGATTTTTTTATTTATTACAAACTTTATTAGAACACATTATTCAATCCCAGCTGGATAATGTTTAAATAAAACTTTACAGCGGTATACTTAGCTTATTTTAGTACAAATTTATATTTATATATTTGGCTAAAATTTGACTGTTATTAGGGCATCCGCAATGGGGCGGACGATAGGCCGCCCGATGCCTCGGGCGCGCCATCGTCCGCCACTGTGGGTGTGCGGACGATGCCCGATGCATCGTCCGCGGACGATACGCGGATGATAGGGCATCGTCCGCCCACTGTGGGCGACGCGGACGATGCAACGCGTTTTCATTTTTTCTTTGAATTTTTGTCTATTTAAACCTCGTTTCTCATTCTATTTTTCATACGAACATTTCTCTCATATTTCACTTTCCATACAAATATTTCGATCATCTCTCACAAACAAAAATGAACCACGACGACGACTGGAGTACCTCGGAGGGCGTTAGTCGGACCTTGACTCGAGCCTTATTCGATGCCGTTAATGACGCAATGGCGGATTGCTTAGCCGAAATGCAGCGCGAGGAGGAGGCGGCGGCGGAGCAGATCCCCAGGCCTATTCAACGTCAGACATTTGTCCGCCGCGACCACACCGTAGCTCACGAACGTCTATTTGCAGACTATTTTGCCGAGCAACCACGGTGGGGCCCGACTGTTTTTCACCGTCGGTTTAGAATACATCGTTATCTTTTTCTCAGCATTGTCCAGACGTTGGAGTCAAGTGATGAATACTTCCAGTATCGGGAAGATGGCATCGGTAGACCCGGACTTACGCCGTTGCAGAAGTGCACGGTTGCACTCCGGCAGTTGGCCTCTGGCAAAAGTGACCCGAACTTAAATGAAATGAAGTTTTTTCCAATTTTTGTAGTTATTTAAATATTCAAATAAAGAAACTGCATGGGGTGGCTTATAGGGCGCTCCACTGCAGGTGGAAAGGTAAGAGAATAAAATGATAATGTGACGGTGCATAGGGCGCCCTATAGGGCGTCCTATAGGACGTCCCATTACTAGTGCTCTTAATGGAATACATAAACTAAGCAATATAACTAGTCCGTACTATATTATTATTTTTTTGCCACTGAAACATGGAAATAAGAAATAACCCACGTGAAAAAACAATGAAAATGTGAAAGCTCCATATGATAAATCTTGAACACAAATTAAGGTTCTGTTTGGCAGTCCCACGCTCAGTTTGTTTGTCGTTTAAGGGCAACACAAAATTAGTTAAATTTCCCAATCACAAAAAGTTCCATCACTATAAAAGACAAAAAAGGGGGAAAAAAAATAGGTGCAGCAGCTCTGACTCTGTTTAAAAAGCTAACTTGCAAACACATCCAATCAACTAACTCATTTTTTATGGGGTTGTTTGGATTGGGAAATTAATGATTCCGATTTTAACAATTAACGAGTTCCAATTTACACAATTTTGAATTTAATGCTATTGAGCGTCAAACATGTTAGACTTGTCAAGCAAGTGGGAGTCCTATTTTTCTTTATATTCAAACATTGCACTCCATCAACAGGATTGAGGTGTGAGGCTCAATAGATTGTGGTTCATCTTTCTCTCCTCCATTTTAGACTGTGAGTCTTTAATTTTATCGGTTTATTTTGCGTATCTGTGCTTCTTATTTGTACATGGAAGGGGGAGCTGAATAAAAACTGCATCTTTTGCGCTTCATGTATTGATCTTGGTTTTCTCTTGATTGGTGTTTTATTACAAATTCTCAATAATGTTATTTTAGTATATGTGGCTATGTTGTTAGGATAGTTGTGATTGATCTATCAATTTCATAGTGAGTTGCATTTCTAGGCAGTTGACTTTAGTTTTGGATTGAGGTATTTGATGACTGAAAAAGTTGCATTTCAAGATTCCCCTATTAATGAGTTTCTTGAAAGTATGGCCGATCTTGGGTATAAGTTATTACTACAAATATTGGTTTAGAGTTGATGTTTTACTACAAAGCAATAATGTCTTTTTTAGTATTTGGGGTATATGTTGTTATGTTATTACGGATAGTTGTGATTGCTCTATCAATTATTTAATGACGAAGCAACTCATGTACTGATTGGAAGAGTGAGCTGCATTTCTAGTTCAGTTGATCAGGGTGAAAAAAGTGATGCCATACAATTCTCAGGTTTTTTGTACACTAAAATGGCTGCTGGAGCAGTATTGGCTTCTGATACTTGCTATCTCAGCATAGGGGAAATAATGAATCATGGAAGACCAGAAGATAATCTTCGTTACTCGGGTTTGTTTAAAAACTACAATAAGGTTAAAACTAGGAAACTTACTAGGTTTCAAGTTAGAATGCAGAAGAGGGAATTGCCATCGTCACAATTAGGCAGGTATGGTAGAGTTATCAAAATGGTACCTACTAGTGAAATCAGAAAAGGGACGTCGCCATCTGTGGATAAGCCAGAGATTGTGAATGGATATGCGAAGAAGGTTAATGGTGTTCATGTAGCTGCTGTACGAAGCCTTGTTAAGAAAGATCCTACTCCGCCTCCTTCAAAGTTGTCGAGGCTTAAAGAACTTCCCCCCATTGAAGAAGGGATTAAGGTTTTGCCTTCCGATGAAAGCTTTAGTTGGGCTAACGAAAACTATAACTCCGTTCAAAGAACTATTGATGTGTGGTCGTCTCTTCTTTCACTGAGAATCCGTGTTCTGTTGGATGATGCAAAATGGACATACGTAGGAGGCTTTTCTGAGGAGAAGCAGGTGAGTTCGTTTCTATCAGCTAGTCGCTTCTTGGCTTATCTGGTTCTGAAGCTATGTTTGTATTTCAGAAGCAGCGAAGAAGGAAAACAGCGTCATGGTTAAGGGAGTGCATTCTGCAACTCGGGCCAACTTTGATCAAACTCGGGCAGCTACTGTCGACAAGATCTGATATACTTCCTAAAGAGTATGTAGAGGAGCTTTCTAAACTGCAGGTAGGATGTTGGTTCAACAAATGCAAATCTTTCATGATGAATTCATGTTTCTTGAGCCCTTTTGCCTAAACTGTTGATATCAGGATAGGGTACCGGCTTTTACATCAAGTAAAGCGAAAAAATTGATCGAAAAGGAATTGGGAACTCCAGTTCATGTGTTATTCAAGGAGTTTGTGGACCTACCGTTGGCAGCTGCTAGTCTTGGTCAGGTGTTTGCCTTTTGTTTTTCACCTCTCTCTTTATCATAGCTTGATGTGTATGTAACCATGCTGAACTTAGACTATGCATTCTTATATACTATGGTTAGGTTCACAGGGCAATCCTGCATAACGGAGAGAAAGTGGTTGTGAAAGTCCAAAGACCAGGGTTGAAGAAACTTTTCGACATCGATCTCAGTAATTAAGAACTAGTTAGTCTTCCACAATTTTTATAACTGCTGTACTTGTTTTAATTGTTTCTTGATCTTCAGAAAATCTAAAGCTAATCACCGAACTCTTTCAAAAGAGCGAAACATTTGGTGGCCCATCGAGGGATTGGGTTGGGATATATGAAGAATGTGCCAGGTAAGTTGTATCGGAGCATCAAAACATCTTGCACCTTTGTAATATAGCATCAAAATTAGCTTTAGCTTGTGATTTACATTTGTAATGCATTTACTTGTTAACCTCATGTTCGTTGAAATTATATAGGATTTTGTATGAAGAAATTGATTATGTAAACGAAGCAAAGAATGCTGATAGATTTCGTCGGGATTTTCGGAATATAAAGTGGATCCGAGTTCCTGTATGTTTCCTCCTCAAGGGCTTATAGTTGTTGCTAGTTTTTCAGGCTTAGTTATAAAAAAGTATTTTTAAAAACTTTTGTCTATTTTTAACCTCAGATGGTCTACTGGGATTATACAGGACTAAAGGTTTTAACGTTGGAGTATGTTCCAGGTGTTACTCTTTTTCTAAATTATACTAGTAGTATATTTATCCATTCTAGTTTGTCATAATTTGATATTTTCACAATTTTTTTATTAGGTATCAAGATAAACCAATTGGATATGATAGATGCATGTGGTTATAGTCGATCCAAGATTTCATCACGGGCAGTTGAATCCTACTTAATTCAGGTTAGCGTCCTGCATTCAGTTGAGAACCTGGTAGGATTTTGAATACTTGGCTTTCCATTTTCTTAGATACTCAACACCGGTTTCTTTCATGCCGATCCTCATCCCGGAAATCTTGCTATTGATCGGGATGAAGCACTAATATACTACGACTTTGGTATGATGGGAGACATTAGGAGCTTTACTAGAGATAGGCTATCAGATCTCTTCTACGCTGCTTATGAAAAGGATGCAAAAAAGGTTTAATTTCTTATGGTTTTGAGTGAGTTACACACATTTCTGTATATCTAAAACACAAGCGGCCATTGAAGGTCATGCAAAGTCTGATTGATCTTGGAGCACTTGAGCCCACAGGAGATTTGACATCAGTATGATTCTTTCACTAAGCAACTACTCATTATGTACATTACTTTGCAAATAGAACCTGAAACAGTGAAGACACGTCTGTATTTAGGTGAGGAGATCAGTGCAGTTTTTCTTGAATAATCTGCTAGACAAAAGAATTACTCAAGAGCAAACATTGTCAGCAATTGGTGAGGTAATACCATTTTCTATATTTTTCATTGCCGAGCCTCGAGTTTAGAAGTTTTTGAGGAGACACAAGTAGATTCAGTTTTGTTGCTTTGGCTGCATGTTTCATTGCTTGCAGGATTTGTTTGCTATAGCAACAGATCAGCCATTCCGGTTTCCTTCCACTTTCACTTTTCTTATTAGAGCATTTTCGACACTTGAAGGTTCTCTCTCCCCCTCTCTCTCAACGTGGTATAGTAAACTGAGATTGATTTCTTCCAGGTATCGGCTATACTCTGGATTCGGAGTTTTCATTTGCAAAGATCGCTGCACCATACGCACAGGTTCTGGCATTACTCTAGCAGTCACGAGCTTATCTGCATCAATTCTGAGATATGATTAAAAATATGCCTTGGTTCATGTACAGGAGCTCTTAGGAAGACGATATCAGCGAACAGGAACACAACTAGTCCAAGAAATATCTAAACAAGCCGATGATGTACTGATCTATTCTCAACTCAATCATGAGTAGCTCAATGTATCTACCCTTTTGAATTGCTAGTAACACGTCTTCTTTCAGGCAAGATCACACACGATCTCCATGCCATACCGCATCCAACAGATAGAAGAAATTGTGAAGCAACTCGAGTCTGGAGACTTGAAGCTCCGCGTTCGTGTCCTTGAGGTGATTTTCTTAATTACAATTATAACTAAATATTCCAAAGATTCAACAAACTATGAAATCTCCATTTTCTTGATTTGCAGTCGGAAAGAGCAGCTCAGAGAGCGAGTGTGCTGCAGATGGGAACCATATACACAGTTGTGGGTGGAATCCTCCTTAACCTTGGGCTTACTTTGCGCGTTCAAGGCAGTCGAGCAGTGGCCAACGCCTCGTTTATAGTTTCAGGCAAGTCTACTATCTGCATCCATCCAGAGGGATGAGTATTTAAAAGATATCTGAATTCTTTATTGTGTTGCTGCAGGTTTTTTCTTCATTCTATTTGTCAGATCAATTCAGAAGGTGAAGAAGCTTGATAGATTTGAGAAAATGATATAATCATACATGCTTTTTGATTCTCTTTAAAGCCATTCATTATAAAATCAGATTAGGAGGGATGGGAGCACCTTTTTATGGGGATTCTTGTAATGCACAGTTCTTTATTGAATGTGATACGGACTTACGGAGAAGCATATTTTACATTTCATATGTAATGATAAATTATGGAGTACTTTTAATGTGGCTCATTAAATTTTACACAGTATTAAAATGATTATGTTTTGTGTGTGAATTGATAAAACCCATTAGTGAAAATAGGCCACTTTCGGTAGGTAGGCCGAACATTTGCAATGGTTGGCCGTCCCATAGGGTCCTTTTTTTAGAGCATCCACAACCGTGCTCTTGCCAGCGGCACGGTTGTGGGCCCGGGCGGTACTATTCATGCCTGCTCTCTGGCAAGAGCACAACACCCACAACTGTGCTCTTTCGCAAGGACGAGTACAATTAATATAAAATTCAATTAAACAATAACATTTCCATAATATTAAAATCCATTTAAAAACCATAATAAATATTACAAATTACAAATAAAATTAAAAAATACATAATTAAAATCCTAAAAATTAAAAATTACATAATTAAACTCCTTAAAATTAAAAATTACATAATTAAAATCCTAAAAATTAAAAATTACATAATTAAACTCCTAATAAGACTACGCATCCGGCGGGATCAACCCCAATTGTTTTTGGAGACCTTTTTATCATGGTCTCGTGTGTTTCAAGTTGCGTGGGGGTCATAGATGACCTATCGGCCATATTGAGTTGGCTTAAGAGCATCCACAGCGAGTTGTTCGGGGGTGGAGGTGGCACATAGGGAGCGGGAGCGGCTTCGGGAGTGGCTTCGGGAGTCGAGCCGCGACGACGGTTGGCCGCCGCCTTCTTCCTTCCTTGGGGGCGGCGTTGGGAACCGCTCGGTCCGGCGTCGGGGCTACCCAAGTTAGCTCCGGCGAGTTGGCTAGCCACTTCTTCCGAGCCGGAGTCGGATAGGGCTACCGACCTTGATCGTTTGGAGGAGCCGCTAGAGGAGGATGTTATGCCTCCCTTATACTTCGGGTGCGTCCGCGTCTCCTGCCAAACGTTAAGATATTTGAACGACTTACCGTTCATGGATTGGTAGGTGCTCAGCGCGGCGGTGATGATGTCGACCTCGCTTCGGCCGCTCCCGACATTCCGGGACTCCTGGATGAAATAGCCGTTGAACTTGCCAATTTCTTCGTTGGCTCGGCCGATGCAGTTGCACACCATACTCTCGTTGCGCTCGATCGTTCCGGGCGGCCGGTTTGCATTGTACCGGCTAGAGACACGCCACCAAAAGTGATCGCCGGATTGGTTCGTTCCAACCACCGCATCTTCGGAGATTTCCAAGTACGCCTTGAACAATCTTTCCATCTCCGCCGGTGAGTACGGTGTGCGGACACTGGCGCGAGATGGAGGAATCGGCATTTGGGAAGGGGCGCGATGCCTAGGCTCCGGTGTCCACCCGTAGCGCCCTTCGGAGGCACCTTGGTCGTCGATTGGGTATGGACGATAGCCACCCGGAACGGCCGAATCTTGGGTTTGAGGAGGGGCCGAATATTCCGTTTCCGGACTAGGAAACGGTTGTGAACCGAACCATTCGGGGTTCCAACCGTGGGAGCCCGAAGGATTATCGTCTTGGTCGGACATAGTGATGTTGTAGGGTATGAGAGAATGAAGATGAAAATGGATATGAGAGAATGGAGATGAGAATGGATATTGGAGAATGATGATGAGAGTTGTGTAGTTTGATGTGAATTTTTGGGGTGAAATTGGGGGTATTTATAGATGAAAGTGTGTATTTTTGGGGTAAAAAAACTGAAAAAAAAAATTAAAAAGGTGTAAAAAATGGTTATAAACGGATATATTTTTTTGGGGAAGTGAAATTTTTTTTTTATTTTTTATCGGTTTTTTTAATAAAAAACCGATTTTTAAAAAAAAAAAGTTTAAACACAACGGCTATGCCGTTGACGAATGGGAGCGCGACACGTGTGCGTCCGCTGGCACGGACGTGCTCGATACATCGAGCAGCGCCGTGCCAGCGGCGCGGCTGCAGCGGCGGCGGTCCTTCGCCTTGCCAACGGCGCGGACGGCGGTGGCGACTTTCGCCACCGCTGCGGATGCTCTTATTACTTCTATATCATCATTTTTTGAAAGGGCCTATCTCCCCATAATGGAACAACCCTCTCATAGGGCCCTTCCCTTTCCATTTCATTTCCACATCATCATTATTTTGTTTTATTTTTTTAGCACTTATATATTTAATATGTTATCAAATTAAATAAAATTAAATGTAAAAAATATTAACATGCAAATCTTTGTTGTATTGCAATATTGGAAAATAGAATACAACGAGACGCAAATAAAAAAAACCTACATTTTTAAAAAAATATACAGATAAGACTCAAGCGTCGTCGTCGTCGGAATGCAAACCCAGTTGTTGACCATTTTAAAAAAATGCTTGTGAAGCTCCGGCGCCTTGTGAGTTGGTGCCCCATCAGGCTTCATTCCATCATGATTGTATCGTTGCCGACGCAGGTACAGAAACCAATCTTCCGTAGGTTGTTACCTACAACCGAATCCTTGCCGATGTCTACCCAACACCTCACCAGAGCAAGCGTCTCAGCTGGCGTATAATGTGTTCGCGGCCTCCTACCCTTAGGAGCAGGCGCCAACGGCTCCGCGAGCTTCCCCTTCGCTTTCGCCTTCCCCTTCCCTTTCTCTTTGGGAGGTGATGGGTGCATTTCCTCCACTTCTTACTCTTCCGTGCTGAAGCTCGGATCTGTGAGTGGAATAGTTGTAGATGCGTGAGTGTCGGGTGTAGAAGTCATCATTTCTGGCGTACAACACCTCACCAGAGCAAGCGTCTCAGCTGGCGTATAATGTGTTCGCGGCCTCCTACCCTTAGGAGCAGGCGCCGACGGCTCCGCGAGCTTCCCCTTCACTTTCACCTTCCCCTTCCCTTTCTCTTTGGGAGGTGATGGGTGCATTTCCTCCACTTCATACTCTTTCGTGCTGAAGCTCGGATCTGTGAGTGGAATAGTTGTAGATGCGTGAGTGCCGTGTGTAGAAGTCATCATTTCTGGCCGGTAGACCGTGTCCTTGTAATTCAGGTCGATTCCTCTTCCGATGCTCCAGTGGAACGCATGTGGTGTTATTGGTATACCAGCACGGACAAATGTGTTGCCGGAGAATTGAGGGAAGTTGGGGGGTTGGTTCCCGGTAAAGTAAGGTGCCCCAGCATTGCCTACGAAAGAAGTGAATCCTCCAGCGAATATGTTGCCACCGGGAACTTGGTTGAAGTAAGGATTTTGCTGATTGGGTGGAAGTTGGTTGAAGTAGGGATTTTGCTGAGTGGGTGGAGTTTGGGTATCAGGCGGAATTTAAGTTCCGTTCGTGTATGGGCTTCCATCGCGGGATAATTGGGGAGAGTTGTCGGAATCCATTTTGTAGAGATAGGAAGTGTAGAATAAGAAGATAGATGATGGAAAGTGGAGGGATGATTGAAAATGATGGAAAGTGGATGTATATATAAAGAAATTAACAAATATTTAAAAAAAAAACACAAAAACAAAATAAAATATATTTGAGAGGGCCGATCTTGCTCCACAATGGAGGGCCGATCAAGGGGCCCTTCTCATCGGCATAGGCCGATACAACGTCCTTTTGGGCGAGAGGGGAGGGGGCCGATCGACGACCTTTTCGCCGCAGTGGTGGGGCGATGGAGGCAGATGGGGAAGGCCCCTCCATCGGTCCTCCATTGTGAGTGCTCTAAGAACAAAAACGAGGCAACTGATAGAAATCCATGGGTTCCATCCTAAAACCAATTGGTGATAGGAGGAGGGGCCCATGAGACTTATATACTAGTTTCATTTTTTCTCTTGACACCGATGTGGGACAGTTATATGTTATATTTTTAGTTTCAATTGCCAACACCCTCCCTCAAACCCTTCAAGGTGAACCTTGGAGGGGTTGGACTTTTTTCTAATCGATTGGACAATCGGCCCAATTTTTTTCGATCGGTTGGACCACTTGGCCCAAATTTTTAAGTCCAGATATACTGCTGGGTCAGTCATTTTTCGGTTTCGGCCCAGATATACTGCTGGGTCAGTTAAATTTGACCCACAGTCGGCGACCCGCTCTGATACCATGATAGAAATCCATGGGTTCTATCCTAAAACCAATTGGTGATAGGAGGCGGGGCCCATGAGACTTATATACTAGTTTCAGTTTTTCTCTTGACACCGATGTGGGACAGTTATATGTTATATTTTTAGTTTCAATTGCCAACATCAACATTTATTGAACAATCAATTGTATGTACATTCTTTGTCCACGAAAAATAGTTATGTGGATAACACAAATTTTAATGAAAAATTAGTAAAGTAAGAGAGAAAGAGGAGAAAAGTAGATAAAGTGAAAGAAAGAAAAAGATAAAAAAAAAAAGAGAGAGAAAAGGAGAAAAAATGGATAACATATGAAAGAAAGTTTCTATTTTTGAAATGAGACTATTTTTTTTTTGACAATCCAAAATGGCCAAATAGAACTACTCCATTTGTCTCAGCTAAGATGATACACTTCCTTTTTAATTTGTCTCAACCAAGATGACACATTTCTATTTTTGGTAACTTTCTCTTTCCAATTAATATACTAAACCACTTTTTTCTCATTCCAATTAAATATTCAATTCTCTTTCTCACTCCATTTAATACATACACCCAATTTTTCAATTAAACGGATTAACCAACAACTCCTAAAATCTCATGCCGACTAAGAAATATACATCATTTTAGCCAGGACGAAGCGAGTAGTATTTTTTGTGGATGAATGGAATAATAATTTAATAATTTTTGGTTGTTGATAGATATGAGCATAAAAAAAGAGAGAATTAAAAGATTTGTTTTGCATTGGATGGTGGCCAAGTTGAAAAGCTAGTCTTATTGATAGAGGTGATACTATGTGAATTGCCAACCAACTAAGCTTGAATTCCATGAAATATTGTCCAAGTTTGACTCGGCACGGGTTTTAAGAAATGTGAAGAAAAGTGAGTTGAAAAAGTTAATGGAATGAGGGTCCCACATTTATATATTAGTTTTAAAATAAAATGTGACCGTAAAGAGTTGGTGGAAAATGAGGTCCATTTACCAAAAATAGTAAAAAAATAAAGCGGACAACTTTTCACAGACGGACTAAAATGACAAAACTAGACAACATTCACGTAAGGGCAGGGAGACCATTTTGGGCTGATGTCATCTCTTTCAAACTTGTCCTGCAAACCACAAGGAAGAAGCATCACGCTCGGCAAGTCTATTTTAAGCTTGCCAGCAGATGTATTAAAGGCCAGAAGGTGAGGTACATACACTGGCACAAGTGGACCTTCATAAGCAAGGGTTGATACGCCTTGACGCTGCTTGTGCCTGGGATTAGCAGTGCACAGGACATACACACGACCACGTCGCTTCACAGTCCGACAAAACTCACACAACTTCTTCACTGACGAACGGACCTTCATCCTGGGATGATACCGTCAGAACACATGATATAAACATGTTAGGAGGCAACCATATGTAAGGTGATTCATATAATTCAAGGTTCAAGAAAATCACAAGGACTTGGCCACTAAACGCACAAACAGAAGCAAACAAGTAGAGAGTCAGTCAAAAAGTGTTCCAGATTAGCATACTAAAATCTAACATGGGGGACTCCATTTGAGTTGATGACACCAGCTGAAACTTCGATTGATGATGCAATATCGATGAGAAACATATAGGAATTGAAAACACGAGTAGCTGGAGATGAAGCATCCCATAAAACATCATATGAACAAAATAAGATGTCATAGCAACCACACTCAAATTTGTTACAAATACCATTTCTGCTATGCCATTATATATATAAGAGTTTAAGATCAAAAGGACTCCACTAGAGGCGATGATCAACCAGCTCAAACATTGATAAAGGTGCAGAATTTGCAATTAGATTAACAGAGAAACGATATTTTTTTCTAGGAAGTTACAGAATTACCGATTTAGATTTTAAACGCAATATTTACAACTGATTTACCCGAACGCGAGAAAAAACGATGGATAGTATGAGGAAATTAATGTAAAATCCTTGGACACTGAGAAATTCGGTAATACAAAAGCAGGCTGCAGCGAATGTTATTTCGCATCACACTGACATACACAATACTGTAAAACTCGTCGGATGCGAGAGATTAACCGAAATGGAGAGCGATAATTACCTTCAACAGCTAACACGCTTTCAGGGGTGTAGCTCGGTCCCCGGTTTCCAGAATTGGGATTAGGGTTTCCTAGTCGAAGTGAATAATAATGTGAATTTAAGATGATTTTATCTTGCTTACTTGGCATTTTTGTTTTAACTTTCTGGCAACAATTATTTTAATTACTTTAATAATCCCTTCTCTTCCTAGGATATCTGATTCAGGATCTCAGTTCTCTGTTAAGGATGGATTCCTTAACCGGCATTAAAGCTCGGCGGTGAGAGGGGCCATCTTCTAAATAAGATTGTCAGTTCTGCCGGGAAAATTATTGATCACGCATTTTGTTGAACAGAATTTCATCTCCAATCAACTTATCATTTCCCCTGCGTCCTCAGTTACTCACCTCTCTCAAATCTACTCATGTCCTTGCCTAATATGGCTACATACATCTATTTGAATATTAAGTCCTGGTCTCGCATAACTTCATCTGTAAAAACATATAGTAGTAGTACTTCTTTTGCATGATTACAGCAACCCAACTGTATCAGTAGCTGGAGGGAATCCCAACATAAAGTACTCAATTCACATTCACAAGATTCAGAAGATATGTCACCTACGGAGGTTGAAGTCATACCCCCTGTTACCCATGACTATGATGAGTCCAAGAAGGGAGTTTCTCCGCATGGCCATCAGGTATCAACAACACTTCATCAAGCTACGATTATGGCCATCTACCACTGATATTAAATGGCCACCTTAGACCTTCTGAAAATCCTGAATCTCAAGCTCATGGCACTCTTCCAGGTTTTCCTGTATGTCTTTCAATTTCTTTCCTTATCTATTATGACTCTGATGGAAATTCACGGGAATATCCTTCATACAGCAGCTCATCCATGTAATGTAGCTAAAGTATTTATGGTGAAAGGCTGTTTCATTTCATCTAATATTGATAATCATATGTCATACAGTTGCAGCAATCATGTGATCCGATGAGCAATTATGCACAATTAAATGGATCTGGCATGGACTGTGATGGAGCTGCAAACAATTGCAATGGAAATGATGGAATTATCTCTGCACAGACTTCTCAGTCTCTTCAAGAGGTTTGGGGCTTTATGAGACCATCCACAACGCGTCTCGCGCCGGGCTCGCGTCTCGTCTCGGAGAGACGAGACCCCCGCGAGACGCATTGCAGCGGCCATCTCGTCTCCAGCTCGCGACCGTCTCGTCGCGTAGCTCGTCTCGGAGAGACACGAGACGAGCTGTCTCGCCACGCGCCCGAGACACGTGGCACGTCCCCATGCGTGCGTGACGCCCACTCGCTGGCCCGCGAGTGGGCGTCGTCACTGATGACGCAATAATTCATTTTTTTTAAAAAAAAATCGATTTTTAATAAAAAAAAAATTTTTTTTTTTTTCAAACGGTAATATTACCGTTAAATATTTATTTTCATTTTTTAAATTTTTAATTTTTTTACTCTATAAATAATTCTATTCCATACTCATTTCAAACACAAACACACATCTATTCCTCTCAAATCCTCTCTATCACTCCAATTTCCATCTTCAATCAACTCAAACAAATGGATCAACGGAGGATTGTCAGTTCCTCCTCAACCTGCACGAACAAGTGCACGGATTCCCCGGGATGCATGTATACGTGCATAATCTTGCACAACATGATTGTCCGAGACGAAGGACCCGATGCCGGAAATTGGTTCGACCCCGAATCCCCCGGAAGCTCAACTGCAAGTAGTCCGCCGCGAAGTGGAGCGCATCCATCTATACAAGAACGGTTGGCTATTCGGGCAAGGACACGCGACTCTAGCGCCCACACCCAACTCCAAGAGGATCTAATTGAGCACATTTGGGAAAACTTTGGCGGAGAATATTAAATTATGTCATTTTTATTTTTTTAGAATTTTAATTATGTCTTCGCTTTTTTAATGTTAAGTTGTAATATTGTTTTAATTTTAATAAAGTGTGTTTGTTTAAATTGAATTGGGTTTTAAAAAAAATTATAAATTAAATTGAATGAATAGTAATTAAGAGACGGTATAGAGACGGTTAAGAGACGGAGCGTTGCAGCCTCCGTCTCTTAGTTAAGAGATGGAGGAAAAAAGGATAGTGGGACCCTCAAATAGTGCTCAAATAGTAGTTAAGAGACGGTTTAAGAGACGGTATAGAGACGGCGCTGTGGATGGCGTGAATCTCTTCAGCTCCCTCTTGCCTGTTCTCCTAGTAAAGTTTGTGTCAGAAAAAAACATTGATTACTTGATAAGGTCATGGCTGCTGAAACTAATTAATTTGGGATTCATGAATTACATTTTCAATTTCTCACTATATGGTTTCGAATTCACACTTTTGGATATCTGGACTTGTATCTATGCTTGGATAATTTGTACTGCGACTTTCCCATTTCCAATATATACCTATTTTTTGAGGTGGCTCGGTCGCTGGCACCCAGTGAAATTGTTGATTTATAGGATTCAGTAGTACTTATTTGACTTCAATTGCAGGGTCCATCCACAACGCGTCTCGCGCCGGGCTCGCGTCTCATCTCGGAGAGACGAGACCCCCGCGAGACGCATTGCAGCGCCCATCTCGTCTCTATCTCGCTCCCGTCTCGTCGCGTAGCTCGTCTCGGCGAGACACGAGACGAGATGTCTCGTCACGCGCCAGGGGCACGTGGCACGTCCCCATGCGTGCGTGACGCCCACTCGCTGGCCCGCGAGTGGGCGTCGTCACTGATGACGCAATAATTCGTTTTTTTTAAAAAAAAATCGATTTTTAATTAAATTTTTTTTTTTCAAACGGTAATATTACCGTTAAATTTTTATTTTCATTTTTTAAAATTTTTAATTTTTTTACTCTATAAATAATTCTATTTCATACTCATTTCAAACACAAACACACATCTATTCCTCTCAAATCCTCTCTATCACTCCAATTTCCATCTTCAATCAATTCAAACAAATGGATCCTTTTGAGCAAATGTGTCAATTAATGGAACAATCACTCGAAGAAGATCGACGACGAGAGGCGGAGGAAGCCGCACCACCCCCACGACGCTCCCGGAAGTACATCAATCGGAACCGGGAGGAAGCCGCCGCACGGTTAGTACGCGACTACTTCTGCGATAACCCGATTTGGGGAGATACCTATTTCCGTCGCCGTTTCCGCATGCGGAAACCGCTATTTCTCCACATAGCGAATACTTTGGCGGCCAGGGAGGAGTTCTTCCGAGAAGGGTTCGACGCGGTCGGTCGTCCCAGCCACACGACGCTGCAGAAATGTACTGCAGCCATCCGGCAGCTTGCGACTGGACAAACGGCCGACATATTCGACGAATACCTGCACATCGGAGACAGCACTGGGCGCTTGTGCTTGCTCAACTTCTGCAGAGGCGTCCGGGCAGCCTTCAGTGACGAATTTCTCCGGAGGCCAACCACGGAGGATTGTCAGTTCCTCCTCAACCTGCACGAACAAGTGCACGGATTCCCCGGGATGCTTGGCAGTGTCGATTGCATGCACTGGCAATGGAAGAATTGCCCGGTGGCTTGGAGGGGTTCCTACACGAGCGGCCACAAAGGCACCCACCCAACCGTTGTACTCGAGGCCGTTGCCGACTACCGACTTTGGATCTGGCACGCGTACTTCGAGGTCCCTGGCTCGAACAACGACGTAAACGTGCTCCAACAGTCCGACCTCTTTACCGAATTGGGTTGTAATGTTAAGTTGTAATGTTGTTTTAATTTTAATAAAGTGTGTTTGTTTAAATTGAATTGGGTTTTAAAAAAAATTATAAATTAAATTGAATGAATAGTAATTAAGAGACGGTATAGAGACGGTTAAGAGACGGAGCGTTGCAGGTTCCGTCTCTTAGTTAAGAGATGGAGGAAAAAAGGACAGTGGGGCCCTCAAATAGTGCTCAAATAGTAGTTAAGAGACGGTTTAAGAGACGGTATAGAGACAGTGTTGTGGATGACCTTATGTCCACAGCTTCTCCAGTACCTCTTGTCACCCACGTTTGCCGAATGCGATTTCTGCAAACCAGCAACATCTTCCTGTTTTCTGTCAGCCTGCTGGAATCCATCTATCCCATCATCCTCCATTCTTTTCTTAGAGCATCCACAACCGTGCTCTTGCCAGCGGCACGGTTGTGGGCCCGGGCGGTACTATTCATGCCTGCTCTCTGGCAAAAGCACAACACCCACAACTGTGCTCTTCCGCGAGGACGAGCACAATTAATTTAATATTCAATTAAACATAAACATTTCCATAATACTAAAATTCATTAAAAAAATCACAATAAATATTACAAAATACAAATAAAATAAAAAAGACATAATTAAAATCCTAAAAATTAAAAATTACATAATTAAAATACTAAAAATTAAAAATTACATAATTATTGGCTAATATTACCCGAGGAAGACTACTGATCCAGCGGCAGCAACCCCAATTGTTTTTGGAGACCCACTATCATGCCCTCGTGCGTTTGAAGTTGCGTGGGGGTCATAGTTGACCTATCGGCCATATTGAGTTAGGCCAAAAGGGCCCACAACGAGTTGTTCGGGGGTGGAGGTAGAACATAGGGTGCGGGTTCGGGGGCGGGGGCCGATGGAGTCGCGGAGCGCCGGCGCTCGGCCGCCGCCTTCTTCCTTCCTTGCGGTCGGCGTTGGGAACCGCTTGGTCCGGCGTCGGGGCTACCCAAGTTAGCTCCGGCGAGTTGGCTAGCCACTTCTTCGGAGACGGAGTCGGATATGGATACCGACCTTGACCGTTTGGAGGAGCCGCTAGAGGAGGATGTTACGCCTCCCAGATACCTCGGGTGGAACCGCGTTTCCTGCCAAACGTTGAGGTACTTGAACGACTTACCGTTCATGGATTGGTATGTGCTCAGCGCCGCAGTGATGATGTCGACCTCGCTCCGGCCGCTCCCGGCATTCCGCGACTCCTGGAGGAAATAGCCATTGAACTTGCCAATTTCGTCGTTGGCTCGGCCGATGCAGTTGCGCACCATACTCTCGTTGCGCTCGATCGTTCCCGGCGGCCGATGTGCATTGTACCGGCGAGATACGCGCCACCAAAAGTGATCGCCCGATTGGTTCGTGCCAACCGCCGCATCTTCGGAGATTTCGAAGTACGCCTTGAACAATTTATCCATCTCCGCCGGCGTGTACGATGTGCGGACACCGCTGCCGCGAGTAGGAGCTTGCGGAGGTTGGGAGGGGGCGGTAGGCCTAGGCTCTGGTGTCCACCCGTATCGTCCTTCGGAGGCACCTTGGTCGTCGATTGGGTATGGACGGTAGCCACCCGGAACGGCCGAATCTTGGGTTTGAGGAGGGGCCGAATATTCCGTTTCCGGACTAGGAAATGGTTGTGAACCGAACCATTCGGGGTTCCAACCGTGGGAGCCCGTAGGGTTATCGCCTTGGCCGGACATAGTGATGTTGTAGGGTATGAGAGAATGAAGATGAAAATGGATATGAGAGATTGAAGATGAGAATGGAGATGAGAGAATGATGATGAGAATTGTGTAGTTTGATGTGAATTTTTGGGAGTGAAATTGGATGTATTTATAGATGAAAGTGTGTATTTTTGGGTAAAAAAAATTAAAAAAAAATAAAAAGTGGGAAAAACGGTTATAAACGGATATAATTTTTTTGGGAAGTGAAATTTTTTTTTATTTTTTATCGGTTTTTTTAATTAAAAACCAATTTTTAAAAAAAAAATTATTTAACCCCAACGGCTATGCCGTTGACGAATGAGGGCGCGCCACGTCAGCTGCTCGCTGGCACGGTGCCAGCGAGCGCAGCGGCGGCGGGTGGCGTCCGTACCAGCGGCGCGGACGGCGGTGGCGAGCAGCGCCACCGTTGCGGATGCTCTTATGCTCCTTATTTCTCCCCAATTTATGTCACACCACATGCTATCCCTCAATTTTTCAACACCAGTGCATTTCCCCAGCCACGTCATGGTGCCAATGTATATCCAAACCAACATGGGACAATTGCCAAATATTTGATTCCTCAGAAAGAACAAGAATCGAATACATCATATTCAAATCATGTTGGAGTCCCTTTCAATTATGTGGCCATACAGTGTTCCCCTGACTGGCCACACTTCTAGTTCAGAAACTGGAGCTGTGATATTTAAATCGAATTAGGAAGTAAAGGAAAATAACATGTTTTTCAGTGAACAGCAGGTAATTTTTCTTCTTGTTGTCTGTTTAACATGGTCAAGGTAATGGCTGGTGTCAGAGGGATATATAAATTCATTGTGTGTGTGTGTGTGTGTGTGTGATTACCTTTTCTTTGTGTATGGATTCAGCTGTCTTCTGTTGAACGATAGGTTTTTATTGATGCTATGGTTCTGCTCTATCTTAAAACATAGAAAATGTGTTATTGTTGTCCATTGCTTCATTTCAGACCGAAGGTTCAAGTGTATGCCAGGGCCAACTGGCTTTCACCCCAACACAGCCTGCCCAGAGAACTTATACTGGTGTTTCCCACCCTGCACACGCACTGACAGCAGCAAAAGTTCACCCACTTTCGCTGCAACAATCTCCACCCATCAGCATTTCCATCAATATGGTGGGACCAACAGCTGGTGTTTACCCCCTGCCGCAGCAGCATGCACAATGATGAGACCGCGAATTTCTGATGTTTGTAAATGCTGGTAGAGAATAAAGATCACGACACAGTGAATTTACGTGGTTCGATTTACTGAAGTAAATCTACGTCCACGGGAAGAAAAGAGGGCAGAGTTGTATTGCTTGATCTGTTTTCTACAGCTTACAATACAGACTTGCTATTTTGTATTTTATCTCTAGAGATCGAGAGAATGTAACCCTATCTATCAGATCTAGGTTCTATTTATACAAAGGACCAAGATCGTGGCATGCAGCTATTTACTAGGTAGTGGATGTCGTGGAGATCGTGGCGATCTTGCATGGGTCCACTATCCTGCATGAGTTAATGACTGCTTGACACCACTAAATAGATCGTGGGTGTAGTGGAGGTGGAAATCCTGCATGAGTCCACTATCTCCTAGTTCGGTCAAATACTGAGACCGAACTGCTGAATTATTGCCGAGCAGCTTTTGCCGATCTGAGAGTAGAGCTTGATGCCGACCTGAGAGCAGAGTTTGATTGGTTGGCTTTTACCGAGCTGTAGGCTGGGGTCGAACTCTTTGGTTGTGCCGAACTGAACTCTTTAGTCATGCCGGACTGATACTCTTTAGTCATGCCGAACTGATACTCTTTCTTGGGCTTTACTGCTATTGGGCTTGTTTAGTACGTACTCCATCACTACCCCCCCCGGAAAGCGAAGTGAATTAGTTCGGCATTCTGAATAAAGGTACGGGGTAAGTTGATGTTTGTCCTCGGTCTTATGAAGTGAACTCTTCTTTGACCGGACTCGTCTTTGGTCTGATGAAATAAACATCTTTGACCGGACTCGTCTTTGGTCTGATGAAATAAACATCTTTGACCGGACTCGTCTTTGGTCTGATGAAATAAACATCTTTGGCCGGACTAAGCTTGTGTCCTAATTTGGCGAGTTTTATCGCTCGGATCGGACTTTCCGTTGTCCTAATTTGGGGATCGGACTTTCCCTTGTCCTAATTCGGCGAGTTTTATCGCGTGGATCGGACTTTCCCTTGTCCTAATTCAGGCAAGTTTTATCGCGAGAACCGGACTTTTGTTGCAGTTCGTTTCAGACGAAGTGCTTGATTCTTAAGCTGAATTGTGGTCTTGTATCCTCTTTAGAAGCTTGGACTTCACAATCGTTGGCTTATTGCAGCTCGTTTCAGACGAACTGCTTGTTTAAGCTGAATTGTGGTCTTGTATCCTCTTTAGAAGCTTGGACTTCACAATCGTTGGCTTATTGCAGCTCGTTTCAGACGAACTGCTTGTTTAAGCTGAATTGTGGTCTTGTATCTTCTGTAGAAGCTTTGACTCACAATCGTTGGCTTGTATATGTTCTAAGAAGGGGATCAGCCTTCGAAGAACAAGATACCTCAGTAACATTTGTAAGAGACGACACGCACAGAGACAGACAAAACACACAGACAAAACGCACAGAGACAAATAAAGACCAAGTAAACCAAATAAAGCACATTGACTGAACAGGACTCAAGACTGACTGACCGGACTGTCTCTTACAAATGGAACTTTTTGAGGTTGGAAATGTGCCATGTTCGGGGTACCTGTTCTCCTGACATGTGAGCCAATTTGTAAGACCTTTTGCCGAGGACTTCTGACACCCGATACGGACCTTCCCATGTGGGTTCGAGCTTGCCCAGCTTTTCTGCTCGGCTTACTTCGTTGTTTCTCAAGACGAGATCTCCCACTTGGAATTGCAGCTTCTTCACCCTTTGGTTGTAATACCGGGCTACTTGCTCCTTGTACTTGGCTGCTTTTATGCATGCCAATTCTCTTCTTTCTTCGGCAAGATCTAGCTCGGCTCTCAGTCCATCGTCATTCATTTCTGAGGAGAAATTTAGAGTTCGGGGACTGGGCACGCCGATCTCCACCGGAATTACGGCTTCAGTGCCGTACACCAGACTGTACGGAGTTTCACCGTTGGAGGTTGTGGGTGTAGTTCGGTAGGACCATAGGACTTGAGGGAGATTTTCTACCCATTGTCCTTTGGCTTGTTCTAACCGAGCTTTTAACCCTTTCACCAGGATACGATTTGTTACCTCCGTTTGTCCGTTTGCTTGTGGATGAGAGACCGAAGTGAACCGCTGTTGAATATTCAGCTCTTGGCACCAATTCTTGAACGTCTTGTCGGTGAACTGAGTCCCGTTATCTGAGATGAGGATGTGGGGTATGCCAAATCGGCACACTATGTTCTTCCAGACGAAATCCAATGCCTTCGAGCTCGTTATCGTAGCTAATGGTTCAGCTTCCACCCACTTCGTAAAGTAGTCCACGGCAACGATTAGGAATTTCATTTGCCGAGGAGCTTGAGGAAGTGGTCCCACTATGTCTATGCCCCATTGCATGAAAGGCCAAGGGCTTTGCATAGTGGATAGATCGGTCTGCGGCATCCTTGGGATATTTGCATGGATTTGGCACTTCGGGCATGTCTTGACGAGCTGCACTGCTTCTTGTACCAAGGTTGGCCAATAATATCCCCATCTCAGAACTTTTTTAGCTAAAGCTCTGGCTCCGATGTGGCTACCGCACGATCCTTCATGAACTTCTCTGAGGATGTAGTCCGTCTCTTCTGGTCCTACGCACCGCAATAACGGCTGGAGGTAAGACTTTCTAAAGAGGACTCCTTCATGAAGTTCGTACCGAAGTGCTCGGCACGTGATCTTCCGAGCTTCTCTCTTATCCTCGGGCAATTGTCCTTGATCCAGATACTGCAAGATCGGCGTCATCCAGTTCGGCGAGCTGGATACTGAATGTACCTCGGCTTCATCAATGCTTCGATGCATTAATTCTTCCGCCTTTGAGCTCGGATCTGAGGCCAACTTACTTAAGGTATCTGCTCGGCTATTTTCCGCTCTGGGAACGCGGATTATCCGAAAATAGGAGAAACTTCGGCTGATGCTTAGCGCTTTGTCCAAATACTTCTTCATTCTCTCGTCACGAGCTTCACTTGTACCCAACATGTGATTTACTATGACTTGTGAATCACAATGGACTTTGAGAGATTTGACGAGCAGACTTTGCGCTAACTGGAGTCCGGCAAGGAGGGCTTCGTACTCGGCTTCATTATTAGTAGTGGGGAATAGGAACCGAAGTGAGTAGGTTACCTCGTGTCCGTCGGGAGCGACGAGTAAAATACCAGCTCCACTTCCCATCTTGTTTGAAGCTCCATCTACGAATCCGCTCCAGCAGTCCGGCGGCTCTACTTCGGATTCCAAGGGCTGTGCTAGTTCGGCATTGGCAGAATTTTTCTGTTCGGCAATGACAGGGATTGCTTGATCGAACTTGGCCTCTGTAAGAAAATCTGCCAAGGCTTGTCCCTTGATGGCTTTCCGAGGTAGGTACTCGATTGAGTGTTCTCCCAGCTCTATGGCCCATTTGGCGATTCTGCCTGATGCTTCTGGCTTGGTCAAAACTTGCCGAAGAGGCAGATCGGTTAAGACGCATACCTTGTGAGCATAAAAGTATGGCCGCAGTCTCCTTGCTGCATTTACTAACGCCAGAGCAATTTTTTCCAGAGGTTGATACCTTGTTTCTGGACCTCTTAATGCTCGGCTTGTAAAGTAGATGGGAAACTGCTTTAGGCCTTCTTCTCGTACAAGCACCGCGCTAATGGTTTGATCGGATGCCGCTAAGTATAAGAAAATCACTTCGGCATCTGTTGGAGCAGAGAGAATTGGAAGCTCGGCTAAATAACTTTTGAGCTCGTCAAAAGCCTTTTTCTGCTCTATGACTTCAGAGACGATTTAGTCTTCCCGGCAGGGAGAGCGTCAATAGTTTGGATTACTCCATCATATTGCGGCTCGTTGTCGTCTTCGGGATCCTGTTGCCTTTTCGGATCCTGAGGAGCGCAGTTCGCACCTCCCTGCTTTTTGTTCTTTTTCGGCTGCTTGCTTTGGTATTTTTTTAACGTCCCTGCTTTCACAAGGGCATCAATACCTGCAGCCAAATGTCGGCACTCCTCGGTATCGTGACCGTAGTCTTGATGGAAGGAGCAATATTGATCCTGAGGTCGGCGCGCAGCCGATTTCGTCGTCCGCCTTGGCTTTTCGAACATATCGGAATGCAGTTCGAAAATTTCCGCTCTTGACTTGTTCAATGGTACGAACTGAGCGGGCGGCTTCTCAGGATTGAGACGTGGCCCCAATCTGCCTTGTACCGGTGCCCTTTGAATTCTTTCAAAAGGAGTTCGGCGAGGAAACCTCTGATCGCTATGATCGGGCTTCTTTTCGTCTCCTCTAGATGAGCTGTCTAAAGACCGTTTGCGACGGTCTGCCTCATCGGCACGGGAGAACTGGTCCGCAATGCCCCACATCTCTTGAGCTGTTTGCGGACCGCACTCCACGAGCTTTCTGTAGAGAGCTCCGGGCAGGATTCCATTTTGGAATGCCGAAATGACAAGTAGATCGTTGAGATCATCTACTTGTAGGCATTCCTTGTGGAATCTCGTCATGAAGTCGCTGATCTTTTCGTCGCGACCTTGACGTATAGAAAGCAGCTGAGCCGAAGTGATCCGGGCTTCCGCTTTCTGAAAGAACCTCCTGTGGAAAGCATCCATTAGATCTCGGTAGGATCTAATGCTGCCTTGAGGAAGGCTGTCGAACCACCTTCTGGCGTTCCCGATGAGCAGCTCGGGGAACAGCTTGCACATATGGACCTCATTGAGACCCTGGTTCGCCATATTATACTGATAGCGTCCCAAGAAGTCATGAGGATCCACTAGCCCGTCATAAGTCATTGACGGTGTCCGGTAGTTCCGCGGCAAAGGAGTTCGGGTGATATCGTCCGAGAACGGAGTCTTTAATGCTCCGTACATGGCGAACCCGATATCTCTTCGGTACGGAGGAGATGGAGTTCTCCTGTGGTTCCGGTACCGAGGAGGAACAGGAACATGTCGGGGTTGAGGATTCTTTCTCCTGGAAGACACGTCCCTACTGCGGTAGTGACTTTCATGTCTGGATGAGGAGGGAGAATCCGCCGTTGTCTTCTCCGGCTGTTGGCTCTTCTGCAGGAAGGTTAAGAACTCCTCCTGCTTCTCGGCCAAGAACAGCTTGACAGCTTCATTTAAATCGGGCTGCTGGGAAGACTCGGTGCGATGACTCCTGGAGTGGCTTGTTCCTTCTTCGTGAGAACCGGAGGTAGATGTCTCCCGAGGCCTTTTTTCAGACCTGCGAGCTGGACTAGCTTCCTCACGGTTATCACGAACGGTATTATGGGTGTTACGTGATCTGGTATGCATTTTTTTTTTTTTTTGGGGTGGAAAAAGGGTCAAAAATTCGCTTTATCACAAATTTGGTTCTCTGTTTCCCACAGTCGGCGCCAGTGATGAGACCGCGAATTTCTGATGTTTGTAAATGCTGGTAGAGAATAAAGATCACGACACAGTGAATTTACGTGGTTCGATTTACTGAAGTAAATCTACGTCCACGGGAAGAAAAGAGGGCAGAGTTGTATTGCTTGATCTGTTTTCTACAGCTTACAATACAGACTTGCTATTTTGTATTTTATCTCTAGAGATCGAGAGAATGTAACCCTATCTATCAGATCTAGGTTCTATTTATACAAAGGACCAAGATCGTGGCATGCAGCTATTTACTAGGTAGTGGATGTCGTGGAGATCGTGGCGATCTTGCATGGGTCCACTATCCTGCATGAGTTAATGACTGCTTGACACCACTAAATAGATCGTGGGTGTAGTGGAGGTGGAAATCCTGCATGAGTCCACTATCTCCTAGTTCGGTCAAATACTGAGACCGAACTGCTGAATTATTGCCGAGCAGCTTTTGCCGATCTGAGAGTAGAGCTTGATGCCGACCTGAGAGCAGAGTTTGATTGGTTGGCTTTTACCGAGCTGTAGGCTGGGGTCGAACTCTTTGGTTGTGCCGAACTGAACTCTTTAGTCATGCCGGACTGATACTCTTTAGTCATGCCGAACTGATACTCTTTCTTGGGCTTTACTGCTATTGGGCTTGTTTAGTACGTACTCCATCACACAACTTAACGGCCGAGTAACTACTGTTTCTCCCGGAAGTGCATTGACAATCAAATCCCAAACAATTTTCTTTTGGGACTTTCAACGAACACTGAACTGAGTGTAAAGTAGTGGCTTTTAGGGGAACCCTGAGGCCAAAATGCTCAAAAAATCATTCTATTTCTTCTTGAAGATGGTTTTGTATATATACATGGGCAGCTTCTAAAGTGTTTAGCCGTATTGCTAGTTTAATGCAGAGTTAGTATGAGGTTTTGGTTTTTGGTTTTCAGCCCTTGTCTGTAAAGTTAATAATTTTGATTTTCTAGCAAGAAACTGTACTTGTATCAATTTGACTTCGGTATTAACTAAAAGAGGATAGCTTGTTATAAAAAACACACCACCAATATCCACTAAAATCACATGTTTGTTATTCTGATATTCATCCTCCTAAGCCAAACAGAGTGTACAATCATGTGAAAAAGATCAAATCTTTTAGGTGGTCTATTCATAACAAAATGCTTCTGCACTTGCCTTAACCTCTCATACATCCTAAGATATTTCTCTTCTGAAATGCTCGTCAGTATCTTCCTAATATTCGCTATATTCTTCACCTCTATCACTAGCGAGAACTCGCTCCAGTTGAGCACATCACCGAGTGGTGGCAAGTACCCATCAGATATCAAAACCGGGATGCACTCCGAGTAGATGGCCTCCACCACTCGCGGGCTAGCAACTTCATAGCCACTTGGACAGAGGCAGAACCTACTGCTCCTCAACATGGATTCATAAGAAACATCTGTTGGGAGCTCATCATAGACCTTGATTTGGGGGTCTCTGCCTTTCCAATGCCCCAAGAGAAGGTGCCTTATGCGGCCGTGCAAGCTGCCTGCGAAGAAGGCCAGGAACTGGCGGTGCAGAGGCAGAGTGCCACCAAGAAGCCAGTCGCTCTCTTGCCCTGTCTTGAGGTTGATCTCAGGTAATGATACATCTTTCAGAGGGTTGAAGCCTTCTGAAGTATTGGCATTGCACAGAACTCTTATTGAATTGTGAAATAAGTTTGGAACATGCCTTGTTGAGAATGGACCCTGAAAATCAACTCAACAATTCAGACATACATCATCTATACTATGATTGATCAAGAGAGTCTTACCCAATCATGGCAAGAAAGCATGAAATGATCAGCACCAAGGCTAGAATTCCAAAAGGGATGCCTCACAGAAACCATTTGCACGTAATCAGAAACAATTTTTACTAAGGCTTCCCTGTCCTTGCTTCCTGGCTCATACAGATGCTGAACCATCACAGCAACACTCAAAGGCAAGAAAAACACATCGGCTCGCCTCGGATCGCGTGTTCGATAAACCACACTCCTCTCTATCTCATACATAAAATTTCCCTCTGTGGAGTATATACTCTTGCATGGCCCATTGTGGAATATGCAGGCCCGTCCCTTGGCCCGTGCGGCCTGTGCGACCGCACAGGGCCCCCAATTTTCAGGGGCCTCTGAAATATTTCAGCTCATATACATGTATTCCTATTTTTTCAGCCCAACAAAGCTATTTCTCTTGTATAGCAACGTCCAGGCCTTTTTCTAGCACCGTGACTCCAATTCTGATCGGTTTCTTTTCCCGATCGTAGACCTGGGAGCCGCCTGTTCGTGTTCGGTGTTCCTCATCAACAAACGCCGCAACAGGGACCAGCTCACCAGAGCCATCGTTGATCGCTTCTGCAGCGCCTGCCATCGTCGGCCATTGCGATTGGGAGCAGCGCAAACGCATCAATTTGTCTTTTTTTCTATAGTATATTTCTTTAAAATGCATTGTCTTTTTTTCTTTAATTATCATATAGCTTTAAAATGCATTGTCTTTTTTTCTATAGTGGTAGGCCTCATTTTAGATTTTTGCACAGGGCCTCTGATTTTGTCGGGACGGCCCTGAATATGGGCATTTCTCCTTCCTCATATACATAAATTTTGAACACCCTTTCCATTTCTTGATAGCTTCTGCAACCCAAAACCTACTTTAATCTCTTGAAAAACATGCAAGATTAGGATAACTATTAGAAACCATAATCACCTAAGAAATGCATTAGCATTCCAGTAAACTGGCCCTTGTGGAATATACTCGTTATCTCCTATCAACCGAGCCTTATTTGCAGCAGCTTCTCTAATGGAAGACCTTGCTTTTGCAAGAACCGCCTCACTTTTTCTCAACCTCTCTCGCTCTTCTCTCTGTTTGTTGCCCAAAAAAGACAAAAATGATGATATGCCACATTTTGGAAAAATATTGTATTGAGAATGTTAGTGATCTTACATTTGTGTATTCATGAGTTGAATCTTCTCGAGATGACAAATTCGAGCTAAAGAAGGTAAAGGAATTCCATGAAAATGACAAGGAGGATGAGTTTTGAGGATTGAAAGGTATAACAACAACTAGTATCAAAAGCAAAGGGATGAGTAATAGAGAAATAGAAATGGAAAAATGCAACTTCCTTTGAGGCCACATTAGTACAAGATTATCTCATTGTCTTCACAAAGATGATTTTCTTTTTGATTTTTTAAGTAACAGAGTGTATGATTCTGGTTACCCCTATAAGTAAGAATCAAACAGTAGTGATTAATGCAGCTTCGGCTTGCAAAGTCAATTCCTTAGAGTTGAAGATTTATAGCTTTAGTACATTTTACAGGCTCATTATCCAAAAACCTCACTAAAATTAACGATGATTTTATTAACTAATTACTATAGGACTATTTACACTACAAAAAAAACTTATCTTGAACAGGACATAAAAATTGAGAAGCAATTACTGCCATTTGAAAATTTTCATAATTTATGACGCAAAGAAAGCGTGTTAAGGGCAAATTATCTTAATCTTTTATTTTTTAGAACGCTTTTATTTGTGTCTCCTAATTTTAGTTGGAACACCAACAATAAGAACACTTTATAAAGTGTTGGTGGTATAATTAGACAGCATTAAAAAATGTCCTTAGCCGTTCTTTTTGTACATGAACATAAGTGTATTTATTTTTTTTATATAGTTATATTCGAATTTTTTAGTAGTGATAAATGTATATAATCTGTACATAATCTAACTTTTTCAATATTTTACATTGAAAATAGATTTATAAATTTTAATTGATTTCAAATAAATTACTCCCTCCATCCGCGAATAAAAATCCTGTTTTTCAATTTCGGTCCATTCACGAATAGAAGTCAGTTCATTTTTACCATAAATGATAATCGACTCCACATTCCACTAATTCATCTCACTCGTATTATTTTTAAAACTAATACATGTACAATTTATGTCCATTTATTTTTATTCTTGTTTTTATTGTTGAAATTTAATGTTGTTACTCCCGAAGCAAAGGACAAGGCACCATAAAATATGGCGCAAATAAAGCTTGAGGAGATTGGAAAACCGTCAAGCCAACGGTTTCTCTAATAGAAATTTTTCACTAACTAATTTCATAAGTGTATCCAATGTCAAATAGTCCATATTACTTTTACGTACAGATCATATATCAACTGCGAAATATGCAGATTAAGAGGCATAGACGAGGTGAATACGAAAATTTAACACGAGTAAAGCTAATGATATTTATCGAAATCATCTAAACTCAAAACTAATTGTAAATATGATATGATTATGATGTTTATGTACTAAAATCAAAGTGAATTGAAGGGGGGGCTATTGCTATGCTGCATTTTATATTTTCATTGGTTTCACCATATTTCTTCCAAAGCAACGGAGTATGGAGGAGGTGAGTGATGAGGAAAGAAACCTCAGTCCGGCCGATCCTCCAGGGAAGTAGGAAACAACATAATACAAGAGAGCCAGCACCTAACATCACAAAAATACTCAAATTGCTATCTAACATGATCCAAACATGGTTAAACATATAACATATGATACAGCACCTGTAGCACGGAGAAGAAAACAGAGAGGATGTAGCTGTGGAGCACCATGGATACATAAACAGTACCAATCATGCTGCCAAGAAATCCCAGTGTAAAAGGCAGTCTCTGTGGCAACAACAAAAACCTAAATTACTCACCACAAGCAGGAGTTATATGATTATATCCCAAGAATACCTTTTTCGATAGCATGTGGATAAGCTGATTCTTGGGGCCTCTTAGGGTGAAGAACGAACCAACAATGAAGGCACACCCGATTGTGAAGCAGATTGCAAATTTTTGGGGCTTCAGCACCATCACAGGAAGAAATATGGTGAAACCAATGAAAATGAAGAAGAACCCAGCTGCAAGGAAGAAGCCAAAATACACGAGAGACTTCCCCGATGGTACGCTGCTAGTAGCAGAGTTGAAACTCCCAGGTAACTCCCTCACCCCTTTTGTAACCCTAATTCAAGAAAAGGGAACAAATGAGAGTTTTAAGGTGTAGATTATATGCTCACATGCGTAGAGATCAATATCACAGCTTGGAGGCAGTAGGTTGCTAATGCCCTATAGCTTGAATTCTACTACTAGTATTTGAAGCTGCAAAACTTAAAACAGCCCTAAACCATGGATTCAAGGCTTCAAGACTGCCCTACCCCTATACCATGAATTATAGGACTCAAAACTGCAACACTAAGACTTTCAGATGAGAAAATCAGCCATCGTCATGGTATAGCCATATCTGCAAATACCTTCATAACATCATCTAGATATAGTATATTGTTCTGAAGAAGAAACAAGTGCAAGATGCAGCCACGTATAAAATTGTTCCTGATGGCTCAAAATACCAGCTGAAACATATTTGGACAGCTATGGCCTATGGAAAAATCCAATCTTTGATGGAGTACAACTTATGCAGAACGAACAATAACATTGTAATCAATTGGATGGAAGGCATCAAATTCTTCGAAATTAAATTTACGGATTTGGATCGAACGAGGCATGAAATTTAGAAACCGAACTAGATTTTGACAAGCACAAATCAAAATTGAACCTTTTCTAGGTTTGGAGATTAATACGTACAAGCTGAATGTGGAAGTGACTCTGTCGTTGGCGGACAGCACAGCCGCCTCGAGATCGAACGGCGAATCCTCGGCGGCGGGCTCGGAAGAGGCGGCATACGCGTTCCAATCAGAGAGAAGTGACGGCGAAGACGACGTTTTGTCGAGATCGCTGCTTGGCCAGCCCGAAAACCACGACTGCGCTGTTTTCTGCATCTCGGATTATCGCGGAAAGACTAAGGAGACGATACTTCTGAAAGCGGCGGTGAATGCTCAATTTTCACGGGAGCAACTGGGAAGCAGACGGCGCCGCCGCTGTGTTTGAGAACAGAATAAGGTGGATCTGACGAGTCTGCTGCAACTCTGCGTGCAGCTCCAGATTGAGTAATTAAATTACAACTCCTAATTTATGTTTATACGTCTTTAATCTTTTATCGTTTTTAATTATAAATATCGATTTTTAAATAAAAATAAAAATAAAAAACTAGTATAATTTTTACAATGATCTATACTAAAAAATGGATATTTGATGAACAAGTTTTGTATTACTTGAGTAAACCGGTTTTCAACTCTAACTTTCATTGTGACTTCAATGTAGGACACATAGTAGTTTTATAGATAGTTTTTTTTTTTTTTTTTTTTTAGTTTTATAGATAGGTTTCCAACTCTAAGTTTCTTTATAATTTCGGGTCTTAAAACATCGAAATTATAAAGAAACTTAGAGTTTACATCGAAATTATAAACTCTAAGTTTTTTTATAATTTCGATGTTCTAAATTTGAATTTTTGTTGCTTTATATAAATCTTTGTATTGATTTCAATACAAAATCTATGTTTAGCCTATAGGTAAATTTATCTTTAAAAATTATAGGTTATGGGTTCAAGTCCAAACTCAACATTTGTTTTTAATTTTGACTTTTATTATATTTTTCTCATTTTATTCAATTCTTTTTTTTATATTTTTTTTCCTATAAACATGTTTATATTTTTATGGTAATACAAATTTAATTTAAGTAATCTAAGTGTTTTTTTCAATTAATGTAAGTATTTTATTTAAATTTGTTGTTTTTTTATAGTAGTATATTATATTTTGCTATTTATTATTTGAAAACAAAAAAATTAGAATTAAATACTATAAAATTTGTAACTTTTTTAAAAAAATTAAGTAAGTATGTTTTTCATTAAATTTAATATTTAATTTTGTAATTTATAATATGTGAAAAAATATAACATTAAAAATTAAATGAAAAATGAGTTTAATTGATAGGGTGGACACGGTGGGCGAAACCACTGCAGAAGGAAAGACCGGACTAATGTTGATATGACGATCACTAGGGCATATTAGTGGGGCGACCATAGTGGATACTCTAAAGGAATTGAAAATTGCATATAACGTCCGGTATTGTGATGTGTATTCTCAATTCACACGTGCAAAGTTACATTAATAGGGGCTAAATTTTGAAAATATTATTTTAAAAATATATGTCTAAGTAATTTAAATTATTAATAAGGGCTTTTATGTGTAAAATATGATAAAAAAAATTTTGAACTTTATAATAGAAGAAGTGTCACAAAATGAATTTAGTAAGAGCTAATTCCCTTGTCTATTCCATGTAGTTTCGCCCATGTCGAGAAGACTAGTAACCTCCACATATAGAGTAAAGGATCATGGTATTTCACCTTATATATTTTTTATAAAAAAAACAATTACACTTAAACTAAAACAGATATAAACTTAAATTAGACTATATATAATTTAAAGTAAAGCATTGATGATGATCTAAATTGAATAAAAAATTTATAAACAAAAAACTAAATGAGATAAAGCATCTAGGTACAAGCATAAGTATATGCATAATCTAAACATAAAATAATGTAAAGTAGTCGCACTTCAATTATTTGAGATATAAGAAAATCCTTAACCCTATCCTGGATTCAGGTCCCAAGACCCCTCCACGTCTTCATTCCTTTAATTTTTGGGGTCAGATCACAACTCCCACAACCCGGCATGCCCCATCCAGACACTAACTATTAATATTACAATATTTACAACTACAAGCTATTTTACTCATAAAATAGAAAATATTGAACTATTAAAACAAGGAAAATTCATTGTTCAGTCGAAAATTAAAAATTACAAACCCTAGAAATTAAAAATTACAATTCCTAGAAAATAAAAATTACAAACTTAGAAATTAAAAATTACAAACTTAGAAATTAAAAAATTACAAACCTAGAAATTAAAAATTACAAGTCCTATAAATGAAAAAAAAACTACTTCTTCTTATTCATTTGTGCGTGAATGAAGGCGATCATCTTATTTTGCAACTCGAGCTCGAACTCCGATATTGTTGATGCCATCAAGGCTCTTAGATGGCACATCTGCAAGGTAATACTCATTTCCTACATAGAGTCAGACATCTTATCCAGCGAAGGATTGGGTGGCGGCGGAAGCATAGTTGGATAACTCATAGTGGCATTCCCTTTTGCTTTCCTCTTTGTCGTTTTATCCCCATTGGACAGCTTTGAGTGTTAGGGGATGACGGTAAGACGTCGTCGTCTGTCACGTTGAGGTCGATTATCGGGCCTCCATTGCTTGGAGAGTAGTTTCCGGAGGTGGAAACTTTGGTTCTCTTCGGCGCCCCACTTCTCGCCGGTTGTGCTCCTCCGGTGTACTTCTGGCTTTTGTTCATAAGCTTCCAAACGTCGTAGTACTTGAAGTGCTTCTTCGCGTCATTGTAAAACTCCTCATTGGTCTTCACCACGAGGTCCATCTCGTTGTGACCGCTCGGCCACATCCGGACCACGTTAGCCCACTTGTCATTCCACTTCGAAAACTCCCTCTGAACCTGACCCTAGTGTTTCCGAAGCTTCACGTAGCCACGCTCGTACGTCCTTCTTGGTTGACCAGCGTTAAACTTCTCGGCGACACGCTCCCAAAACACTTTACTGGTCTGATGGTTGCAGATGATAGGATCATCGGAGACGTCGATGAAGTCCTTGGCCAGAAACTAGGTCTCATGTTGGTTGTACTTCTTCGGCCCGCTATCATCATCAGTTGTCACAGCCTTGCCCTTTCCTGCACGTTGGGCGACAGACTCCATATCATTGATGTCGTACTCATTAGTGCTAACTGGCGACGGCAAGTCCATCGGGGTCGTGGTGGACCCCGTTACCGGACTAGGAACAACATTTGGCTGGGGCGATGCCGGTAGGTACCAATTGTTGGTCGCGACGAACAGTGGCGAAGCCAGAACTTTAACATTGGGGGGGGGGGCACATTATCATTAGTAGTTGTGTTCGATATTGTCGTTGCTATAGAAAAGTTGCGACATACATTGTAGGTGCTATAAAAAAGGATGAATGATGAGAGATATAATTACAACATGATCTAGATACTAAATATGTAATGGGAAATATAATTACCGTGTCATAAAAAATGTGTAGTTTACTTTTTAATATAAAATTAAATTTTTATATGAATTTACGGAAACAACGAAAGTTAAAATTGAGAATAAAATACATAATTTTGCCCTATTAAAATTAAAATGTACAAAAATATATTAAAATAATAAAAGTAAACAAATGAAAACAAAACAAAGTCGTAAAAAATATTAATAGAATAGAGAATTTTTTTATGGTAAAATAGAAAAAATAAAGCAAAAATTGTAAATGGAGCTACACAAAATCAAAACCCTAGACTGCATTTAATAGAGACAACCTCTCCAACCATCTGCGCTAGTACATAACTACGTTCATTTATTAAATATATATAGCTAATATACTAAGTGCTAAAAATGATGGGGTCATTGGCCCCCCTGCCCCTAATGTGGCTTCGCCACTGGCGACGAAGTCGTCTAACTGTTGTTGGTCCCTGTTAAACCACTGCATACAAACCGAAAATATATAAATTAATAGAGAGGAGAGAGAGAAAATAGAGAGTTATAAATTGTTGGAAAAATGTTGAAGAAATGACATATAAATAGGAAAAAAATTGAACTAAAATAAATGAATTGGGGTCCCAGGTCCGGCTCGAACAACCCACAACCCTAGGCCGGGCCGGAAGTGGGTGCATCCCGGGAGCAACCAACGACGGGCCGGGTCGTAGCCGGGCGTGGCCCTGGGACTCTCCTCCGTCCCCAGGCGTGGCTTGAGCTGCTGCATCCTCCCCTCCAATGCTACAGGCCGCGTGCCGGGACCCAGGTGCGGTCTGGCCCGCGGCGTTAACGATGCTCTAATGTCACAGTGTCACACGAATAGCGCCAAACAACTTGAACGGTAATATTACTCCACTTCTACTTTTGCCATTATAATAGTGATAAGGTAGTTAGACGAATTACTTGTCAAATCCCTACAATATGGTATACTCCATTCGTCCCAAAGAATATGCACTCTTTCCTTTTCGTCCGTTCTACAAGAATATGCAATTTCTATTTTTCAAAACTCTTTTATCTTTAATGAGATGTGACTCATTCTCTACTATCAATACTTTAATTACTTTTTCTTTCTATCTCTCTTATTTTTATCAATTATGTATTAAAATTCATGCTGAACTCAAAGTGTGTATTCTTTGGGACGAAGAGAGCAGTAGTAACATTTAATCTGAATCTAGATTTTGTGAGTATATGTTAGAAAATACTTCTTATGTCCCATTAAAAATGAAACGTTTTTCTTTTTGGATTGTCCCACTAAAAATGAAATGTTTCCTAAAATGAAAATAACTTTATATCTACTTTTTCATCTCTCTTACTTTACTCTCTTTTCATTAACTCATAAAATAACACTATATAAAATCTTGTGTCGATTCCTAAATATCTCATATTTAATGGGACGGAGGAATAATAACTCAATTAGATAAATAGCTACTACTAAAATCTTAATGCTTTTCAAGTGTCGATGTCAAGCATTTAATATTAAATTAATTCTCACCTATGCAATTGGCTTTCCAAACTGCAAATAATTTTGAAAACCTTTTTATTTTTCCAGATACACATAAAAAGTACTCCCCATTATCCACAACAAGTACTTTAATAATACAGGTAAAACAATTTACCAATTTTGAGTTCATTTCCATTTTGCACTTGGTCCGTTGCTTGTAGTTCGCTCCTAGCTGATGTTGATGCCCAATTTTTTCTTGCATCATTTTAGCTTCTGGGCTTGTCTCTAATTTGCTATTTTGGAGTACGAAGTGGTAATAGATTCTCATTTTCTTACTTGCAGTTTAATAAAGAACTCTTTCTTGTCCTGATTTTGCTATTTTGTGGTAGATTTTTAGGGTCTTGTTTACAGTTACAGTCTTTTCTTGTTTCTGGGTTTGGAGATGGGAAATATCTGCTAGTTTTGTAATTTTGAGAAGGAAAAAACTACTAGGTAGTAGTAGTACTATTTTTCTTTCTCAAGTCTGATCCTGTCTTGTTGGTATCTAGATCCTGTTGGCTGTGAGAGTATTTTTGTTTTTTATGAAGCTGGGTTCTTTTGTGTGCATAGTTTTGATTTGTTCATTCCTTAGCTATCAAGATTTTGCAGCTCCAATTTGATAGCCCTTTGCCTTGTCTTACCCTTGATTTTTCAATATGTACTGTGTATCCACTTATCTTTAGGGGTCATTTATTTTGAGGATTAGCTTACAAAGATAAAACTAGTATAGAAAGGTTGAAGTTATTGTTGGATAGGAAGGTTTATCTTTCGTGTTTACACTTTCTATGTAATGGACCTTAGTCGTATCTCAAATGAAATCCTCTAGTCCACAGTTCGCTGTAGAAACTCCCCTTAAGATGGAAAAAGAAGATTTAGCCCCCGATGATTCTATCTTGACCTAATTTTCAGTTGGAAGAATGTCGGAGGGGATGGCAGAGTCGCTCATGCACAACATCATGGATACAATTTCTGATAATGTATCAAAGCACAAGAAAGTTTCATTCTTTGAGGAGGATGACTCGAGCTCTGTCAGTTGTAAGCTGAACAAATTGTTTGGGCGCGAGAAGCCTGTTCACCACATTCTTGGTGGTGGAAAATGTAAGACCTTCTTACATATCTGTTGGATTTTGTTTGAACCAAGCCTTTGTCTTATAATTCATTTTCTTGAACGTGCAAGCTGCTGATGTCCTACTATGGAGGAACAAGAAGATCTCAGCTAGTGTCTTAGGTGGCGCCACTGTTGTTTGGGTGCTCTTTGAGTGGCTCAACTACAATTTTCTCTCACTTGCATGCTTTGCTCTCATCATTGCTTTGTTGCTTCAGTTTCTTTGGACTAACGCTTCAAGCATGCTGAACCGGTAATCTTGCAATGTAGACATGAGTCCGGCTGAAGCATTGGATTCTTCTGACTTGTTTATTTTCATTGATGGGACCAGGTCTTCATCCTCACCCCCGCGTGTCATTCTTCCAGAGGAGGCTTTTGTGAACATAGGCAAGTTGGTCGGGTTTGAAGTGAACCGGAGCTTGATCTACCTGCAGGATATCGCATGTGGAGGCACCATTAAACAGTTTCTCATGGTATCTCGTGTTTCCCTAGGCTATCTTTGTACAATTAACTCATTGTTGTAATGATGGCCTAGTTGAGTAATATTGATGCCAATATGCAGGTTGTTGGTAGCTTGCTTGCTGCTGCTATTATTGGGAGCTGGTGCAATTTTCTCACTGTGATATACATTGGTGAGATGTGCATATATCGAAACAAAAAACAATTAAACGTCTTTGATTCTGTTTGTTTGCATGCTATCACTTAGAGACGGGATTAACCAAAATCTTGTTTCTTAGGTTTCATTGCTGCTCATACGCTGCCAGTCTTGTACGAAAAATACGATGACCAAATCGACAACTTCATCTTGGGCGCCCTGGGGCAGGTGCAACACAACTACAGCAAGCTAGACACCGGTGTTCTCAAACGAATCCCAAGGGCCGGCTCGTTCAAAACCTGGGGGAGGAAGGCTGATTAGGGGTTTCGCCGCCACTCTGCAAGAAACACTTAATATGTACGATGTGATGTTGTTGAAGACCATAGGGTCTCAAACTACTACAGCAACAAACACTTGATATGTACAATAAGAAACACTTGTTACTCTCTTATTAGTTGGTAGTGTTCATATTTGCTAAAGCCACTGTCGACGTACGTTAGTACCCCAAAATTACAATCCATCTTTGTAAACAATCGATAAGCCTACACTATTTTTTAATTATCTAAACTAACCCTTAATATTAAACGTCCCTTCAGAACATATATGTATATCAATCTTCTATTTTTCTACTGTTGAACAAGCTAAATAGAAGAAAAAAGCCATGCAAGGTTTACCTCTACTTCACTATTAAGAAAATTAGATAATTACAATAAATTTTGAGATGTATGATTGCACAAGTTTGTCTCTTGAGGCAACCTGAGTCCTATTGCCAATTTATACATAATTCAGAGAATTATGTTAGTACAGTATTTCAATAAGCCATTCCTCCGTAACGAAACTAAAGCAAAAATTATGGATCCAAGCTTTGACATCAGCAACTATGAACACTAGCAACTAACAAAACAGTAACATATGGGATATAACAAATATTAAGCAGCAGCAGCAGATGAAGAAAATCCCTACATCCTTTTCTCTGAAAATTATTAGATTCTCCTGACCAAAAGCACACTTCCCACTTCTCAGGGTAGATGACTAGTGAAGCTTGCTCCTAGGTGGTACTCTTTTACCATCTTTGCGCTCACTGCTGCAATAATGCTGCTACATACTGTTAAAACCGAGTATTAAAAGTGGTCAATAATCATCACTAGAATGCAAAAGGTAGAAGTAAGCTTTGGAGAGTCAGATAGAATTCCAAATAGGTTTGAATATTCAGCTCAATCCAACTCATTTACAGCCCAATATATGAGATGCACAAGTAAATATGAACTTGATGATTCTAGTGCAACATATATGTAAAGTTCGTGGAACCAACATTCCATAAATAAAACAATTTTGGTTCGAATTTCCAACCAAAGATTAAGATGAGCTAAAAATAAATAACAGCGGAAAAGAAACATTAACTGCAACCATGGTGTATGAGAAGTGTTCAGGGAAATATAGTTGTATATTGCTGACCCAAACAGACTTGAATACATATACATCCTATATATATATATATATATATCAGTAGAACTCATCATGGAGCACTAGTATTTCATGAAATACCACATAAGCAAAGTGGGATTACCTTTGCTATCTTTAGAAGAATCCATCACTGTTGCCATCATTACCATCAAAGCGGGAACCAGAACTACCTGATCGATCAGAACCAAAACCAAAACCACCAGAGCGGCGTGAATCATTGTTTCTAAACGAACCACCCAGGCCACCAAAACCATCTGAGAGACTAGAGCCCCCAAAATCCCCGAAACCACCAGACCTGCTAGAACCAAAACCACTGGATTTGCCTGAACCTTGTCCCCCAAATTCACCACCTGAACCAATATGGCCACCTCCTGAACCTCCATACCCACCAGAAGAACCAAAATATCCATCAGAACGACCACCCCTAGAATCTCCAAAACCACCAGAACGCCCAAAACCAGAATCACCAAATCGACCATTTCCCCTGCTGCTTCCGCCAAAACCAGAACGGCCACCCTGATCCATGGCATTATACATGCTCAAAGCATCATCTCCAACAGCTATCTTCGGGAGCTAAAACCAAGAAAGTTTCAATGGATTTAGCTAAAACTTATTTCAAGAGGATGAAAACACGACAGAACTCACTTGTTCATATGATACAAACTCACTTACGGAAATTATAAGAACAAACTAGGAAGACAAAGTTGTCCAAAAATCAGAGAATACATAAATTTAAAACTTGCCTCAACAAAACGACATCCAACTTCACGCTCAATAGCCTTGATTTCCCTATATTGGTGGTCTGAATAAATAAGGACCGCACTACCTTTCTTTCCAGCACGTCCAGTTCGTCCAGACCGATGAACAAAATTTTCAGAAGAGTTGGGAAGTTCATAATGCACCACCTAAGCAGAACAAAGCATATACTGATATAAGATAGCATCAATAAACAGGATAGACACACGCACACATCCTAGTGTTATCAAAAGCAACTACTTTAAAGTTCCAAGCAGCAGGCTCACTCGTGCAGCATTTAATGATTAATTACTTTATGAATTTGCTCAAGAACTAATCCACTTCCACTCAACACTATCATATAATTGATGAATCTGGAAATGCATCACGTGTGGTAAGACCTCACTTTAAAGGATCATGTTTCCCACTCTTTGACTAACTATTAAAGAACAAAAAAATTTTAAACGGATATTAATTATAAACTTCATTGAACTATCAATAAGGTAGCTCATCCAATGGTGCACTATATGTTAACCAATGTATAGAGAACACATGATCGAGATAATCAGAGAACATACAAGATCAACATTTGGGACATCAAGTCCTCGCGCAGCAACATCAGTGGCCACTAAAATATTGATCCTTCCCTCACGAAAAGCAGACAGGGTCCTTTCTCTTTGGTTCTGTGTTATATCACCATGCAATGGTTCACATTTAAAGTTTCTTTGCATAGCATACGCCAACCTATCAGCATCACGCTTCGTCTGAGTAAACACAATACATTTACCTCCTTTTGCATGCTCCTGGTAACAAATTGGTTGTACTGCTTAGCTCAGAACATTAAACATCATAACAAGATTATGTTACATGTGAAGAAATACCCAGTCCAGACTGGATGTACAGTATAAAGAAGACTTAAATGTAAGACCCATACAGTTATCAGAGGTCCGAGTATAGCTGGTTTCTGCCGCATATCTGAAACTATGGAATATAGGGTAATCCCATCAGCTAATTTCTGATCAGACTCTCCGACCTGCAGCACATAGTTGACAACAGATTTTCATATCAGATAATAATAAAGTGAATATAAATGAATGAGAGCACATAAAAGTCCATAAACACAGAATCTGAATCTCACGAGGTCAACAGTAACCGGGCTTTTCAAGAACTTCTGGGTAAGTTTCAGAATCCAATTTGGCATTGTAGCTGAAAACATCATTGTCTGGTGTTTCTGCTTTATGAAGCTCAGGATCATCTCAACATCTTCAGCAAATCCCACATTAAGCATCTGATCAGCTTCATCAAGTACAACAAACTGCACTTCTGATAGATACAAGGAACCACGCTTAATCAAATCAATGATGCGGCCAGGAGTTCCAACAACCACATCAACACCATGGTCAAGAGTGCTCATCTGGCGGGATATTGGAACACCCCCGTAAACACAAAGTGTATCCAATTCTGTGGCAGACTCAGCAAATTCTTTGTCAACCTGTCGAGCAAGTTCTCTGGTTGGAGCCATGACAAGGGCCAGAGGATTCTTGCCCTGTCTGAACAATAAAAGCAAGAAGCATTTATTAGCCTAGATATACAACCCCAAATGGTTGCTCAAGAACTGATATACTGACCCATGCTTCTTGTTGAACTTAATAATTTTATCCATGATGGGAATGCCAAAAGCTAGGGTCTTCCCTGTTCCAGTCCGTGCTCGCCCTATCATATCACGACCTGCCATGGCAGGCTCCAATACTGCCCTCTACAATCAGATGAATAAAATGAGGAACAAGGGGAAATTTATAAAACAAAAAAAGGAAAATGTTTTCTAAAGGCGGATATGCAACCAGTTGATGGTATCTTAATCCTACAGAAAACTTTTCAGCTTAGGATCTGGTGCCTTGTTCTCTTCTAACTTCAACTACAACTTGATTCAACTGACATGCCTGTTAGCTCTTGAAATGACGAAATAATTTCACCTGGTGTTTCTATCCAGGTATCATAGCACGAATAAGACTTCAACAAGCTACTTTAAAACCAAGCACTAAGAGGCAATATTCAAAACATTCAACAACACCTTTCATCTAAATAATACCTGAATCGGGAAAAGGTTCTCGATTCCCCTATTCTTCAAAGCCGATACAATCTGTGGCGAGATATCAAGCTTGGAGATTGCGAGCCCCTCGTCAGCGGGCCCGCTCGAGGCACTTTCCCCATCAGAATAGTCCGCCACAGCAAACCCAGCCCGCAGAGTCTGGCCCGAGTGGAAACTCCTCGGAAATCCGACGCCAGGAGAATCTTTCGGAAGCACCGAACCAGCTGTGCAGGTGTGAATTCGTGCCTCAAAAGCAGCATTTGGAGCTGATTGCGGATTGGCGGAAAGGAAACGGCTGGCGGCGGTGAGAGCGAACGTCTTCAGCGACGATTGAGACGATCTCCTCATCAAAACAAGACTTCCCATTTTTCTGCTACTTTTTAGTGGAAATTCGGTTGTAAAGAAGGGGGTAATGGAGATTAAACCGTAGGGTTTTTATTAGGGTTTATCGAGGAGTTGAATGGAGTGGGAGAGAGTAAATTGTTAAGTTAGTGATTGAAAATATAGAAGGCGGATGTGTTTTGTTCTAGGGTTTAGATATTTTCGATTTGTAATTACAAATGAAATAAGTGTTCAATGAATCATTTAATAAGCTTATGTTTTTTTTTATTATAATAAAGACTAAAATAAAATTGTCTAGTACCCACCTTAATTAATTTTTGAAAACTAATTCATGATCATTTTATCATTATATTATATAAATATAATAATCTACTTCATTTTATCATTATATATATTCCATATAATAATGTACTTCACCCATCCATGAAATTTGTCCACTAAATCTTGTACTTCATCCGTACGAAATCGTGTACACTTTGCTTCTTTTTATTATTTAGAGTAAACTACAAAAACAGTCCCTGAACTATGCGTTTATCTCGTCCTTAGTCCCTAGACTTTTAAAATATCCCCAGACAACTCTAGACTAAGCGTTTATCTCGAAAATGGTCCATTTTCACTGTTTTGGGTTGAAAATACCCTTTTGAGCATTTGGGCAATTTGGTCTTTTTACAATTTTAAATCTGATATTATTTCAGTGATGTACTAAATCTGATATTATTTCAAAATTATCATTCTTCTTCCCTTTTACTATCCTTCACTTTGTTTCTTTATTTCAATATTAGATTTAATTTTATAAAATTAAATTTTAAATTTCAATTTTTAAATATCAATAAATTTTTATTAATTATTAAAATTACTATTAAATAACAAATTAATAGTTTTAATCAATGTTTGATAGCGTATAATATTTAATCAATAAGGTACGATGACGCCTTAGTTTTAATCAATATTTAATAGTTTTAATCATAAATAGATCATATAACACGATTTATTCTGAAATAAAAATGCATCTAATGTAAGACTAATATAATTTCCGTTTATTAATTTGAAAACAATCAAAATTAACTATAAAATTTCAACAAAAAATCTCATATATCAAATTTTTAGTAGTATCAAATTTTTAGTCAACTTCATAATATTTCATCACAAGCAATTATAACAACCGAACCAAGACTAAATAGAATAACTCTTATTTTTCCATCATGATTAATATGTACTTCTTCAATTCAGCTGAATATTATATTAAATAACAAAAAATAATAGTTTTAATCAATATTTATAGTGTTCATGAATTAATAGTTTTAATTAAAATTTTTTATTGATATTTAAAAATTGAAATTTAAATTTAATTTTATAAAATTAAATCTAATATTGAAATAAAGAAACAAAGTGAGGGATAGTAAAGGGGAAGCAGAATGATAATTTGAAATAATATCAGATTTAATACCTCACTCAAGTAATATCAGATTTAAAATGTTAAAAGTGTAAAAAGACCAAACTGCCCAAATGCTCAAAAGGGTATTTTCGACCCAAAACAGGGAAAAATGACCATTTTCGAGATAAACGTTTAGTCCAGGGTTGTCTGGGGATATTTTGAAAGTCCAGGGACTAAGAGCAAGATAAACGCATAGTCCAGTGACTGTTTTTGTAGTTCACTTTATTATTTAATATATCTCACTTTTCATTAACTTATTACACTTATATTCTATTATAAATTTAATACTCTATTTGTTTCATTGTAAATGGAGCATTGATTTTATGTAATGTTATTTAGTGAGTTAAATGAAAAGAATAAAACAAGAAGAAAAAAAGTTGAGAGAGTGATGTATCTGTTTTTAAAATTTGTGTTATTTAGAGTGAGACATTTCAAAAAAAATTGTGTCACTTTAGGCCATTAGGGCATCAGCAATGGGGCGCCCTAAGGCGCGCGCTATGGCGCACCACGTCATCAGTTTTATCCTCCTACCTCACCACCTGCAGTGGGGCGCCCTAAGGCGCGCCACATCATAATTTTTTTAATATTTACAAAATCCATACGAATTTAAAAAAACTAATAAATTAAAATACGAATTTCAAAAACTTCATTTCATTTAATAAAAATTAATACATTACAATGCGAATTAAAAAAACGCAAACTCAGCGACGGCGGTTACGAGCCCACACTTCTTCAATCATGTCGCTCATGAGTTGCGCATGATCCTGTTGGTTGCGCATTGAGGCCTGTCTAGATAGAACCTCATTGAAGCCTAACGGTAACCCTCTATCGGGTGTCTCGGTCGACGTGCCGGACGAGCTAGATGCACGTTCATCTTCATTCCAATCGGTGATGTTTCCGCCTTCATTCTCGACTATCATGTTGTGCATGATTATGCACGCATATATGACATCGGTGATGACTTCCTTGTACCAGGAACGAGCCGGCCTTTTCACAATTGCCCACCGTGATTGGAGCACACCAAATGCCCGCTCGACATCCTTCCGTGCCGACTCCTGCTTTTGCGCAAATAAAACCCTCTTCTCACCAATTGGGCAGCTGATCGTCTTTAGGAAAACTGACCACCGTGGGTAGATGCCATCGGCCAAGTAGTACCCCATATGGTATTGACGTCTGTTGGCAGTGAACTCGATGGCCGGGCCGTTGCCGTTACATTGCTCGGTGAAGAGGGTGGACGAGTTGAGGACGTTAATGTCGTTGTTCGACCCGGCTGCGCCGAAGTAAGCATATCAGATCCAGAGTCGATGGTCAGCGACGGCTTCGAGGATCATCGTCGGGTGGCTGCCCTTGTATCCATTTGTGAATTGGCCTCTCCACGCCGTCGGACAATTCTTCCACTGCCAGTGCATACAGTCGATGCTCCCGAGCATCCCAGAAAACCCGTGCGTCGTCTCGTGCATCTGCATCAGACCCTGGCAATCAGTGGCAGTCGGCTTGCGCAAATATGTGTCGCCATAGGCCTCTACTATCCCCCGACAAAAGCGCTTCAGACGAACTAGAACTATTGGTGTCGTCGCCGAGATTCATTTTGGTTGGATGTTGAGAGAGAATATGTAAAGAGATAGTCGATATGTTCGTATGTACAAATGAATGAGAAACGAGATTTAAATAGAAAATAAAAAATGGGTGCCATCGTCCACGTAGCCCACAGTGGGGCGGACGATGGCGCGGCCGATGGCCTATCGTCCGCGACCATCGTCCGCGTAGGCCGCAATGGGGCGGACGATGGCGCGGACGATGGACATCGTCCGCGCTATACTTCGCGCCCTTAGTATAGGGAGCGACGATCGTCCGCGGCCTATGTCACGCACCCGCAATGGGGCGGACAATGGCGGGCGCAGACGATGCGCGCCATCGGGCGTGCCATCGTCCGCCCCATTGCGGATGGCCTTAGCAATGGGGCGCCCTAAGGCGCGCCACGTCATCAGTTTTATACTCCTACCCCCACCTGCAATGTGGCGCCCTAAGACGCACCCTATATGTTTACTATTGTTTTGTTAATTAATTTAAATGTTTTCAAATATGTAATGCAAACTAATTAAAAAACACAACGAGTAACTAAAATTCGGAGAAGATTGCATTGATTAAACATTAGTACATTTATAAAAATTAATAAATTAATAAATTTAAAAATTAATACATTTATAAAAATTAATACATTTATAAAAAACCTTCATTTCAATCACACAACATAATCATCTTAATAACTCGAAGAAGCAAATTCTCGTTTCACCGAATTCTACTTTTTAATCATAAATTATCATTTTTATCACATTATCATCTTAATAAATATATAAAATAATTTAGTTTTCAAGATATCTCAACTATTGTTTGTAGTACAACGGTTTGGATTTTTGCCTTCCAAGCAATAGACCCGGGTTCGATCCCTGGCAAACGCATTTTTTTAAGTAAAATGCGTGTCATCGTCCGCGCCATTGCGGACTATGGCGGACACCCACAATGTGGGCATTGTCCGCGCCCGAGGCCGATGGACGCCATCAGACGCCCCATTGCGGGTGCCCTTAAGTGGAACTACATTGTCCGCTCCTGAGGACGATGGATACCATCGGGAGGCCCATTATGGATACCCTTAAGTGGAACTAAAGGAGTATATAATTATGGAATCTGCATTCCACTCTTTTTTTCATTCACATCTTTAAAAATCCGCAGGGAACCAAATGTGAATAACATTTCGGGGGCGGCTGGGGTAAAATATAATGGATGGCCATATAAAATTCACTCTCACAGCAACTACAAACGCTTCAAAACGAGCCACGTGGCCTACAACCTATAACATGGTTTTCAAATATGCCAAATCGCAAAAGGACAATAACCTCATGCAGTCTGCAGTGCTAAGCAAAAATGGCTGTGTATTTTCATTGAATACTTTATGTGCATCCTCCAATCGCCATCCCCATTTATTCAATTACTATGCAGACTCGTCGATTTCAGATATGATCAAGCAGTTATCTTCAAGCCCTTGTCTCTTTGTTGCCGTCCCAATTTTTAATTTCCCAAACCCCCATTATAAACCACCCATCACTAATCATTCTTGCCAATATCATCAAACTCGGTTCCCCAATTTTCTATTTCAAGAAGAAACGGAGAGACCAGTTGTCACCACTGTTGAAGTTGCAACCTTTATCAATTTTTTTTCTTGTTGGGTGCTTCTAGTTTTATTAAATTTTGAGCTATGAAGAGGTATAGGAATAGGCAAATTTGGGAATTTGAGCATGAATTAAACATGATGGCTGCTGCTTCTTATAGTGTTGGAGGTAGGATTTTGAATGGTGGGGTTTATGGCAGGAAAGTGATATTGGGGATAGATGGTGGGACGGCGTCGACTGTTTGCATATGTATGTCGTTGACTCCGTTTGATCAGCAGCTGCCTGATCCTCTGCCGGTTCTTGCTCGTGCCGTCGCTGGTTGTTCCAATCACAACAGTGTTGGAGGTAGTTTTATGCTTTAACTGATTGTTTCACTGCTTTATGTTTTGTGGTATATTTAGTCCCACTATATTAATTATGTGATTATGCTTTTGGATTTTGAATACCTATGAGTTCCAGTTGTAGTTAATATGAATTTTTGAGCTGTGGTTACTTGATGTGGTTCTCGTTAGATCACAAACACCAGGAGTCTAGGACGATTGTGCATATTAATAATCAATGGTGAAATGTGGCGAAATCATGACATGTTGTGTCTGAGGATAAATGTTGGTTAAGGAGTCGTGACAGTGTCATAGCTGTCATGATGTTTTCTCCACGAGTGTCAATGATATTTCTGCCTCATTGGAAAACCTGAACTAGTTATGAGGGAAATAAGGCATTCGTTGTCATAAACTAGTGCTTCTTTTTCACGCGGGAGCCAATGTGACTCAATCGTTAGCCCTAGCGTGGTAATAGCGAGACCTAGATCCGTTGTTTATTTACTGTGGAGTATGGGAAGACACATGGAGTAGTAGAATGCTAGAATCAGCAATTTCATTTGGATCCCCTCTAATCTTGTTGTTCTTTACATTAGCTAGCTATTTTTAGGTGATCATAGTTTGATTTGCATTATTCATATAATCACATCAGAAAATGGTAGAGATCGTTAGTTATTAATTATTGATTATTAGTTAGTTGAGTTTGTTAGAGTAGGTGCTTATCTGATAGAGTTAGAGTCACATTAGGAGTTATATTCAGATGTTAAATTAGGAGTTTTTCCTTGTTTAGGAGTCACTCGGTAGTTTTATTATGCATAGCTCATTAGCTCCTCGAGTAGTGAGTAGCTTGTCGTGTGTCTTTCGAAGTTTGTGAATGGCTTATTCTGTCGGCCTATTTTGATGATTTCTATCCAGTTCTTTTCATTTATTCAGATTACTGACTGTTCTAAGAAATTAATGCAGTGAATGAAAAGTCATGTTTGTCTTCCCTTGAATAATTCTTCAAACCTTTTTTATTGTTTACAGAATCTGCAGCTAGAGAGACTTTAGAGAAAGTTATGGCTGATGCTCTTGCAGAGTCAAGATCTACTCGTGCTTCTGTTCAAGCCGTCTGTCTTTCAGCTTCTGGTGTCGACCACCCAAAGGACCAGCATCGCATACTTACTTGGCTAAGGTTCAAATTTTGAAGAATTCATTCTTTCATTTTTTTTGGATATTGCAAATACAATTCGTAACACAACATGATATTGCTTGCATTTTGCATTCTCTGTAACAAACTTCAACTTTAAAGTGCTTCATCTGATCCTAATTGCTATTTTTCTTGCTTTATCTTCGTAGAGAAATATTCCCCATGCATGTTAGGTTGTTTGTTGAGAATGATGCCGTGGCTGCTTTGTCAAGTGGGACGATGGGGAAGCTTCATGGATGCGTCCTCATAGCGGGTACAGGCACCATTGCTTACGGGTTCACTGAAGATGGAAGAGAAGCTCGGGCTGCCGGTGCTGGACCTGTTTTAGGCGACTGGGGAAGGTATGCACTGTAAACAATCGTTCGTGTTATTCCCATCTTTATGATTTGATTGCAATCAATCAAAAATGTATGTTTCTTCGATATGATACCCGTCCTTTACTTGCAGTGCATATGGTATATCTGCACAGGCGTTGACAGCTGTAATTAGAGCTTACGACAGCCGTGGTCCGCAGACAACACTTACACAAAGCATTCTAGAAAAACTGAATCTCTCTTCTCCAGATGAACTCATAGGGTATGCCTCTTATTCTTATATTATTACTATGAACTCATAGGGTATGCCTCTAATTCTTATATTATTACTATAACCACTTCGTTATCTCATGGGTCATCAAACATTATTAAAATAATACTCTCCTCGTCCCAATATGTGGCTGATTACTGTAAAACATGTGTATAAAGAAGGTTGTATTTTGTGTGTAAAGTAGTAGTATGACCCATTAGTGGAAATAAGCCACTTTACGTGGGACGGCCCGAAAAAGGGAAATAAGCCACATTTATTGGGACAGAGGCAGTATATTTTGAAGTTGCAAACAAATCACAATAATGATGATGATGTTGATAGCATATAGGATATGATTGAAATTTTATTATAGGTGGACGTATTCAGATCCATCGTGGGCTCGAATCGCAGCCCTGCTTCCCATCGTGGTTTCTTGTGCAGATGCAGGCGATCTTGCAGCTACAAACATCTTATTTGATGCTGTTCATGAACTGGCTTCGAGTGTGAAAGCTGTTGTAGCAAGATTAGAGCTCTGTGGTGAAGGTGCGTTTCTCAAACAAAGACTTTGTTACTCCCTCCGTCCCAAGAAAGATGACCCTTTCCTTGAGCGGCACGGGGATTTTATGCAGCTTTATTTTGTGTGTTAAGTGGAAAGAGTAAAGTAAGAGAGAGGGAACAAAGTAGAGATAAAAGGTGGTTCCATTTTTAGTAATGAGTCATCTTGGTTGGGACAAACTAAAAAGGAAAGTGAGTCATTTTTAATGGGGCGGAGGGAGTATAAAATAACAGCCACAATAGCCACAAAAAGCAATAAAGAAGACAAGAGAACTGTTTGCCCAGTTTGTTAGGATGTTTAACTACGTCGTCCAGTGGATGCCAAGCCGTGGTTTATCACTGTAATTTTTTTGGATTTTGGCTAAACCCAAGCCCTAATAAACGCATAAGGATCCAGGCTCTGATATTCTAAACATTAGGCTCCACACTTCTAAGCTACTTTGTGCTTTCCATTTTTTTGACACCATCACAACTAAGCTACTTTGTGCTTTCCATTTTTTTTCCTGCAGATGGCAAGGATTCTTTCCCCCTCGTGATGGTTGGTGGCGTACTTGAGGCCAACAAGAGGTGGGACATTGGCAACGAGGTCATAAACTGCATATCCAAGGACTTCCCCGGTGTTCTCCCTATTCGCCCCAAGGTAGGCATGATCTTGTTGTTGCTCTTCATTTATCTATACATGCTCGTTAACCTCTCTAGAAAAACGCGATCTCATTGTTGCTGCATATTCTTTTTTGCATGCTAAATACGTGCTTGTTTCTTCATTTTCCACTACAAAACACTAGCTTGAGCCTGCAGTTGGAGCTGCATTGCTTGCTTGGAGCTCCCTGATGAGACAATGTCATCAGGAAGCATCAACAAGTTGACAGTGCAAGGACACCTTACCAGTATAGCAACGGGGCAGAGAGCTCGCGCAAAGAAGCATGCTGCCCTATGCTTTTGTTTTTCTTTTTTTTAGTAAGCATAGGCAGCGAGTGATGGGAATACTTGCAAGGATAAAGTTGGAAGCAAATTTTGGTTCTCTTATTTATGTTGTGTGTATAGTGAATTAGTTGTTTTAAAAGTCCGTTCAATCCAAGTGCGCTTGTTATTGTCGGTTGATGTGATAAGTGAAAGCTTTTTTATAAATTTTTCCCAAGAAATAGGAGATATTACCAATTTCTTTGTCGATTCATCCATGTCCACATTCAATCATTGTTTTGGATCAAATTCATATGAATCGATAATCGTAGGTTTTTAATTTACCCTTTGTGTGCTTCGTGTTGTATTTTGAGGTGGTATAACCGTATAAGTCAGTATTTCAATACTGATATGATCCAATCTCTTTTATTAAGTTCTTATTCTATGAGAAGTTTTAATACTTCTTCCATCCCAAGATAAGCAAGTAGTACTATAAGTGTACCATTTCCTTTTTTTAGTAAAAAATTATCTCTCTTACTTTATTCTCCACATACTTAATTCTCTATTTACTTCCTTATTTTTTTCTCTCTCATACTTTTCTCACTTTACTTTAATTGTTTAAATATCAATTTCTTAAATTCTATATCCAAAAGAAGTGCTTCACTTATCTTGGGACGGATAGAGTAGTATTATGCATTTAATGACTTGGACTTGTGAAGATATAGATATTTTGGGAAATTGAATAGTTTGAATTTACTCATCCTTGTTGACCACTTGAAGTAGCATTAGAAATCATATTTGATGTGCAACAGTAGGGTATAGTCATAATATGATTATCTCTTCGTCAAAATTTCTCGAACATGCCCTAGGCATCCTCCTACCGTATTTTTTGGAATCTTTAGAAGCCCATAACTTTTTCGTTACTTGTCCTTGTTGACTACTGGAAGTAGCATTAGAAATCATATTTGATGGGCAATGGTAGGGTATGGTCATAATCTGATTATCTTTTCGTCAAGTTTTCTCGAACAGGCCCTAGGTAGCCGCCTACTACCGTATTTTTTGGAATCTTCGGAAGCCCATAACTTATTCGTTACTCTTCATTGTTGACTACTTGAAGTAGCATTGGAAATCATATTTGACGAGAAACAGTAGGGTATGGTCATAATCTAATTATATCTTCGTCTAGTTTTCTCGAACAAGCCCTAGGCCCCGTACCGTGTTTTTTGAAATCTTCAGAGGCCCATAACTTTTTCTTTACTCATCCTTGTTAACCACTTGAAGTAGTATTAGAAATCATATTTGATGGGCAACAGTAGGGTATAGTCATAATCTAATTATCTATTCGTCGAAATTTCTCGAACAAGCTCTAGGCAGCCCCCCTACCGTATTTTTTAGAATCTTCGGAAGCCCATAACTTCTTCGTAACTCATCCTTGTTGACTACTTGAAGTAGAATTAGAAATCATATTTGATAGACAACAGTAGGGTATGGTCATAATTTGATTATCTCTTCGTCGAGTTTTCTCAAACAGGCCCTAGGCAGCCCCTTACCGAAATTTTTGAAATCTTCAGAGGCACATAACTTCTTCTTTACTTATTGTTGTTGAACACTTAAAGTAGCGTTAGAAATCATATTTGATGGGCAATAGTAGGGTATAGTCATAATCTGATTATCTCTACGTCGAAATTTCTCGAACCGGACCTAGGCAGCCGCCCCCTATCGTATTTTTTGGAATCTTCGGAAGCCCATAACTTCTTCGTTACTCGTCCTTGTTGACTACTTGAAGTAGCATTATAAATCATATTTGATGGGAAACATTAGGGTATGGTCATAATCTGATTATCTATTCGTCGAGTTTTCTCGAACAGTCCGTAGGGACACACATACCATAGATGTTGGAATATTCGGAAGCTCATAACTTCTTCGTTACTCGTCTTTGTTGACTACTTGAAGTAGAATTAGAAATCATATTTGATGGGAAACAATAGGGTATGGTCATAATGTGATTATCTCTTCGTCGAGTATTCTCAAATAGGCCCTAGGCGGCTTCCTACTTTATTTTTTAAAATTTTTTGAGGCCCATAACTTGTTCGTTACTCGTCCTTGTTGACTACTTGCAGTAGCATTAGAAATCATATTTGATGGCAACAATAGGGTATGGTCATAATCTGATTATCTCTTCGTCGAGGTTTCTCGAACAGACCCTAGGTAGCCAACCCCTTACCGTATATTTTGAAATCTTCAGAGGCCCATAACTATTCCTTTACTCATTCTTGTTGACCACTTGAAATAGCATTAGGAATCATATTTGATGGGAAACAGTAGGGTATAGTCATAACCTGATTATCTCTTCGTAGAAATTTCTCGAACAAGCCCTAGGCACCCCCTACCGTATTTTTTGGAATCTTCAGAAGCCCATAACTTCTTTGTTACTCGTCCTTGTTGACTATTTGAAGTAGCATTAGAAATCATATTTGATGGGCAACACTAGGGTATGGTCATAATTTGATTATCTCTTCGTCGAGTTTTTTCTCGAACAGGCCGTAGGTAGCCCCTACCGTAGATGTTGGATTATTCGGAATCCCATAACTTCTTCGTTACTCGTCTTTGTTGACTACTTGAAATAGCATTAGGAATCATATTTGATGGGAAACGGTAGGGTATGGTCATATTGTGATTATCTCTTCGTTGAGTATTCTCAAACAGGCCCTAGGCAGCCCCCAATCATATTTTTTTAAAATTTTCAAAGGCCCATAACTTTTTCGTTACTCGTCCTTGTTGACAACTTGAAATAGCATTAGAAATCATATTTGATGGGAAACGGTAGGGTATGATCATAATCTGATTATCTCTTCGTCGTGTTTTCTCGAACAGGCCGTAGGCAGCTAGCCCCCTAACGTATATTTTAGAATCTTCGGAAGCCCATAACTTCCTCGTTATTCATTTTTTAGACTATGTGAAGTATCATAAGAAATCATATTTGATGGGAAAAAATAAGGTATGATTACAATCTGATTATCACTTCGTCAAGTTTTCTCGAACAGGCCCTAGGCAGTCCCCTACTGTATTTTTTGAAATCATTATACACCCATAACTTTTTCTATACTCATCCTTGTTGACCACTTGAAGTAGCATTAGAAATAATATTTTATGGGCAACAGTAAAGTACAATCATAATCTGATTATATCTTTGTCGAAATTTCTCGAACCGGCCCTAGGCAGCCCCCTACCGTATTTTTTGGAATATTCAGAGGCCCATAACTATTTCTTTACTAATCCTTGTTGACCACTTGAAATAGAATTAGGATTCATATTTGATGGGCAACAGTAGGGTATAGTCATAACCCAATTATCTCTTCGTCGAAATTTCTCGAACATGCTCTATGCAACGCCCAACCGTATTCTTTTGCATCTTCGGAAGCTCATACTTTTTCGTTACTCGTCATTGTTGACAACTTGAAGTAGCATTAGAAATCATATTTGATGGGAAATAGCAGGGTATGGTCATAATCTGATTATCTCTTCGTCGAGTTTTCTAGAACAGGCCGTAGGCAGCCCCTACCGTATATTTTGGAATCTTCGGAAGCCCGAAACTTATTCGTTACTCGTCTTTGTTGGCTACTTGAAGTAGCATTAGAAATCATATTTGATGGGCAACAATAAGGTATGGTCATAATCTGATCATTTCTTCGTCAAGTTTTCTCGAATAGGCCCTAAGCAGTCCCCTACCGTATTTTTTGAAATCATCAGAGGCCCATAAATTTTTCTATACTCATCCTTATAGACCGTTTGAAGCAGCATTAGAAATCATATCTGATGGGCAACAGTATGGAATAGTCATAATCTGATTATCACTTCGTCGAAATTTATCGAACCGACCCTAGGCAGCCACCCCCTACCGTATTTTTTGGAATCTTCGGAGGCCCATAACGTCTTTGTTACTCGTCCTTGTTGACTATTTGAAGTAGCATTAGAAATCATATTTGATGGGCAACACTAGGGTATGGTCATAATCTGATTATCTTTTCGTCGAGATTTCTAGAACAGATCGTAGGCAGCCCTACCGTACATTTTGGAATCTTCGGAAGACCATAACTTATTCGTTACTCGTCTTTGTTGGCTACATGAAGTAGCATTAGAAATCATATTTTATGGGTAACAATAAGGTATGGTCATAATCTGATTATTTCTTCGTCGAGTTTTCTTGAACAGGCCCTAAGTAGTCCCCTACCGTATTTTTTGAAATCATCAGAGGCCCATAACTTTTTCTATACTCATCCTTGTTGAGTATTTGAAGCAGCCTTAGAAATCATATCTGATGGGCAACAGTATGGAATAGTCATAATCTGATTACCACTTCGTCGAAATTTCTCGAACCGGCTCTAGGTGGCCACCCTCTACCGTATTTTTTGGAATCTTCGGAAGCCCATAACTTCTTTGTTACTCGTCCTTGTTGACTATTTGAAGTAGCATTAGAAATCATATTTGATGGGCAACACTAGGGTATGGTCATAATTTGATTATCTCTTCGTCGAGTTTTTTCTCGAACAGGCCGTAGGTAGCCCCTACCGTAGATGTTGGATTATTCGGAATCCCATAACTTCTTCGTTACTCGTCTTTGTTGACTACTTGAAATAGCATTAGGAATCATATTTGATGGGAAACGGTAGGGTATGGTCATATTGTGATTATCTCTTCGTTGAGTATTCTCAAACAGGCCCTAGGCAGCCCCCAATCATATTTTTTTAAAATTTTCAAAGGCCCATAACTTTTTCGTTACTCGTCCTTGTTGACAACTTGAAATAGCATTAGAAATCATATTTGATGGGAAACGGTAGGGTATGATCATAATATGATTATCTCTTCGTCGTGTTTTCTCGAACAGGCCGTAGGCAGCTAGCCCCCTAACGTATATTTTAGAATCTTCGGAAGCCCATAACTTCCTCGTTATTCATTTTTTAGACTATGTGAAGTATCATAAGAAATCATATTTGATGGGAAAAAATAAGGTATGATTACAATCTGATTATCACTTCGTCAAGTTTTCTCGAACAGGCCCTAGGCAGTCCCCTACTGTATTTTTTGAAATCATTATACACCCATAACTTTTTCTATACTCATCCTTGTTGACCACTTGAAGTAGCATTAGAAATAATATTTTATGGGCAACAGTAAAGTACAATCATAATCTGATTATATCTTTGTCGAAATTTCTCGAACCGGCCCTAGGCAGCCCCCTACCGTATTTTTTGGAATATTCAGAGGCCCATAACTATTTCTTTACTAATCCTTGTTGACCACTTGAAATAGAATTAGGATTCATATTTGATGGGCAACAGTAGGGTATAGTCATAACCCAATTATCTCTTCGTCGAAATTTCTCGAACATGCTCTATGCAACGCCCAACCGTATTCTTTTGCATCTTCGGAAGCTCATACTTTTTCGTTACTCGTCATTGTTGACAACTTGAAGTAGCATTAGAAATCATATTTGATGGGAAATAGCAGGGTATGGTCATAATCTGATTATCTCTTCGTCGAGTTTTCTAGAACAGGCCGTAGGCAGCCCCTACCGTATATTTTGGAATCTTCGGAAGCCCGAAACTTATTCGTTACTCGTCTTTGTTGGCTACTTGAAGTAGCATTAGAAATCATATTTGATGGGCAACAATAAGGTATGGTCATAATCTGATCATTTCTTCGTCAAGTTTTCTCGAATAGGCCGTAAGCAGTCCCCTACCGTATTTTTTGAAATCATCAGAGGCCCATAAATTTTTCTATACTCATCCTTATAGACCGTTTGAAGCAGCATTAGAAATCATATCTGATGGGCAACAGTATGGAATAGTCATAATCTGATTATCACTTCGTCGAAATTTATCGAACCGACCCTAGGCAGCCACCCCCTACCGTATTTTTTGGAATCTTCGGAGGCCCATAACGTCTTTGTTACTCGTCCTTGTTGACTATTTGAAGTAGCATTAGAAATCATATTTGATGGGCAACACTAGGGTATGGTCATAATCTGATTATCTTTTCGTCGAGATTTCTAGAACAGATCGTAGGCAGCCCTACCGTACATTTTGGAATCTTCGGAAGACCATAACTTATTCGTTACTCGTCTTTGTTGGCTACATGAAGTAGCATTAGAAATCATATTTTATGGGTAACAATAAGGTATGGTCATAATCTGATTATTTCTTCGTCGAGTTTTCTTGAACAGGCCCTAAGTAGTCCCCTACCGTATTTTTTGAAATCATCAGAGGCCCATAACTTTTTCTATACTCATCCTTGTTGAGTATTTGAAGCAGCCTTAGAAATCATATCTGATGGGCAACAGTATGGAATAGTCATAATCTGATTACCACTTCGTCGAAATTTCTCGAACCGGCTCTAGGTGGCCACCCTCTTCCGTATTTTTTGGAATCTTCGGAAGCCCATAACTTCTTTGTTACTCGTCCTTGTTGACTATTTGAAGTAGCATTAGAAATCATATTTGATGGGCAACACTAGGGTATGGTCATAATTTGATTATCTCTTCGTCGAGTTTTTTCTCGAACAGGCCGTAGGTAGCCCCTACCGTAGATGTTGGATTATTCGGAATCCCATAACTTTTTCGTTACTCGTCCTTGTTGACAACTTGAAATAGCATTAGAAATCATATTTGATGGGAAACGGTAGGGTATGATCATAATCTGATTATCTCTTCGTCGTGTTTTCTCGAACAGGCCGTAGGCAGCTAGCCCCCTAACGTATATTTTAGAATCTTCGGAAGCCCATAACTTCCTCGTTATTCATTTTTTAGACTATGTGAAGTATCATAAGAAATCATATTTGATGGGAAAAAATAAGGTATGATTACAATCTGATTATCACTTCGTCAAGTTTTCTCGAACAGGCCATAGGCAGTCCCCTACTGTATTTTTTGAAATCATTATACACCCATAACTTTTTCTATACTCATCCTTGTTGACCACTTGAAGTAGCATTAGAAATAATATTTTATGGGCAACAGTAAAGTACAATCATAATCTGATTATATCTTTGTCGAAATTTCTCGAACCGGCCCAAGGCAGCCCCCTACCGTATTTTTTGGAATATTCAGAGGCCCATAACTATTTCTTTACTCATCCTTGTTGACCACTTGAAATAGAATTAGGATTCATATTTGATGGGCAACAGTAGGGTATAGTCATAACCCAATTATCTCTTCGTCGAAATTTTCGAACATGCTCTAGGCAACCCCCAACAATAGTTTTTTGGATCATCTGAAGCCCATAACTTTTTCGTTACTCGTCCTTGTTGACAACTTGAAGTAGCATTAGAAATCATATTTGATGGAAAACAGTAGGGTATGGTCATAATCTGATTATCTCTTCGTCGAGTTTTCTAGAACAGGCCGTAGGCAGCCCATACCATATATTTTGGAATCTTTGGAAGCCCATAACTTATTCGTTACTCGTCTTTGTTGGCTACTTGAAGTAGCATTAGAAATCATATTTGATGGGCAACAATAAGGTATGGTCATAATCTGATTATTTCTTCGTCGAGTTTTCTCATCCTTGTTGACCATTTGAAGCAGCATTAGAAATCATATCTGATGGGCAACAATATGGAATAATCATAATCTGATTATCACTTCGTCGAAATTTCTCGAATCGGCCCTAGGTAGCTACCCCTACCGTATTTTTGGAATCTTCGGAGGCCCATAACATCTTTGTTACTCTTCCTTGTTGACTATTTGAAGTAGCATTAGAAATCATATTTGATGGGAAACACTAGGGTATGGTCATAATCTGATTATCTCTTCGTCGAGTTTTCTAGAACAGGCCGTAGACAGCCCCTACCGTATATTTTGGAATCTTCGGAAGACCATAACTTATTCGTTACTCGTCTTTGTTGGCTACTTGAAGTAGCATTATAAATCATATTTGATGGGCAACAATAAGGTATGATCATAATCTGATTATTTCTTCGTCGAGTTTTCTCGAACAAGCCCTAAGCAGTCCCCTACCGTATATTTTGAAATCATTAGAGGCCCATAACTTTTTCTATACTCATCCTTGTTGACCATTTGAAGCAGCCTTAGAAATCATATCTGATGGGCAACAATATGGAATAGTCATAATCTGATTATCACTTCGTCGAAATTTCTCAAACCGGCCCTAGGTAGCCACCCCCTACCGTATTTTTTGGAATCTTCGGAAGCCCATAACTTCTTTGTTACTCGTCCTTGTTGACTATTTGAAGTAGCATTAGAAACCATATTTTATGGGCAACACTAGGGTATGGTTATAATTTGATTATCTCTTCGTCGAGTTTTTTCTCGAACAGGCCGTAGGTAGCCCTTACCCTAGATGTTGGATTATTCGGAATCCCATAACTTCTTCGTTACTCATCTTTGTTGACTACTTGAAATAGCATTAGGAATTATATTTGATGGGAAACGGTAGGGTATGGTCATAATCTGATTATCTATTCGTCGTGTTTTCTCGAACAGGCCTTAGGCAGCCAGCCCCCTACCGTATATTTTAGAATCTTCGGAAGCCCATAACTTCCTCGTTACTCGTTTTTTATACTATTTGAAGTATCATAAGAAATCATATTTGATGGAAAAAATAAGGTATGGTTACAATCTGATTATCACTTCGTCGAGTTTTCTCGAACAGGCCATAGGCAGTCCCCTACTATATTTTGTGAAATATAGTAGGGTTTAGGGTTTTTTTTAACACCATCACGGCGGGGGGTTAAGGCGGACCCCCAACCTGTATATATCAAAAATCACCAAAAGACCATACATCAGACGAGCCCAAAAGTGACTCGGTCCGCACGAGAGATACAAAACACAAGAGCTAACAAAGCTACTATGGTATCCCCACAGACCGGGTACTAACCATCTAACTAAAGACAGAAAAACATGACCAAGCTATACATCATAAAAAGGACAAGGATGATGGCCAAAAGCTGGCCAAATCCAAAGGAAATAAAAAACCATAAATCAAAACCACGAACCAAGTGAAGTAGTCATCCATCTCGATATCTGAATCTGAAGTTCGGATAGCCCAACTGGTCCATCCTGACGAGCGACTTCAAATACCGAGGCGCTGAATCCACATCAAAGAAGGTGATGGCAGGGGTCTGGACCCCCCTACCTGCCAAAAAGTCTGCTGGTCGGTTGCCCTCTCGAAAGATGTGAGAGAACATGAACTGTATCTGTGCGAGCAAAGTACGAATGCGAGCCATGTGATGTCTCACATCCGCTGCTCCTCCGCGTCCTGAAGTGAACACCGCGACCACTGCTGCCGCATCCATCTCGAGCCAGACATGCGAGGAGAACTGCATAGCCAGTGTCAGCCCGTGAAGAAGAGCTAAAAGCTCCGCCTCGAAGGCCGACCCAGCTGCGAGAGGCGTACAAAAGGCTCCCAAGAGAGAACCGTCTGAGCCACGAACCACTCCCCCACCGCCTGCCTGTCCCGTGGAGCTATTAAAGGCCCCGTCGGTGTTCAGCTTCACCCAATGATCGTCGGGTGGATGCCAAAGCACTTGCAGGGACCTCAGCACTCGCCGGTGAGGAGGAATCGAAGGCATGAAGTCAACAGCCGGAGAGCAACCACGCAAATGAGTGGGGACGAGCACGCATGCCGCCACCAAGATCAGCAGGTGCCGAACAACCTGCCAAATAACATGTGAAGAACGAAAAGAAATGCCGCGATGCTTGCAGCTATTCCTCTCCGTCCAGATAAACCAGTATAGCAAACAGGGAATGATGAAGCTGATGTGCAAGGCGGTGGCCCTGTGAGAGGACCTCCACCAAAAACCTAATCTATGTGCAATGTCAGTGCACGTGTGAATGTGTGTGCTGATGTAAGGGAACCAGCCATCAAAGTAATCCCAAACCGATCTCGCCAGAGGACTCGACACAAACAAATGCTGAAACGACTCGACTGAGAAAGAAGAGACACAACAGAGACACTTGGATGCAAGAGAGATACCCCGGGCCTGAACATAACACTCAACAGGGAGCCTCTGGAGGAGGAGGCGCCAGATGAAGACAGAGATGGTAGGGGTCAACCCAGCATTCCAAACCATGCGAAGTCCGAAATGTCTAGGGGACCGTGTCCGGATGAGCTCCCAGGCTGAGGCCGTCGAGAACTCGCCATCGCCAGTGAGGCTCCATCGCATCACATCCCGCCTGCCCACCTCAATCGGAACAGCCCTGATAAGATCCAAAACATGCAAAGGCACACCATACAAAGCCAGATAATCATGCAGTTTTTCAACATGCCAAGTATGATCACGCCAAAACCTAGAGACCTCAGCGGCAGGAAGATCAGTCCCGGGCGGACAATAGGTCCTAAGGGGTCGATCCCCGACCCACACGTCGTCCCAGAAACTAATCCGCCCTTCGCCTAGGGACCACCTAATGAGACCATGAACCTGACCCCTAATGTCCGTGAGACGATGCCAGATAGGACTATCATGCACAGAGTAAGGAGAAATGAAAGCACGACCAGCATGGAAACAGTACTTGCGCATGGTGAACTGCGCCCAAAGTGAATCCTGCGCGAGAAATCTCCACCAGAGCTTGATGCTGAAAGCTTTGACGACCTCGCTGAAACGACGGATGCCGAGGCCTCCCTCATCCAATGGCAGGCAAATCTTATTCTTCCAGCTAACCTAGTGAATCTTCCTCTGCTCCCCAATAGTACCCCAAAAGAACCGGGCCAAGAGCTGCTCCAATTCCCTCATCCAATACTGATACGGCTTCAGGACCTGGAAGATGTGAAGAGGGATGGTGACAAGGGTGCTCTTGATCAGAGCGAGGCTTTTTTTTTTTTTTTTTTTTTTTTTTTTTTTTCCTTCAAACACCATCACGGCGGGGGGTTAAGGCGGACCCCCAACCTGTATATATCAAAAATCACCAAAAGAACATACATCAGACGAGCCCAAAAGTGACTCGGTCCGCACGAGAGATACAAAACACAAGAGCTATCAAAGCTACTATGGTATCCCCACAGACCGGGTACTAACCATCTAACTAAAGAGAAAATAAACATATCAAAGCGATACATCAAAAAAAAGAACAAGGAGGATGGCCAAAAGCGGGACAAAACCAAAGGAAATCAAAAAACCATAAATCAAAACCACGAACCTAGTGTTTAGGGTTTAGGGTTCAGGGTTTCCTATATGAAGGAGGAAATTACAAATCAACTCCTATAACAAGGAGGAAAGACAAATTACGCCACCCAGGGTTCAAACTCGAGACCTCCAGGATGAACGCGGTATCCAGCACCCTTTACCGCTAGGCCAAGGGGCTTGGATTTTAGGGGGTTTAGGGTTCAGGGTTCAGGGTTTTTTTTTTTTTTTTTTTTTTTTTTTTTTTTTTTTTTAGGAGGATCGACGATGGTTCCCCATCTACCCTCCGATGTGACTCGGACCCCCGACCTAACAGTTGGAGGTGAAGCGTCTTACCCCGTAGGTGCGCTTCGTTGTCATTCTGGGCCCACAGGCCCAAGGAGAAATTAATCCCCAAATCTGCACTTCCTAGGATTCGAACCTGCGACCTCCTAGGAAGTGAAAGCTCCTTGATATCAACTCCCAAGCCACTAGAGCAGCTTGGTTGGATGGGTTCAGGGTTCAGGGTTTAGGGTTTAGGGTTTAGGGTTTAGGGTTTAGGGTTCAGGGTTCAGGGTTTTTTTTTTTTTCCTCAAACACCATTACGGCGGGGGGTTAGGCGGACCCCCAACCTGTCCATATCAAATCAAACGATAAAGTGTCGTACATTGACCAAGCCCAAAAGTGACTTGGTCCGCAAAAAAAGATACATATCAAAAAACTTATCTAAGCTACTAGGATATCCCCACAAGCCGGGTATTATCCATCTAGCAAACGAACTAATAAAGCACATAATAACTTGGGCGATGACCAAGGAGTGGTCAAGCCCAAAGGAAATACAAGAAATACATATCAAAATCCATAACAAAAATAAGAACTCATCCATCTCGATATCTGAATCTGAAGTTCGGATAGCCCAGCTGGTCCATCCTCACAAGCGACTTCAAGTACCGAGGCGCTGTATCTGAATCGTAGTAAGTGATGGCAGGGGTCTGGACCCCCCTACCTGCAAGAAAATCTGCTGCTCGGTTACCCTCTCGGTGGATGTGAGAGAACCGAACCTGCATCTGTGAGAGCAAAATGCGAATGCGAGCCATGTGATGTCTCACGTCCGCCACTCCCATGCGTCCCGAAGTGAACACTGCGACCACTGCTGCTGCATCCATCTCGACCCAAACCTGTGATGAGAACTCCATAGCCATCGTCAACCCATGAAGAAGAGCTAGAAGCTCCGCCTCGAAGGCCGACGCAACTACAAGGGGCGTGCAAAACGCCCTCAAAAGAGAACCGTCTGAGCCACGAACCACTCCCCCACCACCAGCCTGTCCCGTCGAGGTAGAGAAGGCCCCATCTGTGTTCAGCTTCACCCAAGGATCGTCGGGTGGATGCCAAAGCACACTCAAGGACCTCAGAACTCGCCGGCGAGGAGGAACTGAAGGCATGAAGTCGACAGTCGGGGTGCAACCGCGCCAATGAAGGGGGACTAGCACACCCGCCGCCACAAGAATCCGCAAATGCCTAATCACCTGCCAAATAACATGGGAAGAACGAAAAGAAACGCCGCGGTGCTTGCAGCTATTCCTCTCCGTCCAAATGAACCAATATACCAAGCAAGGAATGATAAAACTGATGTGCAAGGTGGGAGCCCTGTGAGAGGACCTCCACCAAAAACCTAATCTAAGTGCAATATCAGTGCACGTGTGAATGTGTGTGCTAATATAAGGGAACCAGCCATCGAAGTAGTCCCAAACAGATCTCGCCAACGGACTCGACACAAACAAATGCTGAAAAGACTCGACTGAAAAAGAAGAGACACAACACAGACACTTGGATGCGAGAGAGATACCGCGGGTCTGAACATAGCACTCAACAGGGACCCTCTGGAGGAGGAGGCGCCAGATGAAGATAGAAATGGTCGGGGTCAGCCCAGCATTCCAAACCATGCGAAGTCCGAAATGTCTAGGGGACCGTGTCCGGATGAGCTCCCAAGCTGAGGCCGTCGAGAACTCGCCATCGCCAGTGAGGCTCCATCGCATCACATCCCGCCTGCCCACCTCAATCGGAACAGCCCTGATAAGATCCAACACATGCAAAGGCACACCATACAAAGCCAAATAATCATGCATTTTATCAACATGCCAAGTATGATCACGCCAAAACCTAGAGACCTCAGCGGCAGGAAGATCAGTCCCAGGCAGGCAATAGGTCCTAAGGGGGAGATCCCCGACCCACACGTCATCCCAGAAACTAATCTGCCCTTCGCCGAGGGACCACCTAATGAGACCATGAACCTGACCCCTAATGTCCGTGAGACGATGCCATATAGGACTATCATGCACAGAGTAAGGAGAAATGAAGGCACGACCAGCATGGAAACAATACTTGCGCATGGTGAACTGCGCCCATAGTGAATCCTGCGCGAGAAATCTCCACCAGAGCTTGATGCTGAAAGCTTTGACGAGCTCACGAAAACGACGGATGCCAAGGCCTCCCTCATCCAACGGCAAGCAAATCTTCTTCTTCCAGCTAACCCAGTGAATCTTCCTCTGCTCCCCAACCGTGCCCCAAAAGAACCTGGCCAAGATCTGCTCCAAGTCGCTCATCCAGTACTCAAACGGCTTCAGAACCTGGAAGATGTGAAGAGGGATAATGACAAGGGTGCTCTTGATCAGAGCAAGGCGACCTCCAAGAGAGAGATGTCTGTGGGACCAGTTGTGAATCCGGTCCACCATCTTCTGTCGGATATCTAAAAGGTAGTCGGCCTTCAGCCCCCCCTTATAGATAGGCACTCCCAGGTAAGTGAAAGGGAGGAATCCCTGCTGGAATCCACTCACCTCTGCCACCTCGGCCGCCCAAGAGTCGAACTTCTGAAAGAGATAGAAGTGACTCTTTCCCTTGTTCACCATCTGGCCCGACACGGCAGAATAGTGGTCAAGACAATGTACCAGCCTCTCCACGGACTGTCTGTGCGCCATGACAAAAATGACAATGTCGTCGGCATAAGACAGATGGGATATGGCCGGCGCGCGTCGAGCACATCTATACTCCATATCAGGATGTGTGGCCACAAGCCTGTCCAAGCTCCTCGACAGATAATCTGCAGCAAGCACGAACAAAGACGGCGATAACGGATCTCCCTGGCGAAGTCCCCTCGTAGAGTGGAAGAAACCTGCCGAAGCCCCGTTCACAAGCACAGAGAACCAGCAAGAAGATATACATCTCCTGACCATACTCATCCACCCCGGCGGGAATCCCATCCTCTCAAGCACCATGAGGAGGAAAGGCCACTGCACTCGATCATAGGCCTTCGCCATATCTAGCTTGAGGGCCAGATTAGGGGAGTTAGCCTTCTGAATGAGCGACCTGCTGATATCATGAATCAATTCCTGAGCCAGGAGCACATTATCACTAAGCAAGCGACCCTTGACAAAACCGCTCTGGTTCGGCGCCAATACTAGAGGAAGCAGTGGCGCCAAACGCGATGTCAAGATCTTGGTGATGATCTTGTTGGTCACATTGCAAAGGCTAATCGGCCTGTACTCCGCCCAGGTCGCCGGGCTTGCCTTCTTCGGCAAGAGTATGATGGTCGTGGCTGTGAAGCTGCGGGGCATAGGGGCCCCCAAGAAGAAGTCCTCCACTGCTGCCACCACCTCTGCTCCAACGATGTCCCAACAGTGCTGGAAGAACAGGGACGAGAAACCATCCGGTCCAGAGGCGCTGTCTCCACTGATGCCAAAGACCGCCGCTCTCACCTCATCTGAGTCCGGGACTGCACAGAGGCCCTCGCGGTCCACTGAGTCTGGAAGGCTGCTCAAGAGATCAAGGTCCGGCTGCTCCAACTGCTCAACGTCTGTCGTGAGCAGCTGCTGAAAGAAACCTACCACCGACTGTCTGATATCGTCCTCTGACGTGAGAGTCTGTCCTCCTGCCTGAATGGCGTGAATCCGTGACTTCACCCGCTTCTGTCGCACCCACCCATGGAAGAATTTGGAATTTCTTTCGCCTTCTGCCGCCCACCGAATGGCAGCCTTCTGCTTCCAGAAATCCTCCTCCATCCTAGTGCAGAGTACATAGAGAGCGGTGCATCGGCTGAGCTCACTCCTATGGGCTCCCGTGGGATCCCCGTCGTAAGCCGCCTGCGCAACGGTAACTGCCTCCTCTGCCTCCCTCAGCCTCTCGAAGATGTTCCCAAAGACCTCTCTGTTCCATCCTTTGAGAAAATTCTTCACTCTGCTGAGTTTGAACTGAAGATTGAGCATGCCGAAGAAGCCCGTCTCCGCCGCCCACACTCTGGTGATCTCATTCCTGAAAGTATGATGCCGTACCCACATGTTCTGAAACCTAAAGGATGGCCTCGGAATCTGGGTAGTGAGCTGGCATCGCACGAGCAAAGGGGCATGATCTGAAGAGATCCTAGGCAAGTGAGTCACCCTAGTAGCTGCAAAGACTGTCGTCCAATGCTCCCCTAGAAGGACTCTGTCCAACCTCTCCCAGAGCCCACTCCTCGTCCAAGTAAAAGGTGGGCCATCAAAGCCTGGGTCCAGGAGCTGGCAGTCTGCAACGGCGTCAGCAAAGTCCATCATCTCTCCGTGCCTATCTGTCGTACTGCCCCGTCTCTCTTCCTCCAACAAGAAGATGTTGAAGTCGCCTCCAACAAGCCAGGGTGCCCCGTCAGTCCCTAAGGAGATGTCCCTGAGCTTATTCCACAAATCGTATCTCCCCTCCCTCGAGCACTTAGCGTACACTACGGAGAGAAAGATTGGAGTAGGGAATAAAGCAGCAGTAACTCGGACATGAAGAACTTGCTCGGAATCGTCGATCACATCGACCTGCCAATCCCTGTGAGAGAAGATCCAAATCTTGCCGTTTGTGTTCGAGCACCTAAATTGCAACCCAAAGCGCCTACTAAAGAAAGAAGGCTGGGGTTCTGTCTGAGGCTCAAGCACTGCGGCAAACAACACACTATACATATCGATCATATTCTTGAAACTGCCTTGGGTAGTACTAGTAGCGTTCGCTATCCCCTGGGCATTCCAGATCATGAAATGGCTAGACATTGGAAACTCAGCGAGTTCCCGAGGCCGATAGCCTCGCCCTCTTCGGTGTACCCTCTGCTGGAGGGGAAGGAGGTCCTATGTACTGAATCACCGGATCTGAGAGTTCAAGCCTCGTCTTCGGTACCTCACAAATCATATGATCCTGGTGGTCATCGCTGTCTACCTCAACCTCAGCATCATCAGAGGGAAAATCCTCCAAGGCTCCGAACATGTTGTTGTCATGCAACACCATCGCTAGGGGGCCGAACCCGAGCCCAAGTCGAAGTGTAGGAGAGAGCGATCTAGAACCCCGCTCACTCTCTGACGAGGACTCATCCGCCTCAATGCCATGCTCTCCCTCGCCGTCTGACACTGTCCTCGCTGCGATAGAGGCTGCCCGTCTCTCTGCCCGGCGCTTCTCTCGCCACCTCTGTCGACAAGCAACATTCTTCGCGTTCATCTTCTTCTTAGGGGCGACGAAACCGTCGTCCTCAGCAACCTGTGCACCCTCTGCGGCTGCGGAAGAAGACCCAGGGTGTGAGACAGAGGTGGGGGCCATCTCTCTGACCGCCAACTCCTGCCTGCGTCTCACTTGACACGGAGGCTGGCTAACCTCTGGGGGAGGCCTCTCTGTAGCCTTTCCCGCGCTAGGCTGCTGCCGCTGGACCTGTGTAGGATTACCAGCCGTGGAGGTCGCCGCAAGGGGCTGCTCTGCACGTCGCAACTCGCTCTCTCTGTTGGGAGTCGGTCTGTTCTGTGCGGGCGGCCCGTACGTGTAATCCCTCTTAGGAGGCATGGGGCGCTTCCCAGAAGCGTAGCAAGTCATCGCCGAGTGGCCTACGTGCTTGCACTCGGAACAATATAGGGGAATCTTATCCCATTTCACCTTCAAAGTCACGTGTTTCCCTGCAATGTTAATATCTATCTCCTCTGGAATAGGCCTCGACAAATCAACCTCAACACAAATACGTGCAAAGGACACGCGTGATCTAGAAATAGTGGCACGATCCACTTGTACTGGCTTACCTAGCATCTCACCAATGGCAATTAAGGAGGACTCCTCAAATAAGTGCACAGGTAACGCAAGAATGTTACACCAAATTGCCACAATAGGTATCTCAAAAAAAGGATCAAAATCAGGGGTCCATTTAAAAACACGCATTGGGTGATGTTCAACATACCACACAGGAGAATTATTCGGACCATTTAACAATTTCACATAGTCACGCATATCAGACAATTGTATAAAAATATGTTTTGCATTCAAAACATTCCAAGACATTGCACCCACAAATTTGATATTACCTAAGGCCTTTTGAATTTGGTGGGCAGGGGGGATGGAGTGTGAAAATTTGCCGACGATGGCAGGTCCTAAACGGCCTGCAAGAATAGAAGTTTCATTAGCCGAAAAAAATAAGCACGGTTTACCCTCGACAATGCGGACCTCGCCACGCTTATCGGCTCTTTCACGATCAAGCAATATGGGACCCTCCGCCGGCTGCCCCGACCGAAGAACATCAGCCATGGAGCGGCCAAAATGGATGTTAGGCTGTCCTCCATTGGAGTTTTCGTGCTGATCATGATGGTGAGAAGTAGAAGCACCCTCTCGGTTCATTTCCTTTTCCATAGATTCTGGCCCGGTTTTAGTGACATTTGTTGGGTTCGTTGGGGCTGTTTTGGTGGGTTGTCCAGCATGAGGAGCTGGGACTGAGATGGCTGCTGGACTGGTTTGTACAGCAGAGGCTCCGGCAGCCTTTTTCTGACCATTTCCGGCTGACTGCAAGGGAGGAAATTCTGCCATTTTTTCATCTACTAGAGGAGCAGTTTCAATGCGTTGGGGCAATTTTTGTTGGGCAATCTGCTGCCTGGTTCGAACTCCAGAGAACAAGGACGCTGCTATTTCATTATTTTTGAGAATGGACTTGGGTTGGAATTTTTTCTTCTTTTGGGCTGATTTGGCAGGAAGTTTAAAAAGGGAACGTGGTTGGGATTTATTTTTGGTTTGGGCTGCGGTTTTTTTGACGTTGGCAGGTGGGTCGGGCAATTTAGGATGAGACTGTATTTTATTTTGGTTATCGGGTCTGGACTGATGTGTATTGGGTTTAATAGGCTGGTGGGGATTTTCGGGAGGCATGGAATTTTTTAAGAGAGGCGTTGGGCTGGGGGAAACGACTTGTCCAGATAGAACACTTACCTGCTGGGGGATGGGATTATTTAGGCCCATCGAAGGAGGCCCAATTACAGCAGCTTCTCCAACTTGCTGCACCACCAGAGATCGATTCTCCACCATGTCCAAATGAGTGTTTTCCTCCGCATGAAACAAATTACTGACGTCCTTAAAGTTTGCAAGATTCTCCTCTTCAAATTCACGAATATCTCCCAAAATTAATTCAGGATCCGCGCCTCCACGACTTTGCATAATTCTTCCCCTATTTTCCGCATGCAATCTTTCCAAATCCAGCCTTTTTCCTTCGGTTTGAACTTGAATATGGGGCGTTTTGAAACTGCCCAGATTTCCAAGAATCTCGCTATTCTCCTCAACGCTCCCATCTTCCAAAAAATCGGCCAGATACATGTTGGATATGGCCTTAGCTTTGTGAGTGGCCAAGGAAACCCTAGATGGCGCCGTCGTAGACTGTTCAACGATGAACGAAGACTCCGTCGCCGGAGTTGCGAACTGACTGGACATGGACAGAATGTCATCCCGATGACCACCAAAATGCCCATTCTTCTCATCTGCTCGACGTTGCTCCTCCATCTCCTTCTCAAATTCCTCCGCGACATCCACCGAGCCGTCGGAGGGACAATCTGGAAACTCACCAACGTCCTCTTCCTTCCCTGATTCCTCCATCTTTTCCAAAGAATTCCTCCATTCCTCCTCCGAGATTGAGCGACCACCTCTCTTATCCCAGTCTGCTTGCGTTCCAGGGATCGGCGGCGGCGGATCCGCCATGGCCGGAAATGCTGAAGCTTTCCGACGACCACAAAAACTCACAAAACTTGGGTAGAAAGGTTCAGCGCAACCCACCCACACCAGAACAGGACTCGACGCGACGAACTGGCGGCAAAATCCGCCGGAAAAGAGAAATAAGACGACGACCAAAAAAAGTGACGACGGCAAAAAATGAAAACTGCCGATTTCCGGCAAAAAACTCGACGCAAAGACAAAAACTAAACGGTAGAAACACTACTAAGACGATTACGAACAGAAAGGACGGAAAAAAACTAACAAAACATGGCTAAAAGTGACGAAATCTGATTTGGGGACCTCCAAAAGCTAGAGAGCATTGTGTGTTTTTAGTGTGTGTGATTTGCGTGCAAAGTGACGAATGGTTTTTTTTTTTTTTTTTTTTTTTTTTTTTTTTTTTTTAAGGAGGATCGACGATGGTTCCCCATCTACCCTCCGATGTGACTCGGACCCCCGACCAAACAGTTGGAGGTGAAGCGTCTTACCCCGTAGGTGCGCTTCGTTGTCATTCTGGGCCCACAGGCCCAAGGAGAAATTAATCCATAAATCTGCACTTCCTAGGATTCGAACCTGCGACCTCCTAAGAAGTGAAAGCTCCTTGATATCAACTCCCAAGCCACTAGAGCAGCTTTTTTTTTTTTTTTTTTTTTTTTTTTTTTTTTTTTTTTTTTAGGAGGATCGACGATGGTTCCCCATCTACCCTCCGATGTGACTCGGACCCCCGACCTAACAGTTGGAGGTGAAGCGTCTTACCCCGTAGGTGCGCTTCGTTGTCATTCTGGGCCCACAGGCCCAAGGAGAAATTAATCCCCAAATCTGCACTTCCTAGGATTCGAACCTGCGACCTCCTAGGAAGTGAAAGCTCCTTGATATCAACTCCCAAGCCACTAGAGCAGCTTGGTTGGATTAGAGCAGCTTGGTTGGATAGGGTTTAGGGTTTAGGGTTTAGGGTTTAGGGTTTAGGGTTTAGGGTTTAGGGTTTAGGGTTTAGGGTTCAGGGTTTTTTTTTTTTTTTTTTTTTTTTTTTTTTTTTTTTTTTTTTACTTCATATATTTATATCATATATATGAAGGAGGAAATTACAAATCAACTCCTATAACAAGGAGGAAAGACAAATTACGCCACCCAGGGTTCGAACTCGAGACCTCCAGGATGGACGCGGTATCCAGCACCCTTTACCGCTAGGCCAAGGGGCTTGGATGGTTCAGGGTTTTTTTTTTTTTTTTTTTTTTTAAAATTAACTTCATATATTTATATCATATATATGAAGGAGGAAATTACAAATCAACTCCTATAACAAGGAGGAAAGACAAATTACGCCACCCAGGGTTCGAACTCGAGACCTCCAGGATTGACGCGGTATCCAGCACCCTTTACCGCTAGGCCAAGGGGCTTGGATGGTTTAGGGTTTAGGGTTCAGGGTTTTTTTTTTTTTTTTTTTTTTTTTTCCTTCAAACACCATCACGGCGGGGGGTTAAGGCGGACCCCCAACCTGTATATATCAAAAATCACCAAAAGAACATACATCAGACGAGCCCAAAAGTGACTCGGTCCGCACGAGAGATACAAAACACAAGAGCTAACAAAGCTGCTATGGTATCCCCACAGACCGGGTACTAACCATCTAACTAAAGAGAGAATAAACATAACAAAGCTATACATCATAAAAAGGACAAGGATGATGGCCAAAAGCGGGCCAAATCCAAAGGAAATAAAAAAACCATAAATCAAAACCACGAACCAAGTGAAGTAGTCATCCATCTCGATATCTGAATCTGAAGTTCGGATAGCCCAACTGGTCCATCCTGACGAGCGACTTCAAATACCGAGGCGCTGAATCCGCATCGAAGAAGGTGATGGCAGGGGTCTGGACCCCCCTACCTGCCAAAAAGTCTGCTGGTCGGTTGCCCTCTCGAAAGATGTGAGAGAACATGAACTGTATCTGTGCGAGCAAAGTACGAATGCGAGCCATGTGATGTCTCACATCCGCTGCTCCTCTGCGTCCTGAAGTGAACACCGCGACCACTGCTGCCGCATCCATCTCGACCCAGACATGGGGTTTAGGGTTTAGGGTTTAGGGTTTAGGGTTTAGGGTTCAGGGTTTAGGGTTTAGGGTTTAGGGTTTAGGGTTTAGGGTTTAGGGTTTAGGGTTTAGGGTTTAGGGTTTAGGGTTTAGGGTTCAGGGTTTAGGGTTTAGGGTTTAGGGTTTAGGGTTTAGGGTTTAGGGTTTAGGGTTTTAGGGTTTTTTTTTTTTTTTTTTTTTTTTCATACATAGGAGTTCGAGATACATTCGGTAAGCGATCTAGCCCGACATAGCCCCTCGTGACTCGAATACTACCCCCCCACAGCCAAGCACCAGCCTGTGAACAGGCCTTGTTCAGGCCCGTTCTCTAGCCCCCCGTTCGACGGGTCTGTGTCAGCCGGGTCCGGGCCCGTAGACTACCCGCCACCCTCAGACGCGTCCAGGCTCGAAAGCTTGCCAAGCCCCAAGGAAACAACCTTGAACAGGCCCACAGGGAAATTAATCCCAAAGTCGCGCCATCCAGGAGTCGAACTCAAGACCTCCTGGATGGTGCCATATCCTAGGGTTTTAGGGTTTAGGGTTTAGGGTTTAGGGTTTAGGGTTTAGGGTTTAGGGTTTAGGGTTTAGGGTTTAGGGTTTAATTGGACCAACACATCTGACTTTAACGGGCAAGCGACACACCGGCCTGTTATCCTTCCACCGCTGAAAGCGGGAAGTGGTCGTTGCTCTGTGAAACCAGCCTAACGCAGTGCCCTCCACTCTACGGGCCAAGAAGCCCATGCCTTCGCACAAGCCCCGTAGCCCAACTCCCAGCTTGGAACGGGCAGGCCAGAATAAGCACCGCAAAGCCCAGCCAGTTGGTTCGGGCCAATATCCATCCAATTTAGTGCCCCCACTTGGGTTACAAGCCAACGTTACAAGGCCCGGCGAGGTTTAGGGTTTAGGGTTTAGGGTTTAGGGTTTAGGGTTTAGGGTTTAGGGTTTTTTTTTTTTTTTTTTTTTTTTAATTTTAGGAGGATCGACGATGGTTCCCCATCTACCCTCCGATGTGACTCGGACCCCCGACCTAACAGTTGGAGGTGAAGCGTCTTACCCCGTAGGTGCGCTTCGTTGTCATTCTGGGCCCACAGGCCCAAGGAGAAATTAATCCCCAAATCTGCACTTCCTAGGATTCGAACCTGCGACCTCCTAGGAAGTGAAAGCTCCTTGATATCAACTCCCAAGCCACTAGAGCAGCTTGGTTGGATGGTTTAGGGTTTAGGGTTTAGGGTTTAGGGTTTAGGGTTTAGGGTTTAGGGTTTAGGGTTTAGGGTTTAGGGTTTAGGGTTTAGGGTTTAGGGTTTAGGGTTTAGGGTTTAGGGTTTAGGGTTCAGGGTTCAGGGTTCAGGGTTTAGGGTTTAGGGTTTAGGGTTTAGGGTTTAGGGTTTAGGGTTTAGGGTTTAGGGTTTAGGGTTTAGGGTTTAGGGTTCAGGGTTTAGGGTTTAGGGTTTAGGGTTCAGGGTTTAGGGTTTAGGGTTTAGGGTTTAGGGTTTAGGGTTTAGGGTTTAGGGTTTAGGGTTTAGGGTTTAGGGTTTAGGGTTTAGGGTTTAGGGTTTAGGGTTTAGGGTTTAGGGTTTAGGGTTTCAGGGTTTAGGGTTTAGGGTTTAGGGTTTAGGGTTCAGGGTTTAGGGTTTAGGGGTTTAGGGTTCAGGGTTCAGGTTTAGGGTTTAGGGTTTAGGGTTTATGGGTTTTTTTTTTTTTTTTTTTTTTTTTTTTTTTTTTTAGGAGGATCGACGATGGTTCCCCATCTACCCTCCGATGTGACTCGGACCCCCGACCTAACAGTTGGAGGTGAAGCGTCTTACCCCGTAGGTGCGCTTCGTTGTCATTCTGGGCCCACAGGCCCAAGGAGAAATTAATCCCCAAATCTGCACTTCCTAGGATTCGAACCTGCGACCTCCTAGGAAGTGAAAGCTCCTTGATATCAACTCCCAAGCCACTAGAGCAGCTTGG